>NW_016690210.1:1593032-1675480 GCF_001604755.1 Lepidothrix coronata | reverse complement strand
GCAGTGGGGACTGAACACTCTGAGTGTGATCCCAAAGAAGAGGCTGCAGTGGGGACTGAACACTCTGAGTGTGATCCCAAAGAAGAGGCTGCACTGGGGACTGAACACTCTGAGTGTGATCCCAAAGAAGAGGCTGCACTGGGGACTGAACGCTCTGAGTGTGATCCCATAAAAGAAGCTGCACTGGGGACTGAACGCTCTGACTCATCTGCCACCCTGTCCCACGACACGGTGTGACATGTGTCGGGCAAATATCTTTTCCCGACACATACTTTTATCCGGTACCTCCTGGTAGAAAGCGGCTCCACGGGAGACAGGGCGTTATTTGCCAGGATTTGTGGGATCCAGCCTGAAAAACAACTTCTCCCCGCGCACAGCAGGTATGAGGCGGCCGTGAGTCATGAGGGACTCGTTCTCATGGAGCCAGATCATCAGATAAAGGACCTGGCGCGGGTCCACCGGGCGCTGTAGAACCAGCGCGATGGCTGGAGCGCGGCTCTGGCACGGGACCTCTGCGGATTTCGGGGCGACCAGACTAGCCCTTGGCTCTGCGGAGGCAGGAGGAGACAGCCCTGCCACGCTGACAAAGAGCCTCCCCCTTGATAATGACCCCGGAGATGGTGCCCTGCAGCACAGCCAACAGCAGAGGGGGGAAAAAAAAATAAAATGTAGCTGAAAAATGACCGGCGTCTGCCAAGAATCAGAGCAAGACCCAGCTTGAGGAAATCATGCAGAACACCTTCTCTGTTCTCCGACAATGAGAATTTAAAACTAGGCATTCTTTTCCTAGGTACCACAAAAACAACTGTGTTTAGTCGTTTGCTGCTAACGCGAATGTGATTAATCTTTGAGGGTTTTTTTTTTAATTGGTATTTTTTTTCACTTTGTGCGGGCTCTCTACCATCACAAACAGAGCTGATAACAAGATATATGTAAAATTTTGGTTGTTTAATACTTCTCAATCAGGTTCCCGAATGCAGGGCTTTTTTATCATCCTTACAGAGGAAGAGTGTTAGCAAATGTAGTTCATTAGTTTCTAAGATAGCAGAAGTGTCTCTGGGGAAAAAAAAAATCTCAAAGCTGGATCACTGAGCAGTGCTATTATTTTGCACAGGCTTTAAAGTTTAGTGTCTGGGAGAGGAGTGGTTGCCTTGATACGATTTTTAGCATATAATTCCATGAAATAAGACATGTTAAAAGCAATCTGCAAAGCCTCCCTAAAGCCCCAAACCAGTAATTTTCTTACTAGATCACATCAAGTACAGAGTATGTTCTGTTACTGTCTACAGTAAGGAGCTTATGTGATCTCCATCAAATGATGATGTGCCTCAGTTCTCTGCCTCTAAAGAAGAGTTCTCAGATTTACAAGGAAGCCACAAAGATTTTTATTAACTTGTGTTCTCATTTGTTCAGCTATTACAGTCACAAAAACTAAAAGGACTTTGCTGAAGGCACAAGCATGGTCCCCCAACCTGCCTTTTAATTAATGGCTTAACTTTTGTATGTCCAAATCAATCCATAAAGGAACTGACTCTTGGGGTACTGAGCAGGCAGAGCTGCCATTACCCTAAGCTTTGAACTAGCAAAAACTCATCCGTGTGCCTGGCTGCCTGGAGGACATTCCAGCTGGAATGTCATTGACCAGCAGGATTATGTACACAGCTTTAAAACTTTTCTTCAGCCGACAGGGTGGCTTAAGATTTCCCACCCTCTTCCTACCACTCATTCCCATCCCCACACCAAGCTCCTCAGTTGCCTGTGAGGGTGTGCTTTAAATGACATCAGCAAGGAGCTCCAGCATCTCCTACAATGTGCAATTGTGTCCCTTTCATCACCTTCTTCCGAGGTAGTTTCCTTCCAGCCTACAACCCTCCCTTGCTGCCGACATTCAGGAGCACCTGGTAAGCCAGGCCAGCTTTCTGGTCTGCCTGAAAAATTCACTGAGGGAGTGGTTTTTTTAATTTAAGTGAGATCACTGAGCTGATTCAGTTACTGTTCAACCACGTGAATGCAAGGGCAACCTCAGGAACACCAGCATGACACAAGAAGGGGATGGCAGCCTCCCTCAGAGGCAGGGTGGCAAATAGACGGATTTTTGTTTAATGGGTTTGGAAAATTGCAACCTGCAAATCAATGCTCTTTCATTTCAGCTTTAAGGCTATTACCTAGTTGCCAGCTGCTGCTCACAAAAAATAGGTGCAAAATAATTTAGCTCTAACATACAGGACAAAGGTGCCCTTTGACCTCTTGAAGCACCAGGTTGGTTGAGTTCATACATGCCAAGCAACCCTTTAGAAGGATTTCAATCTAAAAAGAAAAGGCTGAAGCATTGGATTAAATCCTGTTCTCTGAAAGGACTGAGAAATAACTGCAAGACAATGAAACAGAGAAGAGAGTTTCTTTGTGATGCTTCTGGTAACATACATGCACAGGAGAGAAGGATTTATACAAGGCTGGCTACCTTGCCACAAAAAGCTAAATTAGGTTGGTTTCATATGATTTGTTCTCAATAAACCTAGTACTGACTGCTGTTTGTCAGCCTGGCTAACTATAAGCATTTTATTTATTTATTTATTGCCAGGGACCTCTGAGTGCTCTGGAATTCACTTGCTACCTTTCTTTTCTGCCTCTGGAAGACAAACTCTTCTGGTGCCCTTTTCCAGCCTTCTTACACTTCATCAACTAAAAGCTCAGAGCCTAGACAGCCAGTTCTCTGAGCACCCTAACTGTGAATTTTAAGACTAGCCCTTTTGAAAGCACTTAAATAACTGAAATTCTCTCAGATGAACTCTTTCCACATTCTATCATGAATTCTGACTCCTTTCTTGCTGAGGTTTGTTGAAATAATTCTCAAATCACAGTGCAGGTAGAAGGTATACAATCTACTTTTTGATTAAACTTAAGTGCCAACCAAGTGCAAGTGGGGTTTCATCTAGTTCAGTTTTACAACTTTTGCCATCCTCCCAATGAAACAGGAGTTTGAATAACAATGTTCATTAGAGAAATAAAGTCTCTGGTGTGCTATTTGTAACAGAGTCATGCACACCTTCAGAAGTGTCCACGGCCCTGGTTCTCCAAATCAGTTTAAGCAGAGTTCTTTGAGAGCATGGCACTCTCTCCAGGCTGACCCAGTGAGACCTGAAGCCCCAAATAAAATCAAGGAACAAGTCAGGGTGATAGCCAGAAGAAGGAGGCCATAAAGAAGTGACCTATGGACTTGTCTCTCCACACAGCTATTTTGTATTCCTGATTTATTTATACATTGATGTTCTCATTCACAGTAAGCCATTGTTTAGTTTAATCCATAGTAAATTAAGCAAGAAGAAGCCCATGTGGAATAAAGCCCTGAGAACAGACTTGATGTCCCTTGTCTTTTGAAAGTAATTAAATGTCTCTGTAGATTCTTTTTTAAATGGAGCTTTGCAAAGAACTGCTATTATCCTGGCTTTAAAACACATTGTCCTCTATCTATTGCCTAACCTGCCAGATTAAATGACACACACTCCCTGCCTAGAACAATCACCTCGAGTCTGATATTCAGTGTAACAAACAAACAGGAGCTTTATTAACCTTTAGACCTGTGATAGGTGTGAAGGTCGTGATGCAGATGGGAATAGCCTCTTTACCTCTGTGTTACATACCAAAAGTTGCAGGCTCCTTCCTTCCAACTGCAGCATCTCAGTGACACAATGAGACCCTGTGCCCATTGGTCTGAGTCGTGGCTGAACATGAGCCCAGGTGTGCCCAGGTGAGCAAGAAGGCCAGTGGCATCCTGGCCTGTATCAAAACTAGTGTGGCCAGCAGGACCAGGGAAGTGATTTGTCTCCCTGTACTCAGCACTGGTGATGTCATACCTCAAGTGCTGTGTCCAGTTCTGGGTGCCTCAATTCAGGAAAGACACTGAGGTGCTGGAGCAGGTCCAGGGAAGAGCAAAGGAGATGGGGAATGGTCTGGAGAGTCAGTCCTATAATGAGCAGCTGAGGGAGCTGGAGTTGCCTTATCCTGGGCAAAAAGATATTCAGGGGAGACCTGATCACTCTCTACAGCTACTTGAAAGGAGGTTGTAGGCAAGTGGGAGTCGGGCTCTTCTCCCAGGCAACAAGTGACAGGACAAGAAAAAATGGCCTCAAGCTGCACCAGGGGATGTTCAGGTTGGACATCAGAAAGAATTTCTTCAGGGAAAGGGTGGTCAGGCATTGGCAGGGGCTGCCCGGGGAGGTGGTGGAGTCCCCATCCCTGGAGGTGTTCAAGGATGTGGCACTCAGTGCTCTGGGCTGGGTGACAAGGTGGAGAATGGTCACAGGTTGGACTTCATGATTTTGGAGGTTATTCTCCAGCCTAACTGATTCTATGAGTCCAGTGGTACCTGTAATTAGATCGACAAAAGGATCCAGGCACTGCAATCTGCCACTGGGATCATCAAAGCTTCTAATCCCAGGGGCAACTAAAACCCAGAGACGTGTCAGTTCTCAGCATTAGTTTCCCAAAAGCCTAGAAGCTGTTGCTCCAGAGCTTGCCTGGACAGACACAAGCCTTGGCCACGCAGTGAAGGCTCCCGGAGTCCCGCAGAGCCGAGTGGGATGCACAGGGGAAGGGATGGAGGGACGGGGTTCCCCGAGCAAGGGAAGAAGAAAAGGCAGGAATACAGTGGCTGGTGCTTCCCTGCCCTTTATTTAACAACTTATTTGTCACGGCTCAACAGCGCGCGCTCGCTCCCCTCCCTCCCCATCGCTTTTGCCCGAGGAGCTCCGGACACGAACTTTGCCCCGGGGCAGCTGCAACCTGGGAACTGCCCCGCTCCCCCGGTCCCGGGAGACAAGAGGGGCCTCTGGAACACCCACCCACTCGCCCGGCCCAGGAAGTGACGCCGGGCCGGTCCCCCCCCGGCACACACCTGACTCACCTGACTCACCTGGGCGGGCGGACGGCGGGGAAGGAGGGAGGGAGCGGCGGCGGCTGCGCTCGCTCCGCGGAGCCGGGCGGTGTTCGGGAACAGCGGCAGCGATGGCCAAGGACAGCGGCTCCCCGTGGGCCATGGGACTGCTGAAAACCTTCGAGGAGAACGAGTTCGGCAGCTGGGAGAAGATCGGCTCGGGGGGGTTCGGGCAGGTGTACAAGGTGCGGCACCTCCACTGGAAGACCTGGCTCGCCATCAAGTGTTCGCCCAGCCTCCATGTGGATGAGAAGTAAGGGGGCGACGAGGGGAATCTGGGGGGGACGACGACGGTGCTTTTCCCACGGGGGCATCCCGGAGCCCTCGGTTGCCCCACAGCTCCCTGCGGTTGCCCTTGCGTGGATGTGCAGCTGGGGGGAGCCGCGGGGTGACTGAGGGCTCCCCATCCGCAGCCTTGCCTGCCTCGCAGCCCTTTCTTCCGACAGCAGCAGATAGGATCAGATATTCCATGTGCCTTGCCTGTTCCCTCGGAGCCACTCGGAAAGCATTTTTGCCCTGCCCAGGTTGTGCGTGTGTTGGCTTGTGCTAAAAGCAGTGGGCCTGCTGCGGCTCCAAAGGTCCTGGAATCCAGTCCCGAACGGGAAATGCTGAATGGGACTCAGGGGCTTCTCAGTGGGCTCCCTGCCTTGAGCAAAGCAGTCCTTTAGCTCGCAGGTGTGTTAGCTGTGACTCCTGTGCGGTAGTAGCAGGTTTAGGGTGAGGGGCGTTGGGGTGTGGGTGCTGTAGCCGCGGGCTTGGCGTCTTTTGGGAGTGGGTGCTGTAAGGAGACGTGCTGGGAAATGTGTTCACCACGTTCAGCTCAGGGCCAGCGCCTCTCCCTGTGTGTCTGTGCTCAGGGTGAGTCCTCACGGAGCAGTCCAGTGTGGGGCTGTGTTGTAGGGCAGGTAAAGGTACCACACAGTGGGAACCCCCTCCAGCCCACCTGCCCTCTGTGAGTAGCTGTGGTCTGTGATGGACTGTGCTGTGCTCATGCTGTGTATGGGATCATAAAATGGTTTGGGTTCAAAGGGGCCTTAAAGATCATCAAGTTCCCACACCCCTCCATGGGCAGGGACACCTTCCACTACACCAGGTTGCTCAAAGCCCCGTCCAGCCTGGCCTTGAACACTTCAAGGGATGGGGTCCTACTGAGTGCAGCTCTCCTTTCCTAGGAGAGGAAGGCTGCCAGATGCATCTTTAGAAACATCCTTCTGTTTTAGGGACAGGAGTGATTTCCAGCAGTCAGCATCTGTGCAGAAGGAGGTGAGTAGGGTCCAGTCGCATTCACAGAGCTTTTCCAGCTCCACCTTGATCTTTGGGATCTTTACCAATTCATGAGCTGATTCTACAGTTCATTTTTTGAGAAGTGAGGTTGGTTCAGTCCCAAAAGGTTTTCATTGTTGTGGATCCTGAAGGAGGAGGGAGATAAGCTGCCTCAAGATTGAAAATGTAAGCCCGTCTTCTACAAGATTTCTGGGGTTGTGAGGCATCTTTTCCATTATCTGAATTGCTGACTTTGCTATAGGCATGGCTTATGTAGTATAGTAAATGAAATTAAATGTCCTTTTTAAGAAAGGGGAAAGGGAGAGTTTAATATATGCATAGGGTAGATGTGCTGTCTGTGAATTAAATGGAAAAGACCTCAAAGTTGCAGAGGTTGTTTCATTGGGTTAACTTGCAAGCCCTCCTACCATTAAAACTTCAAAGTAGATTTCAGGCTTTATGCTTATTGAGGCCTAATCAAAATAGTACTGTAGCTGATTAATTTTTCAGTTAGGATTAAAACATGTCTTAAAAATAAGCCGGAACGTTTGTTACACTTTTAGTTTGCAAAACGCATCTGGAAGTTTACTCCAGAAGTTAATTTTCACTCTGAGTCAAAGGATGCTGTCACCTATTTTAATATGAACAATTAATTTTGAGAGTTGCTACCACAGCTGTATATTAATGTATCCTGTGTGCAGTAGGGAACCACCTGTCCCTCAGTGGCTGTGAGGTGTGCACATACTGGAAGACCATACAAACATCCAGTGCAATAAGCAAAAATGCCTGGAGAATTTGGGAACTTTGAGGGCGTGGTGGGGCTCCTGCAGCTTCTGATTCATTTCAATAAACCAATCCTTGAAACACTAATTTATTTTACTGTAGAATTTGTGCTTGAGGGGGAGCATTGATTAGAAACTGGAGGGTTCCTGGCCTTTGAAGCAGCTGCCCTTACAAAATAAAGCTTAGCTGCATTTTTTTTTTTTATTACTAGTTCTCCTTTGGGTTTTGGGTTGCTCTCCCGTTCAGGAGTTGGTTCCACTGAGACTTTTCACCCAAAAACTTTTCTAATAAACCTGTGCTATTCAAGTGGTGGGGTGGGGGGCACAGACAAAATCAAACACTGCCTCTTTAGTCCGCAGGTCGAAACAAGCCTGTGTAATTAGACTGTTAATCCAGGAGATTAACTTGACTAGCTGTTACTTGGAACCCTGTGAAGAGCTAGCAGAATTGCCAGTGGTATCAGAAACATTAACTGAAAAACAGGGAGGCTTTTTCTGATGTATTTATTTGGTACCACATTAAAACCCTGTTTGTAATGGCTCGGTAACGCTCTGTAGTCTCTCTTGCTGTGCTTCTGCAGACAGTGAGAGATTTGGAGTAATTCCCTTGGCAATTATCACATCACAGAGCCAAGTGGCCTCCAGCAGAAGAAAAACTGAATGTAGAGCCAGAAGTGCTTTTACCTTTAAGCCCAAGCCCTCTCAGACAATCCAGCCAAATTCCATTCCTAACACCTTGTTTGCTCCCACTTTTCCCAGTCCCCTGAGATTGCATTTCCCAAATATGACTCAAGGTGCTCTCAAGGTGGGGAGGGTCGATGTAAGTCCGAAGGAAAAGAGTGTGACAAAGAAAGGTGGAGGAGCCTCTTCCCCCAGGACTTGCAGTGGAGAGGGCAAAGCCACTTCTCTTTACCCGTGTGGGCCAGGATGGAAGTGTGGCCTGGAGAAGAAGGGTGGGAATCTTGGAGAGGATCCTTTGTGGATCTCTTACATCTGAACATAAATGTGCAGACTGTGACGGGTGTGAACGAGGCAACATTTCCTGGAGAGGGCTCCTCACTGGAGGTGTCAGCCGTGGAGGTGACTGCAGGGTTGTGGAGGTAGAAAGATCTGCCTTCTTCACTGGGGAAAAAAAAATTAGCAAAGCCCTGTGTGTACCTCCCTCTACATACCCTGGATTTGGGAGCGGAGCAGGATTTAGAAGTTTAGGAGGTTTTAGAAGTTTAGGAGGTTTTAGAAATGCCTTGCTGTTAGCGGAATCTGTGTTTATTTAGGCGATGAAGGTGAATAAACATCTTGGCCTCTGGATGTGTAGGTAGAACCTAATACTCTCCTCGTGCTCCTTAAAGAGTAAAAGTGAGCCTGGCTCTCCAGTTTAACCTGTAATCCTCTGGTACCCGGGCTGTGCTACAGAGGTCTGTTAGCAGGGCTGAGATCTGTTAACCTGAAAGAAGGAGTTTTTTTTCTTTTTTTCTTTTTCCTTTTTTCCCCCAACATATTCTGCCCAGACCACGCAGTGGTTTTTCCTGTATTCTCTTATTCACGTTCTTCTCTGAGGGTCAGCAATGTGCAGGTCATTAAAGATGTTCCCTGCAGAGCAGAGGACGCTGTATGCCCTTAAAACATATGCCACGATGCAGATTGAAAAGAGTTCCTGAAGAAATTCAGAGGTGTTAATAATTTTGTGGACCCCATCTGCACCACCAGCAGTTTTTGCATTCCCTGACTTCCCTGGGCTGAGAGAAGCCTGGCTGCTCTGCCTCTGGAGGTGTTTAACACAAATGGCCCCATGACAGGTTTTCAGGGCCTTTTTTGAGTTTCTCTGGAGCAACTTTAACTGCTCTGTCTCAGACTCCATTAGGGAAATGTGGTGGCAGCGGTGGGGGAATATACAACTGCAAGGACTGCCTCGTGAGTTTAAAGCTGTGTTTTTGTAACAGTGTTATCTCTAGGGCATAAAGATTGGATACACACAAATGCAGATACAGCCGTAATTCCTGCTGTTCTTGTGGCAGGGTTTGTGGTACAAAGGCTGGGCCCTGGGGAGCGAGGTGGTGGGCAAGAGCAAGTCCCTCGTCTCTCCTGCAGAATCCAAAGAATGCAGCCCTGTCTGTCGGGGCTCTGACTTTGAGTGGAAGCAGACAGCTCTTTTGAGGATGTCAGAGGTCTCCCATTCATGTAATATTTGTGATTGCTTTGAAAATGGCTGTTCTGTAATGACTTCTCTGACAAAGATGCTGTTTGGCACTGGACTCAGTACTAGAGCTCTTGATGTGTGTGCTCCTGTCTTCTAGGTCCATTGGGGCCCCTGGTGGTCTAGTGGTTAGGGCGCAGCACTCTCACCGCTGCGACCCGAGTTTGATTCCCGGCCCCCCGGGCAGATGGAGCTCGTTAGCCCTGTAAGGCAATCCATCTAAGAGAAGGTCACTCTAAACAAACCCTATGTCCTGAGACCCGGCAGATGAACCTCAGGATTAAAGGGTGGGCTCAGTTCAGCGCACGCTGTGTCTCACCTAAAAAAATCAACTGCACAGGCTCGAAGGGTAAAGACCTTTCCCAAATCTTCACTCGCGAAGACTGGCCATACTACTACTAGGTCCATTATAGGGGGAAGTGTGGGCACCCCATGATTTACATGAGTTCAGCTGTCATATTTGCAAGTTTTTCCTTTTTCCTTTTTTTTTCATTTTTTTCCTTTTTTTCCTATTTTTTCCATTTTTTCCCTTTATTCCTTTTTTCCTTTTTTCCTTTTTCCCTTTATCCCTTTTTTCCCTTTTCCCTTTTTTCCTTTTTTCTTTTTTTCCTTTTTTTCCTTTTTTCCTTTTTTCCTTTTTTTNTGTAATGACTTCTCTGACAAAGATGCTGTTTGGCACTGGACTCAGTACTAGAGCTCTTGATGCGTGTGCTCCTGTCTTCTAGGTCCATTGGGGCCTCTGGTGGTCTAGTGGTTAGGGCGCAGCACTCTCACCGCTGCCACCCGGGTTCGATTCCCAGCCCCCCGGGCAGATGGAGCTCGTCAGCCCTGTAAGGCAATCCATCTAAGAGAAGGTCACTCTAAACAAACCTACGTCCTGAAACCCGGCAGATGAACCTCAGGATTAAAGGGTGGGCTCAGTTCAGCGCACACACTGTGTCTCACCCAAAAAAATCCACTGCACAGGCTCGAAGGGTTTCCCAAATCTTCGCTCAGCGAAGACTGGCCATACTACTACTAGGTCCATTATAGGGGGAAGTGTGGGCACCCCATGATTCACATGAGCTCAGTTGTCCTATTTGCAAGTTTTTCCTTTTTTTTTCATTTTTTCTTTTTTTCCTTTTTTTTCCTTTTTTTCCATTTTTTCCCTTTATCCCTTTTTTCCTTTTTTCCTTTTTCATTTTTTCCCTTTTCCCTTTTCCCTTTTTCCTTTTTTCCCTTTTTCCTTTTTTCCTTTTTTCCTTTTTCCTTTTTTCCTTTTTTCCTTTTTTCCTATTTTTCCTTTTTTTCCTTTTTTCTTTTTTTTTCCTTTTTCCTTTTTTCCTTTTTTTTCCTTTTTTCCTTTTTCCTTTTTTCCTGTTTTCCTTTTTTCCTTTTCTTTCTCTTCTTTCTCTTCTTTCTCTTCTTTCTCTTCTTTCTCTTCTTTCTCTTCTTTCTCTTCTTTCTCTTCTTTCTCTTCCCTCTCTTCCCTCTCTTCCCTCTCTTCCCTCTCTTCCCTCTCTTCCCTCTCTTCCCTCTCTTCCCTCTCTTCCCTCTCTTCTTTCTCTTTCTCCTCTTTCTCCTTTTTTTCTTTTTCTTCTTTTTTTTCCTTTTTATCCTTTCTCCTTTTTCCTTTATCCTCTTTCTCTTTTTTCCTTATTTCCTTTTTCGTTTCCTTTTTTTCCTTTTTTCCTTTTTCATTTTCTTTTTTCTCTTTTTTGCTAAATTTTTATTACCATAATGGTAGGATATAGTACTAGAGGGGGAGGGGAATGGAGCCAAGGTTCTTAAAGAAGATAATTCTGACTCTTTAATCGTGTAGGCGTTAAATAAGAAACTATTATAACAGAGACTAGTCCTGTGCCTCTTGACTGAGAAACCCCACCTGGAGCTTTTCTTTTCCTCCACTTTGGATAATGCAGAATAATTTCTAAGCGCTAGGAGTAACTGAGCAGTGTAATACACACCCCCGTCCCATCCTTTGATCTGTTAAATGTGAACTTGGAGGATCC
This sequence comes from Lepidothrix coronata, assembly GCF_001604755.1. Lineage (NCBI taxonomy): Eukaryota > Metazoa > Chordata > Aves > Passeriformes > Pipridae > Lepidothrix > Lepidothrix coronata. The sequence goes on along the minus strand of NW_016690210.1, from coordinate 1,664,317 downwards.
CTGCAGCATCCTTTGTTGCAGCATTAGCACTTGTGTACTGAGGCGATGGGCTCACTGAGAACACCTCAGCCGACTGCCAGTGGCACCTCGTAAGGGAAAAGGGAAGGGAAAGACCTTTGATCTTTGCCTGATGCAGATCTTGTTTTAACGAGCTGTTTGTGTTAATACGAGTAATGCAAGTGCACTCCAGCGCTTGGCTGATGACTCTTTTGGCTCTCTTTATTTCGTCTTCTTTCCTTTTCTGTTTTCTGAAGGTGACAGGGGCCTTTTGGAAAGGTATTTGAAAGCCGACTTGTCTCCCCTTGGCTGTGCCAGACCGCTGTCTGATTCAGTTTTGAATGCTCTGGGTATGGGAAAGTGCTAAAGGTGGCAACTGTTGTATGGGGGCTTTATTTAAACAGGCAAATTAGATAAAGGGCACTTGCCTGTTCCTTAGTAAGTTAATTCACTCAGTTAACCGGGTCTGGTTCAAGCAGAAAGGGAGCTTTTTATTATTATTTTGTTGAAAGTGAAAATTCTCTTTTTGTAGGGAAAATGCCCCATTTCGAGCAGCCGATCTCTGTGGTTTTGGTGATGCTCTCTGAGGCTGTTGTTAGCCCGAGAACCCCATCCCCGGGAGCCTGGTGGTTCTTGCTAGACTTTAGCTGTTGCTGGGTTCTTGCCTTGCCTTGGAGGGCTCAGACAGGTATTTTACATCCCTGACTCCAGAGCTCAGCCCGCCGAGGCCTGGTGAATTATGCTGGCTATGCATGTGGCTTGGGGGCAAGGAGTTGGTTGTGTTATTCATGGGCACTCCCTTCCAGCGTGCCAAGGAGCAAACTGGGTACTTGTCTGCAAAGGCAATTATTTCACAAGAAAGTTGCTGTAGGGAGCAGCAGGAGCCAACATGGTTAATAGAGAGAAAAGATTTCCCTTATCTTTTTTTTTTCCTCTCAGCGTGTAAGTCCCTCTTAAACCATTTCTCAGCCTGATCTTGCCTCTGAAATAGGTCTGATGCTTCTGGCTAAGCTCGACTTGCTCCTGGTGTGAAATGTTGCCTGAGTCAGGTGGTTGCAGGCTGCCACAGCAGGTGAGGAGCAGGCAGCAGACCGTGTTCCTACTTTGGTTGGGTTTACATCCCACAGCAGGCAAAGCAGAGGGGAACCGGATTGTCCTAATGTGGAGTCTGAGGGCCAAATGACAGCTCCCAAAATCGCTCCCACGTGGGAGCACCGAGGGTCCCTTGCAGGCTGTGAGTGGTGTGTGCTGCCCCCAACTCATCCAAGCACTGGGGGGACTCGCTTTGCTGCATGAAGGTTGGACTCGGCATTTCTCTTTTTGGAAGAGGAGAGTGCTTCTAGCTCGGATTTAAATTTTTTTTTAAAAAGAAGTTTGATGGAGCTGATAGCTGTGCTGTGGCAGAGGCTCCCACAGCAGTAACTGGCATCACTTGTTACTGGCACAGGGCACAGACTGCGGCTGGGGCAGGATTTGTCTCCAGGTGTTTTCCAGGCAACAGAGCTTTTTGCCTTGCAGAGGGTACAAACATCTTCTGATCAGCTGTTGCAGTTGCTGAGAATGTGCTCCCTGAGCTTTATGTTTAAACCCTGATATCTCCCAGGAGAGTTGGTCACCCCAGAACGCCTGCACAGGGGTAGGGGAGCATCAAAGCAATGTGGTTTTTTTTTTCTTTCAAAGTAGGACCCTCTGCTTACCAGGCATCTCTGTTAAAACTTCTTCCTGTTACTTCAGGTACTGCTCTGCATTAAATAGCATACACATCTTGGGTACATTGCAGGAGCTGTTGTGAAATAAGAGAGGGTCTGTTCAGGAAATATGACCTGTCTGACCTCCCTGTGTCCTCCTGTGCATCGGTGGGTGACAGCAACAGTGATGTCACCAATTGTGAACAATACCCACAGCCCAAAGCTGCTCTGGGTATTGTTCATTGTCACTAATAAAGCAGTTTTTTAGAGACTGAAGGTTCTTTCACCAACCATTTGTGGCCCCTCTTTGTGGGCACAGTCAGACTGGGGAGAGGACACTTGTTTCCTCTTTTCAGTTCGATGCCCAGTGGGTCCCTCTGGGCTGTTGCAGAAGTGAGTGAGGTGCAGGGGAAGGGCACAGCAATTAAGGGTCTTGACCTGGGAGGCTGCAGCTTGGACTGAGTAACACTTAACCCTCCACAGGGTCAGGCTGAAATGACCTGTAAACAACCCGGGGTGCTCATTACACCTGCCAGGACCGGGCCTGTTACATAATTTAAAATGCTGCACCGGGAGTTTTTGGCATCTGCTGGAGCTGAGTGAGCACAGTGATGGAGTTGTCAAATCTGTATTTCGAGGACAGGGAGGCTTTTGTTGTGCCTCCCTGGCTACAGCAGGCAGTTTGCTCCCCTAAATGGTGGCTCCCAGGGACTTCTCTCCCAGCACTTGGGTTGGTGGATGGCCGCTGGAGCAATGCTGTCCGTGCTCTCTCCTGATTAACTCAGCCTTATGACTCACAAAAAGTTAATGACTTTAGCCCAAGGACTTACAGCAGTGGTAAATGTGGGCTCTGCATGTATTGTCCTCGTTCTTAACAGCACAGCATAAACATCAAAGCGGGGAGATGGGCTTTGTGCTCGGGATATTTGCACTGTGGAAGTGTGTGCCTCGCCTGTTTTTCGTCCTTTAGAAGCATAAAAAACAGAGTTAGTAAACGTGGAAATACACCTGGAGTGCAGGCTGGTGAGGTGTAGCATGGTTCAGTCAAGTGGGTTATAAGAAATGTTTTGTGCATGTCTGGTGGGAGGAAAAACATTTAATTTACTCCATCCTTCACCTTCCCTTCTCCTACCCAGGGAGCGCATGGAGTTACTGGAAGAAGCCAGGAAGATGGAAATGGCAAAGTTTCGCTACATCCTCCCTGTTTATGGCATCTGTAAAGAACCGGTCGGCTTGGTCATGGAATACATGGAAACGGGGTCTCTGGAAAAGCTCCTGGCTTCCGAACCTCTGCCCTGGGAACTGCGCTTCCGCATCATCCACGAGACAGCCGTGGGGATGAACTTCCTGCACTGCATGTCCCCTCCACTGCTCCACCTGGACCTCAAGCCTGCAAACATCCTGCTTGATGCCCACTACCATGTCAAGGTATGCACTGGACAGTCCGTGCCAGGGACTCACCTTTGGATATTCCCGCGTGGCTCCTGCCAGGTGCAAAAAGCCTGGGAAAAACCAGCAGCATTCCTTTTGAATTGGAAAATGCCCACTGAGCCAACCGTGCCAATCTCCAAATTTAAATCTTGAGATCAGCTCAGTTGGTTAGAGCATGGTGCTAATAACACCAAGGTTCTGGGTTCTATTCCTGTCTGATCCATTCTCTTAAGAGTGGCACTTGATGACCCTTGTGGGTCCCTTCCACCTCAGAATACTCTGTGAAAATATACCCAAATAAACCCCAAAACTAAATCCACCTGATTATGCACCATTTTGGTACATAAATAGAAGTACAGTTAGCAAACTTGTGAGAACTCCCCTGAAATTTTAGAAGGATGCAGTGAACTCTGGTTTTGAGACCTGATGGGTCCTGCTATAAATTTCCTCGCAGCAGGGTCATGGGGCAGATGAGAACAAAGAGAGAAAAGCAGTGTGAACCTCTAAATCATCTCTGCCACTTGCACAGCTCCCAGTGGTTGCCTTGTTCTGTCTGGGTCTTCCTGGCTTTGTATGCACCACTAAATACACAAATCTCATTTACAGCTGGAGTCTGGAGAAGCCTTCCCAGAGGCAACTCATTTTGCCCTTTCATTTGCTCAGAGCATGTACAGTGAACAAGCATCTCTGTCCTGACTGTTTGTGTCTGCCAGAGGTCACCTAAAGGAATTTTTTGTGGCTGTAACAGCGTGAAATTCTTTTTGTTATCCATTTCCAGAGTAAGCCAGCAAACTTGTTAGCCTTCTCTGTTGGAGGTTCTGTTTTGACAGCTGGACCAAGGAGGTTGTGCTTGCTTTCTCATCTTTCCTTTGGGAAAGGAAACAGACTGAAATACAGCTTTTTCCTGGGTTTCTTAGGACTTGGTTTTTTGTTTTTGTTTGTTGTTTGTGTGTTTAGCAGTGCCATAATCCATCTGCTCCTTGTTTTCCTGCCCCCCTCACTGGTCAAGTGGCTTTGGTCTGGCTGTACCCTTCTGAAACTGAAGTTTTCATTGAATAAAGACATCTCTCCTGATGTCATGAGAGGGTTGGAACCATGAGAGGAGTGAGCCTCTAATGAAATCACACTTGTGACAATCTCAGCTTTTTTTACTGGGCCTCTGAGTGCTTTACTTCTTAGAAGAATTTTCTTTCTGAGGCAGGAGGCATCTACAGGTGGTCATGCTATTAATACAGGAACATCAGGATCTGAAATGCTGAAAGCCTGTTCTCACACACTGGTGCTGAGAGGCTTGTGCTAGGTATTTATTTACTTAAAGTTCATGCTTGCTTGCATAACTTCTTAAATTCCTAATTCCTGACTCATCCATGAGCCAAGATATGAAGGCTGTATTTTTCTCACTGTTTCAGGAGGTTGAAATGCCTGATATTCTGCCTGCTGTACAGCCTGTATCTGGGTGGTGATGTAATACGAGGGGGCAAAGTGCAAAATGTACAAAAACTAAAAAAGTTTCTGGTGAGGTCATTGCTGACATCCCTAAACTGTTGCTACTCACTCATGAAACGCATGAAGGTCTTCAGACCCTTCCCATGAAGTTCAGAAAAGAATGGTCTAATCCAAACCTTTTCCAGCCAGCAGTCCTTTACATCTGCAGGCATCTTGGGAACCCCTCCAAGCAGCAAAGCAGACCTAGGAACCTATATGCAAAACAAGAGATGAACGTGTTCTGTGAGGCGCCTTCACTTTAAAAGTGTGGCCCCAAACCTTCTTTTTGTGTGACGTGAAACTCATAATTAAATTTCAGACCCTGCAGCTTGATTTAATGTGAATTTTCTTGCTGGAAGGCTACTGGAGCTGCTGATGGAGGTGTTTTTTTTTAAATGTTAGCATTAATTTAGCAGGTGACCTGTCCCTAACAGAATCCTGAGGTGAGTGAAGAGATGTTGCACGCTGCAAAAGATGAGTTTGGAGGTAGGGAAGACTTTTATAAACTGTTTGCCCTTGAGCCAGGAAACAGCCAGCCTTGCAGTGGAGCACATTAGAAATGCTGCTGTGCCATACTCGGGTTAAATGGCAACACACCCTCCTTCTTTTACGAGGACAGTGCTCACTGTAAAGCCCCAAGTGAGGCTGATGACTAACACAGTGCTGTTCTACAGAACTTATCATCAAGTGGGTGCCTCCATATCATAAAGCCTGTGTCTTACATAAGTGTGTGCTGAATTTTGTCCTTGGGAGGGTAATTAAGAGGATGGGATTAGCCCGAGCAGGGATACAGATAGAGAGATATTAACTTTACCAAAGGCTCGTTGGGGGATTCCTTGGGGGTTTAAAATACGTGGGTATAATACGTGCAACACAAGGTGAAGCTTTGCTGTTTTTTGGAGGATGGATTCATGCATCCTCCCTTGGGAGCTGGTGGTGGGACCTCCCTTTCCTACCATGTCTTGCTCCACCTTGGTTGCCTTAAGCAGTGTGGTTTCCTTGGGAGGATTATCCCATACCCAGGCAGGCTTTGTTAGCAGGGATCAACCTGCATTTTTTCTTTTCCTTACTATCAACCTCTTGCTTCTAGTTGTACCAAGATCCTCCCTGCCCCTTTCTCCAGTGCATATATGCAGCCTTCCAGTATTTACAGGCTGTTCAATACCTATTTTTTGCTTAACTCCCCCACGTCTTATGAGCTGCTGCTTCATCTCTCCTGCCCTCCGTGCACGTTGTTGGTTGTCTCCCCTGAGCTACCTGTGATGTGGCAATCACTGGCACAGGGGAAGCAATGCCACATTCCAGCACTGCCCTCGTGGGCTGTGGGTTTGCTGTGATCCCTTCTTGGATGTGATCTCTGTCCAGGGGCCCTTTGCAGGAGACTAAACACCCCACCACGTGCAGAAATCTCATACCCTGACTTGTTGCCAGCTGCCCATGCCCTCGTGCTCTCTCTCTCTGCTGCTTCCCAGGTTTCTTATCTTCAGTATCTCATGGTCAAGAGTGTTGGTTTTTGCTCAGGTATTTAAAATGAAGTCAACCCGCAGCCTAATACTTCAGGGCAAAAGCCTTATTTTAAAGTTCTTGCTTCTCTTGCTCTCCAGCCTGATTTTTTGCAGCTCCTCATCTTGTCATATATATGTGTACACACACACAGATACATGTGTGTATGTGTGGGTTCATGCACACACAGAGGCAAGCCCGACCAGTTATTTTTCATCTCCCAGATTTTGCTTTTAAAGAACTCGAAGCAGAATGAGCTGCCCTCAGCTGTGCACTGCTGTGAGCTCACTGTAGTTGCTTTTATCCCCTCCCCAGTTCTCCAGTTTAAACCAGTGTGGAGAGTGAAGTTTGCTGCTGTGTTGTACTGTGCTGATGGTCTTGCTAAACATGGGTAGTAGAAGTGATCTTCACTTTTACTTGTTTCAGCTGAAGAAGAGGCTGCAGAATTTCTGAGCATGGATTTAGAGGCAGCCTAGTCAGATGGCAAATTTCTTGATCGGAAATCTTCTTAATGTAGGTGGTTAAGTGCAGGTCCAAGTGATACCCAGAGGCCAGGCTGGTGAAGAGCAGTTGTCTCTCTTTATTAGAATACCTGATGTAGTTAGCACAGCCACTTTGTTATCAGCTGCAATTGCTCTGCTGTTATCAGAAATGAGGAGAATCTTTATTTTGTGTGTCCCTTCTGGCTGTTTCCCACCCTTCCTGATCAAGGTTTCCATGCAGGGCTGTTGTTGTATGGCTCTTTAATCCCAACCAACAAAGCTGGTTTGCACCTTGATCAATTCTCTGATTGATCTAATTGTGGTGGCACAGGGGAGGGAACAAAACCACCCTTGTTACAGTAATGCAGATTTATGATGGATTAAAATGGATGTTTGGCTTTGGTTCGTGCTGCTTCTGAAGAGAAGCATTACAATTGTCCCACCTGAAATGGGTTTTGAGGAGTTAAGGTTTCAGGGCAGACTGGAAAAGGATGGAAATATAGCCTGTTTCAGAAAGACTTCTTTTAGTAGCTAACTGAAGTGTGTTCATAAACACTGAAGTAATGAAATAGGTTTGAAGTGCAGATGCTGGTTGTGTCTATACCTGGAGTTAATTTTTAATCATAATTTTTAGTAGTCCAAACGTGTGCATATTTCCTAAAAATTTCTGTCTTTCTTAAAGAACAAAACTGAATCAAAGAGCCTTTCTCCCTTACCCCCAGAAAAACCAACCAAACAAAGCAACCCTCCCACCCCCAGACATCTGAAAACCCTGTAGACAAATGTGGTGGCATTCTCAACATGCAGGTGCACAACAGACTTTGGACAGAGACAAATACTGGATGTGCCAGCAAGCGATTAAAAATTAATCTGATGGATTTGTTACCTATTTCATGAAAAAAACCTTTTGTTGAACTCTGTCCCTGAGTCCGTGGCAGTGGGTTCTTGAGTCTTACTTGCAGGAAAATGCCATGCAGGATCAGGAGCTATGGGCTCATTCAGGACATAAGGAGCTAAGGGCACAGTTCAGGATGGTCTGTCAGGAGTCATTAGTTAAAGAAAACACTTTCCAAACACTGATTTCCAAGCTAGATCCCTGCAGTGTTCGGGAATAGCTGACTGTAGTAACCACTGTAGTTATGTGAGCATATCTTCTAGTTAAAAAAAAAAAAAATTACAAAAAATACTTTAACAAACCCAAACCAGCTAAAACTTTGCAAGTGAGTGTTTTTCTACAAACCAGAATGGAAAAAAAAATCCACAAACGACAGAGGCAGAGAAAGGCCAGTGTGCACGGTGTGCTCAAGTTAAAACAAACTAAACTTAAAAAAAAAGGAAAGAAACCCAAATCTCCAGGTCTTGGGATCTCTCGGTAAAGTCAGTGTTGCTGGGAAGGAAGGAAAACACGTGCAGCTCCCCTCCCCAGCCGGTGCTCACGTGTTTGTTCTCATGCAGACCTTTAAGGAGCGGAGCTGTCTGAACATGAACCATCCCACTGTCTGCGTGGGCTCTGGCCAAGGTTTCCTTTTCTCTTCTTCCTACCCCTTCACCGCGGGTTTTGCATGAAGCCTCTGTCGCCTCCGTGTCTCCTCTCAGCTCTGCTGATACCAGGGGTGCTTTTGAAGCACGGTGGGACCCACCTGGAATAAAAATAACCGGTGCGAGGAGCGAGACTGCGGGTTCGCAGGGCAGATCCCGGGGTGGGCTGCAGGGATAGTGGGGATGCAGAGGAGGGAGTGGGGAGGGCTGCTCCACTTCCACTGCCTGCACCAGCAAGGGTGCCTTGTGTTGCAGAACGAGGTACCTGGCAAGCAGTTTAAAGGCAAAATAGGTAAGTTAAGTGGCTGTATCTTCCACCCACTGCGCAGTTCCCACTGGTGTTTAAAGAAGCTGCATAACTAAACACACCGTGCAGTTGTGGAAAATTTACCCTAAAGGAACTAATAAAAGCCACAAAAAGCTGTCTGCAGAATCTCACTGTTTTGTCGCAGCCTGCAAGATAAACAATTCCCCAATTTCCAGTGCTTTCTGCAGGGTTTGGTATGATCAAAGCCCTGCTCTACAGGTGAATTTCCTTTTAATTGGTATAAAACGCAGTCCTTCACAGTAGGTAGGGGCAGGTCTACAAGGTGAAGTTTTTGCTAGGCTAGGGGGGATATTCTATGTACTTTAGCCATTTCTTAGTTTGTAGGGTGACTGAGACTTTTTCTATCTAACGTGCTTAGCTCCTGCCTTAGCCCCCAGCCTTACATTCCCACATGGCTGGTGGCTCTGAAGGTAGGAGTGTCACTGTGCTGCCTGCATTTCATCTCTATTTCTTAACTGACACAGGAGGAAACGCTGTGCATTGTTTAGACAAAGAGGAAGGTGAATGGCTGTAATTATGCCTGGATTTCTTGAGGTGTATCCAAGCCTCTGCTCCGCGTTAATCAAAGGACAGCGGCGCTTCTCCGAGTCGGATCCGTTCAGACTTGCAGCGTTCAGTTCATCCCTTACCCTGACACCACGGGGCTTGTGGGATGTTGGGGCTGTGCTTTTGTTCTCCCGGTGGAGCACTACGGGGCTTGTGGGATGTTGGGGCTGTGCTTTTGTTCTCCCCGTGGAGCACTAAGTGCCCCGAACTCATGCAGCGCTTCCCGGGGTGGTCGATTCAGCTCTTCCCAGAGTTAAGCTGGATCGCAAACCCGGGTTTCTTGACTCCTTGCAGCTTTCCTGAACTCCACTGCTTGGCTTGTTGAGGAGTCCAGCAATCCCCCACTGAGACTGCAACCCCACAAGCAACTATTCCTCCAGCTGACTACACTTTTTTCTCTTTTTCCCCCTTTTTTTCCCTTTCATTTTTTTTTTCTCCACTCATTCTCACATTACCCCGCAGATTTAAGACACAGATGGACAGCAGGTTGGATATACCTGTGTGCTAGGGGACAGGACTTCTCCATCTCCTGAGAATGCCTCTGTTGAGCTCTCTGTCCATGGGAGAGGTTCTTCCTGAGGCTGTGTGGGTTGCTTTGTTTGTTTTATGGCAAAGGGAGATTCCTAGCATGGCTGTGTAACCTGCCTGTTCTCCAGGAGGCTGAAGCTGGCAGCAGTTTTCTCCCTTTCCAGTAATGGACACATGTTACAACTGGTTTTGTGGTATCTTTAGAGAGAAACTTCTGAAAGTGTAAAGTCGCAGCCTATTAAAAAAAAAAAAAAAAAAGCTTTTTTTAATTATGCTTGTTGTTTTGAGGGAGAACTTTCTCAAAGGAGAAGCTGTGAAGATCAAAAGGGGAATGAGTCACTGAAAGACCTGAGTATTTATTTTAAGCAGGGGTGCTAAGGTGAGGCTAATTTAGAGATGCATCACTCAAAAAAAAAAAAAAAAAAAAGCTTTTTTTAATTATGCTTGTTGTTTTGAGGGAGAACTTTCTCAAAGGAGAAGCTGTGAAGATCAAAAGGGGAATGAGTCACTGAAAGACCTGAGTATTTATTAGATAAAAAGCATGTATAAGTCGGGGTGAGGGGGAATCTTACCTAACATGTAGGCAAAAATCAGTGGGCTGAGTGGTCCAAAAAGACTTGACTTTCCTTGAAATTTCCACTTAACATAATAGACATTTTTTGTCCAGTGGGAAATAACTAAGACAAAGGAAATTCCTTGCCTATCTGTTTGCTCAACGATTGGTATGCCCTTGAGAGCAAATGAATGCATATTTGTTTGACACTTCAAATTAAAGTGGAGGTGTGTCCTTTTTATATAAACTTGCTGTCACTTGTTTTGTTCATTTCAGCTGCGTTCGCTGCGTCACTGCTCCAACTTGCTGCATCTCCTGGTTGCCAGAAAGAATTCCCTGTGTGGGTTTTGGATGTGTGTGTGTGTGTGTGTGTTTTCATCTGTTTTTTTTTTTTTTTAAAACATTTGGTGGCTCTGGTGTTGGGTTTGGTCCTTGTTGGCATGGTCAGTGTAACAGTGGTGTCTGGAAGGGCAGTTCTCTAGAGCTCACTGGAGAGCCCAGGATGTTTAAACACAGCACACAACGTGAGGTTACGTAGGGAAAGGGGGTGGCAGGACCAATAATTATATTAAAGTAGTTTGCACTACCTAAATTTGACTGGGTTTAAATTACAATAAATTGTCTTGACTGTTTGTTGTGTTTGCTATGTAATGGGCTGACATGCTGCTGCTTGCAAAAACTGCTTGCCTTTATTTTATTTGCTTCTTTTAGCTTAACCATCAAGAAAATCCTACCAGGGCATTACGCTTCCAGAGGTGTTTTCCTGGCTTAATATTTCTGAACAGCAGCTCACTGTATTTGTTGGGTCATCCTGTTACACCTGTAGTTCTTTGCTGAAAATTTTTTGTGAACACCTTGAAAAATCTAATGGTACCCTGTACTTTTCTTCTCCTCTCCCCTCCTCCTTTTTTTTTTTTTTTCCTTGCAGATTTCTGACTTTGGACTTGCAAAGTGCAATGGCTTGTCCCATTCCCATGACATCAGCATGGATGGCTTGTGTGGCACAATTGCCTACCTTCCTCCAGAGCGCATCAAAGAGAAAAACAGGTGTTTTGACACCAAACATGATGTGTACAGGTCAGTTAACTACAAAAACACTTAAAACCACTGTTGGTAATGCTGTAAAACGAGCCCTCTTTTTCTGGTTATAAAACCTAATGAAGTATGAAACCCCTAAATCTAGTTAGAGCCTCACGTGTCACATTTGCTTTGCTTTTTGCAAAGCCTTTACAGGGTAGAGGCCTTTTAAAAAAAAACTGCATCTGATCCTTGGTCTTGAAGTTATTTATTAGCAACTGGCATGGGAGGCACTCTGCCCACCTTTAATGTCCCATCTAAAAGTACATCTTGACCTACTTCTTGAGTCTGTGACAGAATTCTTAGTTATCTTCAGTGGATTTCATCACTAGGTCTTTGGCTGTTCTTTCATGGCAAGATGATTAGGAAAAGGAAATCAGAGCTGTAGATTAAAGAGATATGTGTTATTCTAAATGGAATGTATTTCTTTAAAGTCGTCTCACAGGGTAAAAGCATTAAATTAAATCCACTGTAATGCTTTGCTGCTCTCTGATTTTGTCAGTGTTGATGTGGGGTAGTTGGTAAATGCTACCAAGAACTTGGCAGCCTCCAGCAAGTCCCTCTGTTTGCTGCCTCAGGTTCCTCCCTGCAAAAGCTTGACTTTGAAGTCGTGGTTCTTGGCTGCATCTTGCTGTGTGTGTTCAGCTGAATTAGATGCAGAAGTGGAGGGACAAAGAAAATAACCTAGGAACATAGAAAAATAAATTATACTTCTGTGGGTTTTTTTGCTTTGTTTAAAAAAAATAAAATTTAAAAATTGCTATTTTCTAGAAATAATTTTTTTGCTTTTTTATTTTTGGTAGCTTTTCCATTGTGGTTTGGGGAGTTCTCACACAAAAGAAGCCTTTTGCAGGTAAGTTGTGGGTTTGTCTTGGAATATTTTTCCATTTTCCCACTGATAAGTACGCTTCCTGCCCCACCAGCCCCAGATTATGTGTATGACCTCCAAAGTCCTGCACACTTGCGTGGTAAACCCTTTTAAGTTCTCCAGTTCTGATCACAAATATAAGTCCTCCTGTGTCCTACTCATAAAAACAGAGCCCATATTGCTGCAGGGGCCCTTGTCTGCCCCTTTTTGCTCCCGCTGGCGTTTGCTGCATGAAGCTCCACGTTGGTGTGTGGCCTGCTCAGACTTCTGATATGCTGGCAAAGCCAACCTGGCAGGCAGCTCTGCTGTCTTCTCTCTGTAGAGAGGTTCTGTAGTTTATTTGTAGATTGTGGGTACAGATTTGTTCCTTTAAAAAAAAAAAAAAAGGCAAGCTGTCTGTGAGAATAAGCCTTGTTCCACCCCACAGTAGATGCACCTCTCAACAGGCAGCTATTTATTCTTTATGACTTTTCCTGTGTCTATGACTGGTCTATGTATAGCAGACATGTCTGAACAAGTTCCAGTCTACTATTAATTTTTCCTCCCTGTGAGAGATTCCGTTTAGCCCAATGGTTGGTTCACAGTCAGGGGCCACATTATGGCACTTCTTGATTCGTGTTCTTCCTTCACCTCTATGAACACTTCAGGTACTTGCTCTAAATAAAACTTAAGGTTCAGTTTTCTCGCAGCAGATATGGAAATACAAAAGAGAGGTAGCAAAGAAATGTTTGAGTTTTTTTTCCTCTGGTTCTGTGTCTTTTTTTTTTTTTTGGATGGAGAAAGAGCACAGTCGCTCATGGACAATTGTTTTTAACTGATACATGGGAGAGCAGGTGTTACTGCATTGAAAAATGTATTGTGGGAGAAGACAACCATCTTTTTTTCCCCCTGTTGATAAGAACTCCGAAAAAAAATGCATGAAAACAAAATTTCAGCACTCTTAATGCTCTTAGACAAAAGAGAAATGATTCCTTTTGCTGGGAGATCTTAATTTGTGTTGCCTTTGCTTTACAGAGGAAAACAACATTTTACATATTATGGTAAAAGTAGTTAAAGGCCACCGCCCAGAGCTACCTGCTGTTTCCAAATCCAGACCTCATTCATGTAATAACTTGATCAAACTGATGCAAAAATGTTGGCAAGATGATCCTGGTGAACGGCCAACATTTCAAGGTAAGATTTCCTCGTAACTTGGCTCCCCATTTATTCTTCTGTGAGTCACGTTACTGCTCAGGACTCTGCTAATCCTTGGGGTAAATGCTGTGAACCTCTGTGACAGAATAAATAGAGCACATTGTGTGGCAGAGACAATGATACAGGCCACTTACTCATTTGTGGAGGAAGGGATTATCCGAGGACATGTCTGACCATGACGGTGTTATGTAAACGGGTCAGGAGCAAGCCTGGTACTGAACCAGTCGATCCATTTAGCCAGAAATTGTGATCATTTCTGATTGTGTGTGTTGGGGCAGAGGGCAAGCTGGAGTTGGTGTGGTTTTCAGGTTTTCACCATACCAAAGCACTGAAAGCCCTGGCTCTTGAAATTTGCTCTTGTGTGTTGAGAAACTGAGTTATTTTCTTGTAACGAAACCATTTGTACCGTCATTTTTCTTCAATAAAAGGCAACTCTGGTGAAAGGCTTGAACTTGTCCAAAGCACCTGTTAGGAATTCAAACGTGCAGAAGGATGTAGCAAGTGCTTCCACCATTTAGCATTAATGGAGGAGATTTGCCTCTTCCCTCTCCTTCTGCTCAAACAAGGAATGGGGACTGAAGGGATCCTGTATTTTAATAAACATGTCGAAGTCTGCCAGCAGTGCATTGGTTCTCATTTCACAGTCAATCCTGCAGTGTAGCCACTGTGTAACACCAGTCTGGTTTGAATGTAAAAATGAATTGTTTGGGCAGCCTTGTGCACATTTTGCTTCGCTGCACTCTTGTGCCCACTGATGAGGTGTTAGGTGGAATAGTCAGAATTGGAGTCTTTCTTCCACAGTATCTCAAAGCTGTTAAGTTCTATTGCCAGAGAGAGACAGCAGGGCATCTCAAAGTCTCCTGTAAGAAAACCCTAAAACCTTCTCTTACTTTCTTCGAAGAAATCACTTCACAAACAGAGGCCCTCTGTGAAAAACCAGAAGATGAAACAAAAGAGATGATAACTCAGGACCTGGACACCAAGAATTCCCCGGAGCAGCAGCCTGAGGTATTTTCTCTTTCACTTCTTGTTCAAACATGATGGGTTTTGTGAGGAACAGTTTCCTCTGTGACCTGTAACGTCCCAAGCAACCTTCTCTTTGCTGCTTTTGAGCACTGCCTTGCCTGATAGAAGTGGGTCTTGGTGAAGGACTGGAATGCCAAAGTGACAGCAGGAGCATGAAATGAGCTCAGGAAAACCTCAGTGCAGCACCAAATGCAAGTGGATCTTACTCTGTTGAGGGAGAGCAAGACAGTTAGGAAACAAAAGCTGGAATGATGTGGATGTTACTGATCTTAAAAACCACTGTAGACAGAAGAGCCACATAGCTTTATTGGCTGTGTGAGTACTGATGGAAGCTGCCCTCCTGCTTCTGGAAAAATTTCAGCGACCTGGTTCATAGTTTTCATTTAATACAAATAGTCTGTAAAGGCCACCTGCAAATTAAGAAATTTATGTTTCTTCTCTAGGGCCTCGTGCTCAGTTTTCTTTGCTGACCCTTCTAAAATGCTTGTGTGCTTCTCTTGAAGGGGATTTGTGCACTGTCTCAGAAGAAACAGGAGCCTGGTCTACCGTCAGTTAAGGATTACAGTCTCTCAGAGTTATTGTCTCAGTTGGATTCAGGGATTTCACAGACTATGGAAGGCCCCGAGGATCTCAGCCGCAGCTCCTCTGAGTCCAAACTTGCCTCCAGTGACAAGCGGCTTTCAGGAGTTTCATCTGTAGATTCAGCTTTTTCATCCAGAGGCTCCCTTTCCCTTTCCTTTGAAAGGGAGAGTTCAGGTAATGGTCAAGTTTTTCTTTGTAGTTGTTTGGACTGGGGCATGGGAGTCAATGGGTTGGAGAGTAGTCATGTAAAGAATAACATTCTGGACATTACTGTTAGCCTTGCTTTCTCTTGCTGTCAGCGCTACAGATTTGTTTACTGGAGGTAGTTATTTAAAAGAAAAAAATAAATATAAATAAAAGAACATTATGTGGTTCCCAAATGTGATCTAATGAGAAATAATAAATCTCATTTACTCTTTGAAAAGGAGTGACCTGAACTCCCATCAAAGCAGTTGTAGAATCAGTCACGTAGAGGTTGGTTTGGAAGGGAGGTCACATAGTCCAGCATCCCGCTTGAAGTGGGATTAAAGCCAATGCCCAGTCAGGTCAGCTGAGTTTGTGGCTTTTTCAGTTATACCAAGCCTAAATCTGAGCACCTTTGTTTTTGCAGAAGACTCAAGCCACCCTCTCAGCAGCCCCTGTGAACAATGTAATAAAGCCCCCCTCACTTTTCAGTCCAGTGCTGCAAAACCCAGACATCTATTTTCCAGTTGAGTAAACAATGATTAGCACAGAGAGATCAACCACAGCATCCTCTGGTCTTCATGTCACAAGAAACAGAGTTAGTGGGGTTCCAAATTTGACCTGAAATTGTTCTGGGACAGTTGTGGGACAGAAGGGTGGATTGGTTTGCAGTCAACTCATTGCTGAAGCCAGCATATCTGTTAGTCATGGCCAGGTAAGGTTTGATGGGTATCAGAAATGTGATGATGTCTTTTCCATGGAATTATAGGACAGTTGGGGTTAGAATGGACCTCTAAAGGTCATCTAGTACAACCTTCTTGCAACGAGCAGGGACATCTTCAATTAGATCAAGTTGAATGTTTCCATGGATGGGGCATCTGTCACCTCTCTGGGCAACCTGCTGTTCCAGTGTTTCACCACCCTCATTGTAAAAATTTTCTTCCTCATATCCATTTAGATATTGGTACTACGGACATACAGAAGAGGAAGCTAACGGAGGCAATTCTGTCTGGAGATACCAGCAAGCTGATGAAGATCCTCCAGCCTCAAGATGTTGATATTGTTTTAGATGGGAACTCCAGCCTTTTGCACTTGGCTGTTGAAGCTGGTCAAGAAGAATGTGTCAAGTGGCTCCTCCTGTACAACGCTAACCCTAACCTCACCAACAAGAAAGGATCCACCCCTCTTCACATAGCCATTGAGAAGAAAGTTAAAAGCATCGTGGAGCTGATTATGGCTAGGAAAATCAACGTTAATGCCAAAGACGAGGACCAGTGGACTGCCCTTCACTTTGCTGCCCAAAACGGGGATGATTTCAGCACCAAAATGCTGCTTGATAAGAATGCCTCCCTAAACGAGGTCGATTTTGAAGGCAGAGCCCCCATCCACATAGCCTGTCAGTACGGCCAGGAGAACATCGTGCGGATCCTGCTGAGGAGAGGCGTCAACGTGAACATCAAGGGGAAGGACGACTGGGTGCCACTGCACTACGCTGCCTGGCAGGGCCACCTCCCCATCGTGAAGCTCCTGGCCAAGCAGCGGGGAGCGGACGTGAACGTGCAGACCGTGGACGGAAGGACCTCGCTGCACTTGGCCGCCCAGCGAGGGCACTACCGCGTCGCCCGGCTCCTCATAGACCTGGAGTCGGATGTCAACGTCCAGAACGCCCTCCTGCAGACTGCCCTGCACATAGCTGCTGAAACCGGCCACACCAGCACCTCCAGGCTGCTCCTGAAGCACGGCGCAGACATCGAGGCAGCCACGGCAGAGGGTTACACGGCTCTGCACTTGGCGTCGCGCAGCGGCCACTTGGCCACAACAAAGCTGCTGATGGAGGAAAGGGCCAGCGTTCTGGCCAGGGGCCCGTTAGACAGGACAGCCTTACATCTTGCTGCAGAAAACGGGCACTCTGAGGTAGTGGAAGAACTTGTCAGTGCAGAAAATATCAACGTGCCTGACAGCGAAGGGTTCACAGCTCTTCACCTGGCTGCGCGAGGAGGGCACGCGAAAACAGTCGAGGTTCTCTTGAAGCACGGGGCGCACACTGACATGCCGAGGCCCAAGTGTCACACCCCGCTGCCCCTCGCTCAGCAGAGCAGCAATAGCTCACTTACTGTGTTGTTGAGTGACACTTAAGCCAAAGGTGCCAGAAGTGATACTTTTTAGTACCTGGTGTGAGGAGGCTGCTGGAGCTCAGCTCCTCAGGGCCTCCTGCAGCTGTGCAGTGACCCCACCAGCGGTGTCAGTGATGGACTGAGGTGCAGCCAGCAGAAGTTTGAATGTGTGATGAGACTGCACGTGGATGTAAGGCCCCGAGCTGGAGTCTGCCACGCCGTGGTCTGTGTCATTCATTCTGCACATGCCCTGCCCTGGCTGGATCTGGACATTCCCCTCCTGAGAGTGTTGTGAGAGAAGGATGTGACTTGTGGGTTCCCCCTGCCGCCTTTTTATTTTTTTTTGTTTAATGTGCCAAACTAATTTAAGAACTAACATTATGCTTTTTTATTTTCCTCAAACAAAACAAAAATATTTCATAGATTTCTGGTTTACTGCAGTGATCTGTATTTTGGGCTGAACGCCTCCAATGTAGAATAAATAAAACACCAATCTGCTTGAAGTTAACGCAAGAGATGAGGAAAGAGCTATTTAAGATAATCATGTTTCTGGTACTTTTTTTAATGGAGACATTGATTACAGATTTCCACGTACTCAAAATTTACGAGGCAGACTTAATAGCAATGCAGGATTCCAAAAATAATAAGCAGAAGTAAAAGCTTAACACTGGTGTCTTCATATGCAGTACCACCTTGTGTGTATTCTAAAATCAGTAAGCTGAACTAAGTGCTTAGTGGTTTGTCTTAAATAAACAAGTCAAAAGCTAAAATTCGTACTGGACTGGAACTGGATGGTATATTCTCACACTGTTGTACCAATTTACAAAACAATGTTTGGAGGGGCCGATGACCAGACTGATATACTGTGTATATAGGATTTCTACCTGTTGTATGCTTTTTTCTACTGAAGAAAATAGATTGCTTAGAGTGGGTATGTTTTAATACGCCTTTTAATTTCACTCTTTTCAAAGTACAAATGTGATCTGTTATTAATAAAAGATTGTGTTCTATATCTGTCTGTATTTTGTAGTTGTTAATTAAAGCAACTGAAAACCCATTGAGCAGCAGCAGCACACAACTGTCATGTGTTTAATGATCATGGAATCACAGCATGGCCCAGGCTGGGAGGGACCTTTAGAGATCATCCAGTTCCAACCCCCTTGCCATGGGCAGGGACACCTTCCACTTGACCAGGTTGCTCAGAGCTCTGTCTTGAGTTTTAAGGCAGTTCACTGACTGCAAGTAGATGGTGAAGCCACGCTCGTGCCAATACGTGGAGGTTACAAAGCAATACCCCTGTTAGCAGAGCATGGCAGTCCCAGCAAGCTCCTGAAGCAGCTGACAGTGAAGCTTCTCATTAAACAAACAAAACTGTATTTTTCCTACTGCTTCCTTCAGCTTCTTTTGAGACCAGTAAGGTGGTCATGTTTCATTAAGCTGTGCTTAATCAGTCTCTCATTATAGCAAATGCAACTACAGACCACTTGGTCTCTTAGCACTGTGCTTAAACCCTTGGCCTGGCCTAGCACACACCATCCCCTTCTATTACAGAGTACCCTGAACAGTGAGATTTGAGATACTTTAATTCCAGTGTCTGCCTGAACTGCAAAAGAGCTGTAAGACCAGGGAACAGCAGTCTTGCACCTCGTAATAAAGGTGGTTCACACCAGCAAGGCAAGGGGAAAGTACACTTATAAAATGCTTTTAAAAGAGCTCAAGCAGTGCTTTGCTAGTACATTCCTTCAGTGCCTAATAACAATAGCACATTAGCTTCTAATTAAACATGAGGCCACACTCATGAGTCTTTGTTTCCAGGCTGTCTTTCACAATAACAGGCACCAGCTATGCATTACATAGAAGGCAACACAGCTGGCACTAGACAAAAAAACAACCAAAGGATTGCAAAGACATGCTGCCACTGTTGGAGTGGGTATTTGTCCCTGTGAACCAGCCTTCCTTGGGGGCAGGAGGGGTGAATGGGGGTGCTAAATTAGCACTAATGCAGCAATTAGGAATTGCTGTTTTGTAAAGGTCTCCTACGGGTGACTTTTCTGGTTGATTGTGCGTCCTTTAACTTTGTTCAAGTCCTAACTGCGCTGTTGACCTGAAGCTTACAGGCATTTCTTTGTCTCTTTCCAATCTTAGGTGTGTTTTTTAGAACACCCTGCAGGCTTGGGAGGTGGGTTTGGGAGGTGGTGTGACTTCGTGGAGGGCTCCATGGAGCCGAGCCTTGCTCCAGGTCCCCTGTGCTGCCTGACTGCTCCCTGGCATCAGACAGGGCTGGAAGATGAATGTCAGCACCTCTTGCTCACCTCCAAAATCAGGCAGAGGCTGCTTGCAGGGCTTCTGTGTGCACTGTGCCAATTTGCTTCCTTAGGGCTTCTGACCACGGCCCTGGGTGACTCTTTCAGCCCAAGGAGCAAAGAATGTCAGAAAATAAGAAACAGTGAAATGGCTCTAGTGACCATAAGCTTCATCTTTTCGTCTCTAGACGTGATTTTTCAGCCTGGCCCTGCCCACACACCTGTGGCAGCACAGTCTGGGTTCCTGCCAGCACCCGCTGGTGCCGGCTCCCCGTGCAGGAGCCCCAGCAACGAGGAAGGTGCCTCGCACCATCCCCATTCCTCACTCCTCCATCCCAGCCTCTGCCTCCGGGGGATAGCACAGCCCCTGATGCATTACCTGTCTCTGCAGCAGTTTGTTCCCAGCTTTATTTACCTGCTGCTTAGCACGGGGCACTCGGTGCCGTGTTCCTACAGGCCTCGGGAGGACTCAACAAGCCTGCGGTTCAAACACGCTGCTGGGCCAAGGGGAGGGAATTGCTGGGTGATTGCAAAGAGGCCCGGAGGCAAACCTCAGCCCTCTCGTTCCTGCCTCACCTCTTGCACCACCTTGGCTCTGCTCAACAGGGTTGCAAGAAAAACAAGGCATGTGGGAGCTGCTCTGCAAGGTCTCCCTTAGCGGAGAGGTTGGGAGGGGGGGATATCTCCTCTCCTCCACGCTCCTTTAACCCCAGCTGAGTGGCATAAGATACATGGATGTCCCCAAAAATCCCAGGAGAAGCCTTTGGGTGCCACAGTGCTCATGGGGTGCAAATCTGTGTTACCTCCCTGGCAGCACCTGGGCTCAGCTGCTGATCAGATCCTGTTGTCCCTGTGCATTAGGGAGAGGGCATCCAGCCTTTCCCCTTCTTTAACTTTCATCAAGCAGTGTTCATTTTTATGTGTTTCTTTGAAGGAGACCCACGCAAGCAAGGGAGACAGAGCAGGGGGCTTCTTTTACACACAAGTCCTGGGGCCAGCTGCACTTAGCCTGTCCTTTTCTTGGGCCAAAGCCGCCCACACGTGCACCCAGGGCTCTGCAAGAAGCCTTTGACCACTTTTGCAACACCAGCTTGGTACTGTGGAGGGACGGATCATGCACTGCCTCCCCCTCTCCCTGCTCCTGGGACGCACTTTAATCCAGGGCTGTGGCAAAACACCGAACATTTAGCTTGGAAAAGGTCTCCGGGACCATCGAGCCCAACCATTAACCCAGCACCGCCAGGTCCAGCACCACTGTCGACCCGAGCAAGGGAGAGATTCACACCCCAGAGCGAGCGCTGATTAAGCAGGGCAGGGTAAGAGCACAGGAAGCCCTTTCGCAGGGGAGGCGGCGCAGGCAGATCCCAACACGTTGGGCTGCTGTGGCTGCTCGGCGGCTGAACATCAGGGGCTGCTGGCACAGAGTGGTGATGGAGAGAGGGGTGGGGAGGCTGTGCCCTGGGGAGGTTGGCACGACACCCGGCTGGGCTGGGATATGCTGCTGCACCAGGGAAGTCCTGAGCTCATAGGGAACCACTCAACAGGCACTTGAGGAAAAAAAAGGGTTTAAAATCAGTGCTGTCACCAGCTTATTTACCTGGTGTTTTTGAATTGCTGTGGGAGAGGCTGTCAGGCTTTGCTCTGAAGTGATGTAGAGCAAAGACCATTTAAAAGCTAAAAAAGAGCAGTTTGTGATCTGTGCAGAAACACCTTGTCTACGAGACTTGAGTTGAAACATGCAGAAGCATAAGACACATACTACAGCTGTGGCAATGACAAGGGCAAAGATGCTCTGCCCTCTCCCCTGGAAGAGCAGGCAGGAGCCCTTTTGCTCTGCCCCAGAGGCAGAGTAACCCTTGACCGTGACAGGAACAAGGGCCATGGGCCAACTCAGAACATGCACAAGGACAGAAATTTTCCTGATGAGTCCCCCCTGCCTCATTCGCCATTACCTGATCGGATCAGAGGAAATAAACCCTGGCAGAGCCAGTTTTCACATGAGTTCATGCCCTGACCCTGCCTCAGCAGGGACTGGGTCCAATACGCTTCCCTTTTATCTATTTAAATAGGACTGCTTTTCCTAGTCCACTAACAGGCAAAACATGCCAAGTCCTGTGCTGCATCACTGATGTCTGACGTGTTTTAAAACCCCCAGTGAGTCTGGCTTTGCCCCAGCACCACCTTGCTCTTGCAAAGATGCTTAGCTAGGGGCACTGTAGGAGGTTAGGCAGGCCACAAATATAACTGACATTGGGAACTTCTATCACAGATTCTATATCCAAAAGCACACGTGCACTGGGATTTAGGCATTTGCAAAATCAAAGTCTTGACGTTTGTCTGTGGTGAATATAAAGGCTGGTTCAGCCTAACCTGAGTCTCTCTGTCAGTCTTGGCAGCTCACAAAAATCTGCAACATCTTTCTTTAAAAAGGAAAAAAAAAATTGAAATCTAATCAGCAGACTAGTTCATCCCAAATTAAAGATACCCCAAGATTAACTTTACCTGACTACCAACTTCCCAAAGCAGTATCTTCCCAGTTGGTCCCTATTGCTGAGCACAGCTGCACCCCTCTGCCTGGGGTACAACTTGAGTAGTACTGTCAGGATTGGTGGGAGGTACCTGGCTTTCTCTCCATGTTGAGGCTCCTTGTTTTTCCACACAAGGGCATGTGAGCCTACGCTCCAACTGAACTCCCTTATGTGGAGCAGGAGGGAAGAGGAGGATGAGGAGGAAGCTGCACTGCATGCCAGCTGATACAGTGATAACCATGGCCTGGGGGAGCAGAGCAGCAAAGGACCACTGACCACTGATGAGCAGCCAGGGCTTTCTGTCTCCACTTGACCTAAATCCAGATTCGGATGATGGTTTATTAAGGGAAGGCAGTACTGCTCCATTGCTCACCAAGTCAAACCACTCTCAGGACCATCCCTGCTCTCCCTTCACCCTTTGGGCTTCTGACACATTTGTCAGTGCACCAATTCCCAGGGAAGAAGTTTGTTTTAGTGCAGCAAACCAGGCCAACCAGTGCAGATGCAGACAAGCTCTCTGGCCACAGCTACAACCCACAGCGTGCACCTCCCTCCCTGTCACCAGGGCACTGTTTTCTCTGCTGAAAAGGTCCCAGCTGTGGGATGTTCCCAAAGCAAAAACCTTTGCAGAGTTGGTAACTCAGGGGCTCATTGCCCATCTTTGTCTCTGCCAGCTCTGAGGAAGGAGAGAGGTGCAGAACTGCTCTGGGCGTCCCCTTCCAAGGCCACAACAGTGCCAAGGACACAGCCCAAGACACGCTTTCAGCGCGGCACCTTCTCCCTTTCCTTCCCAAAGGCCTGCCAGGACCAGGCAGCTCCGCAGCAGCCCTTTGCCCTGGGTGGCACTCGCTCGGCGTGTGCCGGCACGCACCGCGCCACGGGTGGCTCCGGCTTCACCACTGCTGCCTTTCCATCACGGGAGAATCCTGCCCAGACGGGGCTGGCTGAGGTTTGCCAGCCAGCTTTTTTGGCAGGGAGGTGGCGTTGCAGATGCCACTGGACTTCATCCATTCGTTTCTCCTCATTAGCAACCAAAACAGCTGCCCGAGCCAGGGTGCAGCCCAGCGGTGAAGGCAGCAGTAATTAGCTGTGCTGGCAGCACACCCAGCAAAGCAAAACGGCTGGGGAGCCTTCGTGGCTCAGAGCCAGCTGAGGCCTCCCTGATTCTCCCCTTCCTCCCTCTGAGCTTCCCTCACCTCTCAATTAGTTTGCTCCTTCCTGGAGGAGTTAAAAGAAAAAATAAACTAAAAGGCCAGCAAACGCAGAGGAACATAACGGCTTCTCCCTGCTGGCAGAGGCTTGTGCCTGGAGGGGCTTCCCTGTTTCCCCCCTCCCTGCTGGGGTGCATGATGGCAGCTGAAAGGCAGGGGTAAAGCAGAGCTGGCTTGGGGTCAGGCAGAGGGTGCAGCTCCCTGGCAGCAGCACGGCCAGGCTCACCCTTGGGAAGGGACTGTTCTGTTCCATAGTATTCTGGGGGCAGTGGGGCTGTGCCAGCCCCCTGACAGTCTCTCTAGCATGGAGCAGGCCAAGAAAAGGTGCTGCAGGGGTGGTTGTCATTCCCTTAACACCAGCAACCCGTTTCCAAGGGGTTTTATGCATCTGACTCCCATTAAAACCAGAGGGACTCCGACCTAAGGGACTTGGCCAGCACTGTGCTTGCTGCCTGCAGGCATCTGGAATCGCTCCTTCAGCTGCCACCTCCTCTGCTCCCTCCTGCTCCAAATCTTAGCATCCTGCTGCCTCTCTCCAGCTGACAGCTCTAAAGCATCTAGAAAAAGGCCTAAAGTCAAGTGGTTTCCATGTAAAATCCCCAGAACTGTGCTCTGGGGTGTGCCACAAGGCACCCCCGTGCACACCACTAGTTTGTCCCCGCTGTGAGCTCATGGGCAGGGCCCTCCTGGTGTCACAGGTTGGCACAAGCATCACAACAAGGCAGTGGGGCTTCCCAGGGGAGGATACAACCCACTGATCAGCCCTGGCTGCGCTGTGTCCCTGCTGCTGTTTGCGAGCAATTACCAGGGACGTGGGACAGGGTGAGGCTGGGCGAGGTAGGAGACCGGAGGCAACAGGGATGGGATCTCAGGCTATCCCAGCTTTTTAATGTGGCTCTTTCCTCACTGCCATCACAGGGCCATGCCAGGTGCCCGTCCATGTGCTCCTACCTACACAGGCACACGCTCCTGCCAACCTGCACACGCGGGTTTACAGCCACACACACACACGTGTCCATTCCCTGCCCACACACCCGGGCACGCTCCTGTGCACACGTGGTCACATGTGCAATGTTCATTTCTTGGGTTTATGGTGAAAATTAGCCACTTTTCAAGGCTCCCACATCACTACATCCGCCAAACTCCCCCCAGCCCAAGCCACTCACAGACAGGTGTGTCACTCTTTGCTTTCAGAAACAGATTAAAAAACCAGGGAAGGAGATGGCAGGAGTGCAGTGCATCACTGCTCAACCTGATCCCATTGCCCTCTCAGCCCCACAGCAGTTTGCAGTTCTCCCCTTAAGCTACTCCATTCCCAGCTCCCTGTGGTCTATCAAAGCATGTGGATGGCTAAAATTTGCCTCAGGGTGTGTCCCTTGAGGCTACCAAAGATTCAGGTTAGACACATCACAGCACTGCCACAACCTGGTAATTCATTCCTGGGAATACTGATGCTGACAGAAAGAAATCAAATCCCATCTGCAAAAGAAAGAGGAAGAAACATCCAGTTGCTCAGCCACAAACCATTGTTGTTCCCGAAAAGGGCATGGTATGGTATGGTATGGTTGTTCCCAACCCAGTAAACACAATCTGGATCAGACCAGCATTCCCCAAATTCAGTGTTCTGCCTCAGAGTTTCCCATGTTGAAAGCCCAAGGAGGAATCAAAACATAATCCTGCTCTAAGCAGTTAGGAAATACAGTGTTCATAGGGAAAATGCCTTCCACATCCCAGTCACTTATCACAGTGTTCACATTACCTATAATAAATATTTCAATGTTTCCAGAATCCAATACTGTTCTTAAGAGTTACCATTTTTAAAAATATTTATATATATGTATTTTTATACATATTAACACACATAAATATATATGTGTTTGCATATATATATATATATATATATATATATATACACACACAGAGGAAAAACCCTTGAAAACATGTCTAAAGACATGCTGCCTTTGGATTCTGCTTCCACCTCTTGTTGTGATAGAGTAAGTCATCTTTATCTTCTCTCTAGCAGTCACATGAGACACAGGATACAAACTCTTACTGATTCCTCTCTGATGCTCCCTGTTGACAATAGCTCCAACTCCATCCCATCCTAACAAACTCAGCTGCAAGGACTGGGGTCCAGAATGGTACATGAGGCTGCTGCTCCTGCATCACCAAAAACTCAAGGAGCTGCAAGTAACTTCCTTACTTTTGACCTTATATCTTTGCAGTGGTCTGTAGTGGTTTATTTATGACAGGTTGGATGGAGTTCTGAGCAACCTGGTCTAGTGGAAGGTGTCCCTGCCCATGGCAGGGGCTTGGAATGAGATGATCTTTATTGTCCCTTCCAACCTAAACCAGCCTATCATTCCTCCCCTTGTCCTCCAGCAGCCTTCTTCAACACTCTTTTTATAACTGTTGCTCCACTAAAGGGCAGTCTTTGGCCTTCAGAGAAGGTATTTAACCAGTATTTCTCACGTTCATTGCAGACATACCCATGCACACACAGAGTAGGTGGTCAGTTGCAGTGCTAAACTGCTTTTTATCAAGCCTCTTCCTGCCCTTCTGCTGTTTTCCCAGGTTTGCTCCAGGCCCTAAATATCTTCCAGATGAATAAAATTCACTGGCTACCAAGACACAAGGGGCAAAAACTTCCAGCCAAGTGGATCTCATGGCCTCCAGCAATGTTAGGCCCATATATCTCAGTTTAAATGTCCCCTTGGCCCTTCCTGATGCCTGGTGGGTGCCAGGGGCTCCATGCCAAGCCCTGGCCACTCCTCACCAGCCAGGCAGCCACCCTGACATGCCAGAGGAT
This sequence comes from Lepidothrix coronata, assembly GCF_001604755.1. Classification (NCBI taxonomy): domain Eukaryota; kingdom Metazoa; phylum Chordata; class Aves; order Passeriformes; family Pipridae; genus Lepidothrix; species Lepidothrix coronata. The sequence goes on along the minus strand of NW_016690210.1, from coordinate 1,638,342 downwards.
TATGGCTTCCTCGAAGGTCTTGAGAGGCTTCAATTATCTTCCTCGATCAGATACCGGAGCTCCTGTGCCAGCAGTGAGTGATGGGAGCAGACCCAGCCGGGGAGAAGATGAGCTCCTGGGCAAGGCACTGGGGTGCCTGCAGGGAGGGTGAGCCCCAGCACCTCAGCTCCCCAGAAAGTTTTGTTTCTGGAGAGGCACAGGCCAGCTCTCAAGAGATGCAGGTGCTTGGGGGGGCAGCTCTGCTGCTGCCCACAAGAGGATGGGATATGGGTGAGCCCGAAGGGGAAATTCACCTGCCAGAATCTCAGAGCCAGTTTTTGGGTTTGGCTCCCCCTCTCAGTGCTTTTAACTCCTTGATGCCCTTCCTGAACAACCAATCCAATCCTCCTATGTTGCCCAAAAGGCATTTGGCCGACGAGCAGTGAAGTTGAGGTGTCAGTACAAACACGCCTGTTGCCAGCAGAGCTTGGCTGCAGATCCCAGTTGGGACACGATTAATACGTAATGAGGATATATATATTATGTTGTGACATACATAAGATCATCAGGTTTCCACCGAATATGTTATTGTTGAGGAGCCAAGAAATAATCCTTTAACCATGGATTAAATTTGGTGCTGTATGAGATCCCATCCTTCATTCAAGCCATTAAACGAACCTGGGGCAGGAAGCTATTCTTGTTCCTCACCAGAAATGCTCGCATCTGGCTGAGATTTTTTTCTAACATACATGCAAATGAGAAGTTGTGAGGCTCTCCAAGGAATGGCTGCTCTCTCCTGCTCCTCTTCTGAATTCTGCCCTTTGAGTTGTGGTGAACCAATGCATCCAGGGCTGAAAGGTGAGTCCTCAGTGACTCATAAGGCAGGAGAGGAGGGAGGGAAATGAACACAAGGGCCAGCTCGTGTTTTTTTCTCTCCCCTCTTTATCCTGCAGGGCTGCACCGTGATCTCCAGAGTTTGGAGGCAGCAGGTGTCTGTTTTGTGGGAGTACAGCTGCCAACATCCTCTGTATCCCAGCCTACCTGTTACCCAGCCCAGTCACTACAGGCTTTTTCCCCCCTCTCTCCTTCACCTATGATGGAGGTCCCCTGAGATCCCTCTTTCACTTCCTTCTGCCTTAGCTGGGTGAAGTTATTAAGGATCTCTCTCTACCAGCAGCAAAATAGGGTGACACATGGCAAATTTAGGGAGTCAATGAAAAGAAAGCCAACTCCTGAAACAGAAATGTGGAGGAAGAGGAAGAACATCAGTAAGAGAGCTGGAAATGAAAAGCACATTGTGAAATTATGCAGCATCCCTGTAAAGAAATCAGTTATACAACTACCTGTGAGGGCACCTATTTGCATTATCCATAGGGCATTAATTACACAACTCTTAATTTTTCTTTTTGAGTCTTTGCCATTACAGTTCAGCACCTGCAGCAGGTAACCCAGCAGCGCTTTGCTGCCTCTGCTCCCCCTAACACAGTCTATTCAGTTTTCTCCTCCTGCCTAATTATGACAATTACTTTCTTATCCTCCTCTTTTATTTCCCTTCACTCTCAGTGTTTGATCCAGCCATTGCGGCTTTAATGTTCTTGTACCAAAGTTGCTCTCTGCAGACCCCACCCAAGACGGCACCATGATGTCACCTGGTGTCAGGTAACAGCTGAAATCAGCTCTCCACCAGGTGGTTTTCTGACAGCTCCTGACAAAAAGGAGTTTGTGGGTTTGGTTTGTTTTCCTCTGACTGCCACATCTCTCCACGGCCTCCTCTTACCATCCTTTCCTGTTCAGCACAAGCTGGATGAACGTGATTGTGTGGTCTCAGAGGCTGTTACAGAAGTGACAGGGATCCCAAGGAAGGGCTCAGCTGACTGCCTGAGCACAGCATTCCAGCTCCCCAGAGCTGAAATCCACAGCACTAAGTGTCTAAGCATCACTGAGGATTCACCCACAACCCTCCCACAGCAGGACCAGGCAGACCCTGCAGCGTGGGCTCCCCTCTGACACATCCCAGACCAGGGGCACTGTACTCACACCACAGCAGGGAACTTGTTTAACAATTAATTACTGAGAGCACCAACAAAGAATCAAAAGAGCACATTTGAAACTGCTAAATATACATGGCCAAGTCAGAGACTAATAAAACAGGGGAATAGGGCTAGTCAGCAGCACTCACACACAGTTGTTTGGGTTATTCATTAAATATAAATGTTCGTAGCCGGGACACTCAACTTCAGGTGTCCCATAGGCTGCGAGTGTGCCAATGCTCTCCCAGCAATCCATGGAGAGAAAATGAGGAAAACCCAGTGTATTTATTCATCCCACCTTTCCCAGTCACAGAGCTGTGCCTCTGGGTGAGCTGAGTGCCCTGCACTGACCAGACAGAGAGAGCAGACAGCCCAGGTGAGCCCAGGGGGAACTGGGCTGGCCAAAGGCAGAAGAGCCAAATCCCACCCAGACTGCCTATGCTTTGTTGTTAAAACAGCCCCAGAGAGGCAAGCAATGAGAAGCTCCTAGGATGTGCCTCAGGGTGTCACTGGAGCTATGAGAGGGTTTTGGTCTAGGAGCTGGAGCACTGGGCTCATGAGTGTGTCTTGAGGGAGGAAAAGGAGTGTGAGAACAGCAGAGCCAGGAATCTCCTCTAATGGGTCCTCCCGGGACAAGTGCTACTTGTGAGAGATTGCTGGCAGAGCTCATTGTTTAGTAGTTTGGGCTGAGCTGACCAGGGTAATGGGCTAACACTAGGCTTAGGGTTATTCTTGTGGACACAAGTCCCGAAGGAACCAAAGAGCTGAGTCTAGCACTCTGTTATAAGCAAGGACTAGAGATCTACAGTAAGTGATGCTGTCTCCAGGGGTTGTTGAGTCATCCACCCCTGAGCTAGTGGTGCTTCACTGAAGTGGTCTCCTGTGATAGGAAGCTTAGGGCTGTCCTGACAGGAGATGGAGTCAAGTTTCTGAAGGGCTGTAGATAATTCTGGAAATGGCTGAGGATTCCTGGGTGTAGGGAAGTTCAGAGTTGGACGGATACATCAGATGATCATTTGGGTGTATTGAGTTTGTGTGGAAACATTTGAGGGGTAGAGGGCAGGGGTTACAGGGTTGGCTTCTATGAGAAGCTGTTAGAAGCTTTCTCTGTGTTCCACAGAGCCAATGCCAGCCAGCTCCAAGATGAACTTGCCACTGCTCAAGGTCGAGCCCATCGGCAAAGGTGGTAGTGCCTTGGTGATAACATATTTAAAACATGGGTGGTGGGGAAACTCTGCTCCATTGCAGCTGGAGAGAGGAGTGAGAGTATGTGAGAGGAACAGCTCTGCAGACACTGAGGTCAGTCGAGAAGGAGAGGAGGAGGTGCTCCAGGAACCAGAGCTGCAATTCCCCTGCAGCTCATGGTGAAGACCCTGGTGAGGCAGCTGTGCTCCTGCAGCCCACAGAGGTCCATGGGGGAGCTGAGACCCACCTGCAGCCCCTGAAGGATCCCATCCTGGAGCAGGTGGATGCCAAAGGGAGCCCATGCTGGAGCAGGCTCCTGGCAGGGACCTGCGGACCCGCGGAGAGAGGAGCCCACACTGGAGCAGGTTTGCTGACAGGACTTGTGACCCTGTGGAAGGGACCCATTCTGGAGCTGTTTGTGAGGAACTGCAGCCCATGAGAAGGACTCATGTCAGAGAAATTCATGAATGTTTCCCGTGGGAGGGACCCCATGATGGAGTAGGGAAAGAGTTTGAGGACTCAGGGGGACAAAGGAGCAGCAGAGAAAATGTGTCATGAATTGACCACAACCCCCATTCCCTGTCTCCCTGAGCCACTGTGGGGGAGGAGATAATCAGGAGTAAAGCTGAGCCCAGGAAGAAGGGTTGGGGAGTGGGGGAGAGGTATTTTTAAGATTTGGTTTTGTTTATTCCTTATACTACTCTGACTTGATTGGTAATCAATTAAGCCAATCTAAGCCAATTTTCCCAAATGGAGTCTATTCTGCCCGTGACAGTAATCGATGAGTGATCTCTCCCTGTCCTTATCTCCACCAATGAGCCTTTTGTTATATTTTTTTCCCCTTGTCCAGCTAAGGAGGGGAGTGACAGAGCAGCTTTGGTGGGCACCTTGTATCCAGCCATGGTCAATCCACCACCTTGGTACAGGTCTGAGAAAATTCAGAGGCGGATCAAACACAGCCTAAAGACGAAGGATGAGGCAGAGTGACAGCAGGGATTATCAGCATGTACTTTGGGCTATTCTACTAAGGCCAGAGTCAAGGTTAAGAACCATAGGATCACCAGAAATAGCCTGAGGAACGTTGCCTAGGATGTGAATGCAGGCCAGTGGTCGTCATAGGCACAAGTAGCTTCCAGCCTTCCCAGTAACACTCAACCATTCGGCATTCCTGGCATCAGTCTCACAATCAGTTATCAGCCAAGCTTGCCACTCATTTCTCTTTACAATGAGGGCAACTTCTGCTTTTCTGAGACCTAACACCCACCTTGCCCCTTGTTTTAAGCCTAGTCCATAATCCTATCTGCTTTTGTGCTGTAGTTTCCTGTACCCAAGGTGCAAACCATAATACCTGCTCAATGAGTTCAATCTGGCCCAGAATAATCAACACTGGATCACTCCAGTGATCACTCCAGCCAGGAGGCACTGGCTCATTTTAGCCTTGTGGAAAAATCTCATCCCACTTCCGAGCAAATCAAAGCCAATTTGCCTCCACATGATGCAACCATTATCTCAGCCAGACAGGCCCTGCAGATGCTTATGTTACATCAAACTCTCCAGTTTTGCTCTCATCACTCTAGTCCAGTGATGTTGAGCTGAACCTCAATGAAGGATGACCCTTTTGCCCCAGGTGATGCTAACGCTTCAATTTTACAGGACTACAGGAACCAAGGAGAAATTAACAGCTCTTTGTGGGCTTTGCTGAGCTCTAATAACAGGGTGATATCCTTGCTTATTGATCCTGAGTTGGTACAAAATGAATGAGGACACTCTCACCTACACAGTTGCCATTCTGCTTTTAAATGCATGGCAGGACACAGTGGAATAGGACACAAAGCCCCAGAGATCTTCAGCCCATGCTAAACCAACCCCTAACCATCATGCTTTTTGCCTGAATAAATCAAAGATCGATGTTTTCCCCATCACTTTTGCTTGTTCAGCCTTGCAGGCACACAAAATCCAGAGGAGGGACATGAAGTTGATAAGAGGACTGGAGCATCTCCCCTGCAAAGACAGGCTGAGGAGGTTGGGGCGTTCAGCCTGGAGAAGAGAAGGTTGTGTGGAGACCTCACAGCACCTTCCAGTATCTGAAGGAGCCTACAGGGAAGCAGGAGAGGGAGTGTTCATCAGGAACTGTAGAGACAGGACAAGGGGGAATGGGTACAAATAGAAAGAGGGGAAATTTAGGCTAGATATATGGCAGAAATTCTTTACTGTGAGGGTGGTGAGATACTGGGACAGGTTGCCCAGGAAATTTATGAATGTTCAAGCCCTGGCAGTGTTCAAGGCTGGGTTGGATAAGTCCTTGAGCAAACTGGTCTAGTGGGAGGTGTCCCTGCTTGTAGCAGAGGGGGCTGGGGCTCCATGATCTTCAAGGTCCCTTCCAACCCTTAACATTCCATGGTTCTGTGAATGTGTTGACCCATGCAGCTCTTCAGGCTCTTACCTTCTCACATGATCCCTCAGACAGAGGAGCCTCAAACCCCCACCCACGTGGCACCAGTGCTAATCAAAGCCCAAAGGCAGTGGAAAGGCCCCAGAAAGCTTAGGGCAGGGGCAGAGCTTTCATTCAACAGGAGCTGAGGAGTTTCCTGTTTTACCACGAGGTAAATCTCGGGGCCTGGGATGAGAACCTGTGTGGCGTCCTCAAGGGATTAATTGTTTTTCATAAGGATGAGCTCCCTGAGATCCTCTGCTGAGATGAGGGGCAGGATTAGGAACAGCAGGGTTTGTGGAGCCCAAGTGATTAGAAAAGTTCACAAGCAGAAGGAGGGCTGGCATTAAAGTGAGGAAATGACTCGTGGGCTATTTTGGGATGAAGCAGGGACTCCTACATTTGTGTCTATGGGCACACACTTAATGCTTGGTTTGGAAGAGCCTGTTTTCCTGCTGTAATTGGCCCAGTGGGAAGGCAGGATGGGAGCTGGTGTCACTGGTGGGGTTATTTAGCCCTTCTCACCATCACAGTGAGCACTGTCTGGCCAAACTCACCATCAGCTCCACCCATGGGGCCTTCCCAGCTCCAGCAGCAGAATTCCACAGTGACTACCCTGCCCAGTGCCACCAAACCTTGGCAGCTCCAGCATCTGGTGTCTCCTAATCACCCTTTGGCAACCAGCAGCCTCTCACCACAGCTGCCAGCAGCCCTCTATTGCATATCAAAGCAGGAGGACAGGGCAGGATTAGGGATCAAAACAAATACATGAGAGATCTCAGTCTGCTTCTGAATCATTCAGCCCTTGGAGGGTAGGATTAGAGATGGTGCCACTGGAAGCCAACAGCTCCTGCTTTTTTTCTGGGGCAGGGAGAGTTTGCTGGGGATGCTACTCCATGGCACAGTAGTGTTTAAACAGAGTTGGCACTTTAGCCCAAAGTCTACGCCAAGCGATAAATCCTGCAGATTTACATAAATACTGGTGTCAGTCTGGATGGCTTCTGTGTAACTGTGGGGCATGTGTGGATCTCCTGGATATACAATAGCAGGAGCAAATAACTTAATAGGCCTGTTGTGAGTAAAGCCTGCTTCAAAGGCTGGAGCTGAAGTCCTGATTAAGAAAACCAAGGGATGAAGAGCTAAGCTGATTTACACATCTTGCAACACCTCCCAAGGTAGAATGAGGGCTGCTGGTAATAGCAGCAAGCGTCTCCTGGTTTGTCTTGGGGCACAAATTGTTCTCCAGACAAACACAGGCAAGCCTAGAACTGGGCTTAATATTAGGGAAGGAGACAACTGAAGACCTCTTTATTGTTGTTTTCTCTTTAGCTTAGAGCATTACAGCCACTGCTGCCCTGGCAGGAGATTACCAAAATATTCAGCCCTCACTGCCTGGCTGGTGCCTTGGGTTGATCAGGTGCTGCAGTCAGTGCTCAGACAGTGGCTCTTTTTTGCTCAGGCCCAGGAGGTCCATGGGGTTCAGCTCAAGTTAACACCTGCCCTCACCAGCATCACCTTTGCTCCCCAGTACTAGCACGTGAAACCACGTAGGCACAAGCCCCCCTGCTCCCATGGTACCACCCATCCAGGTTTTTTGTCCCTTGTTCCTGCTCCCTTTTTACCCTGTGCTGTTCTGCTGCCCAGACATGTCCTGACACCCACTAGACAAGATGTATCTTATACAGGGAACACATACAAATCATTAGGGGAATTGCTTGAGAGCTGTAACTTCTACATACTACACACAGTGCTATCCCCCCCACCCCACTCATCCAACAGCAGATAATGGCTTAGATGAGCTCTCTGAATTTTTCCATTTCCAATTCATTCCCCTCATAAATGTACAAATTTCTTTTAAGTTACTAACTGAAGCTTTGTCTTCTCTTTAAGGTCATTGTTATCTATTAGATTTGTAGAACCTCTATGGACTCTGAATAATTGCCTTTCTGTTTCAGGTTGGCATTATTGGAAAGGCTATTGAAAACGAAGCAATATGAACTATGGTTTATAAAATTTACATTTTATTATAATAATCTTTCACGTGAGAGGCACCTCTGCCTCATTTATGTGCCCCATCCACCTTCATGTGCAAATGTAATGCTCATGAACTTTAATGGATATTGGAAATGCTCACTGGAATGAGAACATGCTCTTTTCACTGGCCACAAACACAGTATGATGGCACTAACATTTTTTTCCACCCTGCTAACATTGTTTTTTTTTTGATCCTGGCTTCTTATTTAATAATAAACCAGGCTGTGAACACACTGACTCATCTCTTGTTTTCTCAAAATAGTGAGAAGTTTTATTTATTTTTTTAATCAGTAACTACCTGAGAGAAAGGAATGCCTCATAAGATAAAGGCATTTAATTAGTTTGTTTGCTGTTAAGAAAAATATGTAGGTGGATGTGGGCGAAATGCCAAGCCAAAGTGGTCTGGCTTTGCTGACAGTTCAGCAAAAGAAGAAAAGATTAAACGTCATGGAAAAAATTACTCCCTGAACAGGAAAAGCTGGACATGGCACATATTTCTCTTCATGATCCAGCTTTGTAACAGTAAAAGGAACCACTAGCATTAGCTAACAGAACGTGCTTGGGGCATCAGAGGGCTGCAGGACAGTAAAAGTGCAGCTGAATTGGAGGGCTTTGTTAATTAGGTGGGATTTCTTTCAAATATCTTATTTTTCATTATTATTCTTATTAATATTTTATAGCCAAAGTGAGTACTCCCTTGTGTCCCCAGAGTGCTCAAAGGCCAACATGTCAGCAATGCTGAGGGGCACTGTGAACCTTTGGCTACACTGTGCACGTTTCAGAGCAGCCCCAGACATCAGGATACTTTCATTTCTAACCCAGAGCGCACCACAAAGCAGGATACCTTTGGTAACCAGGTTAGCAAACAAACAGCACTGTATCAATCAGCCCAATCTTGATTTCAATGCTTTTCACATTCCTGCGGGCGAGAAACACTCGGGATACAACGTGCTGGAATCCCAAAACACAAACAATCCCAGAGAGCCCATAAAGGTGCACAGGTCTGTTTAGAGTTTGGCCATTCTTGCTGAAGGCCAAGTTTGCCACTGGACATCCCCTGTACTCTGTTCACGACTGGATCTTTCTGGTCCATTGCTGCCAAGGAATTATTCCCCACACTTGAGTTTGTGCCACATCCTGGAGTGGGATCACGCCTGTCTGTACCGAACTCCTCTCCAGGGACCGCAGGGCATTTCAGACAATGCTTTCCAGCTGGCTGCTACCTCAGGAAAGTCTACCAGCATGTTTTGGATACAGCATCTTAGTGCCAGTCATCCTTTACCCTTTAGACTTTTGTCCCAGATAACAACCAAACACCTCCATACCTTTCCTGAAATCCATGATTCTTATCGTGGTGACCTGGCTTATTTTATGATCACTCAATTAACTCCCACCTTTGGATTGTTCAATCAGTTTCTATTAACCAGGACAGATACTGAAATAGCCAGTCCATTATTAGCTGCCTCCTATTTCTGAGATGAGTTGTCTCTACACTCTTTTGTTCCTCCTTATGTTGAAGGAACTTGGCCACCCGACTGCTTCTCCTGTTGACCTTCTCCTGGTGACCTTTGGGAGAGTGAGAAGTCTGCTTACTGCAAGGTCCCATCCCTCAGACAGGCACGGTAGGGATTACAAAAAAAAAAGTCACATCCATCCCTTTCCATACTCTAGGGGCCTGTTACAGCATATTAGCTTGGTTTTCCCTTTTATAATTGAAGGATTTGTGTTCATGAAATGTAAGGAACTTGGTGGGACAGTTTTTTCCCAGCCACCCAATCCAGGGGTGTGTGTGTGAAGGACACATTCGTACACGTGTCTCCAGGACAAACTGAATCCAGAGGGAGGCACCTAGTTTTGAAGACCAGGTTCAACATTTCCAGCAGCTGTTAGTGATGGCACAGGGTCCCGCTGGACAGAGGAGGATGGAAATATGAACAGAGAGAATTTACATCAGGTCAAAGACCATGAATGATGAGCAGATTGAGAGTTAAAAAAAAAACTTAGCAGGTGGATGATCTGCTCCCCAAACAACAGAGAGAAACCTGGCTGCCACTCTTTCTTCTCCCACAGGATCTTCCCTTGCATACAGTTATCCCATTACAACTTCCATTTTCCCCGTGCCCCGGCAAGAATTCCAATTTGTGCCCTTGCGCAACTCCCGATTTCCTTGGGAGACGGGATGGGAACCCTACCTAAACAGGCAGCACCTGGCTCAGCACTTCTGGCTGCTGAGCCAGTAACACCAAAGGTAATGCCCACACCACAGGCTAAAAGGGTGAGACTGTGCCTGGGAAGCCACGGCTCGGGCACCGGCGGCAGCTCGTGTCCCCCAGCACGGCACCAGTGACCTTCCACGCTCCCAGGCAGGGTTTGCAACTTGTTATTGCACCCTGTACTGCCATTGCATCAGGACTGGTGTCAGAAACACTTTAAACCTCAGCTGGTTACTTTTGCTTTCAGAGGTGCTGTCAAGAGAAGGGAGAAAAGAGTAACATTAGTTCTGAGTTTTCTCCTCCAAGAAAAATTAGAAATTAAATCCTGGGTTAGTAAATCTGTTTTAGCCAGTCTGGCTCCTTAAAATGAGGCTAAAGGCAACAAGTTCTGCCTGCTGCACCCACGTGGCTTGGCTGGCTGCTGACACAATCATCATTTTGTAACATATTGCCTGTGCCCACACCAGTGTGGACCTCCCTCCTCTTCTGCCATTACCCTCCCCAAAGGGATGAGCTTCTCCTTCTGCCACAGCCACAGGTGCTGTTTTCCAGCAGGGGAATATATCTGTGCATACCCAGCTCCCATTGTACAGGGCTAGGGCTGAACTATTTCCTTGCTAGGCTGATTTTGAAAGCTGACTCCCGAGCACAGAACTGTGAAACCTCCTGTGAGATCTCATGGCAACTTCCCTGGCATAGTGCAGTGCCCTGCAAAGTCCCACCTCTGTTCCTCATCCCTTCTACTGGTATTTGTCCAGTCTTCATTTCCACTCTTTTGTCCCAAAGGATGATCCTGGACTCCCACTTCCTGACTCATAGAATGGTTTGGGTTAGAAGGGACCTTAAAGATCATCTCATTCCAAGCCCCCTGCCATGGGCAGGGAGACCTTCCACTATCCCAGGTTGCTCAGAGCCCCATCCAGCCTGGCCTTGAACACTTCCAGGGATGCAGAATCCACAACCTCTCTGGGCAACCTATTCCACAGCCTCACCCCCCACAGAGTAAAGAAATTCTTCCTAAACCTACACTCTTTCAGGCTAAAGCCGTTCCCCCTTGTCCTGTCACTCCATGCCCCTGTGAAAACTCCCTCTCCAGAGCTCTTGTAGCCCCTTTAGGCGTTGGAAGGAGCCCTAAGGTCACCCTGGAGCCTTCTCTTCTCCAGGCTGAACAACTCCAATTCCCTCAGCCTGTCTTCAGAGGAGAGGTGCTCCAGCCCTGTGATGAACTGAGTGGTGACAGTCTGGTGATAAGGAAACGCAGACTGGTGTGTGTGCTACTGCAAGAGACACTGGTATCCAAGAATCCTGTGTGCCCCCAGGTAAGGAAAAGGTTTCTCACCCCACTTTATCTGAACAAAAGCCTTTCCCCTCCACTTCAGCTTCTGCACTTTCCATGCTCAGACCAGCTTAATCTTCACTGCACCCACATACAGCTTTTAGCCATGTTATTAAACCTTTGTAGACTGCAGCAGACACACACCACATTATGTGAAAAATACAGGAATTAATGTAATTGTTTTTAAACAGGGCACAGTCTCCAGCAATAATTAAATACTTAAAGGAAAAGGTATGCATGGGAGATAATGGTAGGAGTATAAAAATGTAACCGGGCAAAAGAACATGAATTTCTGGTTAAGGGGAAAAAAAAAAGAATCGAGAGAAGAACCCTGAAAAAGTCTTCATTATGTGACATGCCTCCAAAATAATTAATGAAACTTTTGTTGTGAAAATTAATATAATGTAGATAGATTTGAGGACTTTAAAAAATCCCTAACATTCCTTATTTCTATTCATTTGAATAACATATTTTGATAAGTATAACAAATCACGTATTTACCTTAAAAAACCCTAAGTAGACAAACTGGCTGATAAGATGTTGGAATCACCAGAGTGAAAGGAAAAGAGTCAAAAAGTGGGAACAAACATTAAAATGTTCCTCTTTGCCAGCACACAGTAGGATATATTTAAAATGCCAATTAAAAATGGAACAAGAACAACGACTTCATTTTTGTGAAACGCTAATTGACATGAATGTAAATTCTGAGCAATTTACAAATTTTTCCCTTAAAATAATCATCCCAAACCCACTGTAAAAATGTCACCCCAGCTCCTCACATCTTCCTCAATACATCTGCTCCGCTTTCCCAGTGATGATGTGGAGGAGAATGGTGAATTTCCCACGAGAGACATGGGAATTGTTTTAAAGGTATAAGGAAGCTCAATAGGAAATGCAGTGCTGATGAAAAGAGGAATGAGAGGTGACAAGGCTGGAAAATATATCCCTTAGGAGAGAAAACCCGACAGTGTAAGCACTAAAGAGTACTGGGGAATGGGAAGCCAAGTTAACAGGCTGTGAGCAACAATGAACATTTCCAGTGCTTGACTCTTACAGGAGCAAGTTCAGGCTCAGCTTTCACTGGTGTCTGTCTCCCAGGCTGAAAAATGAGTGACCTAATAACCAGCACATTTCCTGTACAGTTCACCTGGGAACAGCATCATTTGCTTATCACCAGAGCTTTTATTTAGACTTTTATTTAGAGTAATAAGCTTGTCGTCTAAGTAGGTCAAAGGCACTATTTGAAACACAACTATTGATCCCAAGATATCCCCTTCCATAGAATTTTACAGTTAAATATTACAGTTAAATATTGACATATAGAAAAGAAGCTGAACCTGGGATGTTTTTCATTCCTTAAGTTGCACACAGTTGTTTTCATCCCTTATATCACTTTCTTACTGTCATTGAAACATACCTGTGTTTTGGGGTTTTTTCCCTAGCTCATCTTTTGCCCTAAACAACAGACTTCTCTCTGTTCACTTGCATCCACTGACTGGAAATAATAAAAATCTTCTTTCCATCAACAGCCAGGTAAAGAGCTGTGAGCTCACTGACAGAGCTGGATGACTTGGCTTCTATATACATGGACAGCTTGGGTTTAGGGGAAGAAAAAGAAAGAGAGAGAAAGAGGGAGAAAGAAAGAGAGAGGAAAGAAGGAGAGAGAAAGAGGGAGGAAGGAGAGAAAGAGGGAGAGAGGGAGGGAGGAAGAAAGGAAGGAAAGAAAGAAAGGAAAGAAAGGAAAGAAAAGAAAGAAAGAAAAGAAAGGAAAGAAAGAAAAATGGAGAAAGAAAAAGAAAGAAAGAGAAAAGGAAAGATAGAAAGAGAAAGAAGGAGAAAGAAAGAAAGAGAAAGAAAGAGAGAAAGAAAAATATAAAAAAGAAAATACAGAGGAAGAAAAAGAAAGAAATAAAGAGAAAGAAAAAGGGAGAAAGAGAAAGAAAGAAAGAAAGAAAGAAAAAAGAAAGAAAAAAAGAAAGCAAGAAAGAAAGCAGCTATCATGAGAACAGAGCATAATGGCACTTTGAGAAGGTGATTTATTGCCAAGTTGTGGAGAACAAGGCCAGCTTGGATGCCAAGCTCTCTGAAGCAAAGGTCAACTTTAAGGGACCTGATTTCACAGAGCCAAATATGAGGGAAGGAAGAGGATTAAAGAGAAAGGGGTGTCCTGAGCCATGACTGAATCACACCAGAAATCCACAATACCACAGCAGGACACAAAACCCCTTAATCCTGACAGCAAGAGCCCAGAGTTTCCCCCCTCCTTTTGGGGCTGGGTGGGAATGGTACCAGTGGGCAGCCCTGATGTCTCTGTGTGCACACAGACACACACACAAACACAAACAGGCTGGTTTGTCACTGAATGTGCGTGAGCATTTCTCCCCAGGGGCAGCTTATCAGCAAGAGAGCTCTGAGAAAATGATAAAGGCCAATATAATTACACCTGTTTGTCTCATCACTGGGTAAATACCGTGGGACTCAGGCTGGGGAGTGCTGAGTCCCTTAAAATTCACCCCAAGCCACCCTGCACCTCTCAGGTGAAGCACTGGTCACTCATATGCTAAATAACGCTGATCAAAACATCCGAGGGAAAAGTTTTCTATTAAAAGGAAAAAAATGTCAGTCTAAACAAAATTAAATGTTTTGCAGAAATGGTTTGATATAAGTGTTTCAAGAAAGGAAGAGACCAAATTAACAGATTAACAAATGGAGTGAGCAAATTGTTTTGATAGTGTGACTTTTTTTCTTTAAACTGTGATCTCTCTATTAAAATCTGTTTTCCCCTAAAATAGTAAAACAGTAGAGCATAAGATGTCCATACTACCTAAATGAAAGGTTTCTAGAGAGTTTTTATTAGGAATTATTGAGTTTTGTTTTGCAAGAAATGTGGGCTTTTTATTCCCACACAGCATTTAAATGTCAACACTGGCCTCCAGAACAGAAGTACTAATTTCTCAGCAGCTCCACCACCAAAAACATGCTTCCCCTAATTAAGTTTTGTGGTAACTCCTGTAATAAAAGCAGGAACCAGATAAAGATATTTCTCCTCAAGGAGAGTGGGAAAACTCTGTAACCCATACTTGCTTGGAAAAGATTTCAAGTTAATACATCCTTCCTCAATGGCATATTCTTTAGACTGGACAAAACCAATCGAAAAAAAGCACACCGAAAAGTCATGCAGTACATACCAAACCCTAGTAATTCCACACTTTCCCACAGAGAAAATTGGCCATTGGGCATTTTCATCTCTGCATCACCAAGTCATAACATCCCAACCACTCGCAGGATAAACTTCAGCTAATTACATCACCGTCTCCCAGGTTTTAATCCTTGAATGTAATTTAAAGTTTACACCATAACACCAAATGCTCCTTGATACTGACAGCTTAATTTGCTGTCACTGATCCCTGCACTGCCACTTTAATCAAACAGGCTGCAGTGTCAGAGACCCACTGAATTACACCCCTGGTGTAATCTTGGGTGCGTAATCCTGAGTTTTATGTTAATAAAGGCTGATATCACCATGATGCACTCCTGAGGCAGATAGGAGATGCTGAAATGAGTGGAGTAATGAGGAACCCCACCCTTTCCATATATACTTGTTAATAGCTGGTTTCCCTTAATAAGACTCTTCTAAAGGACAGGCCTTTTCCTTCCCAGCAGCCATACTTAATACCCACATCAGCATAAAGGGAGACATTTCCTTCCAAAGCGTTGCTGTTATGCAATGTCAAAAGGTACTTCTCCATACTCTCTAGGGGAAGGTGCCCCTGCCAATGGCAGGGGATTGGAACTAGTTGATCTTTAAGGTCCCTTCCAACCCAAACCATTCTGTGATTCTGTTATTCATTCTATTATTCATCAAGCCATGGGCATATAGAGAGAAAACCACTACTAAGTACAAGAAAATGAAGTTGAAGTGGGAACTGTCAATGAGCCCTGCTGGACAAGATACTACATTCTCACACACCCCACAGTCTTTTCCAAAGGGTCTTCTCAGAACAGGAGCCAGAAAGTGGCTTATGTCCATCCTGCAACCCCGTGGGTTCACAGCCTCTCAGTGCAATTCTCCCATCATTACTGATTTCAGGAACTGGGCTGGAACACAGAGCAGCAGCTGGGCTGTAGGTGCTCCTGTCTTCAGTGTTTTCCCCACTGCACATACACCACCAGCCTCCAACAGAGAGGCAGAGCACAGAAAAGGGACAAACAGCCACAGCTACATCTCCCAGAGCTCACCTCTCACTGTCTTTAGTCAGGTGCCCATTGCACAGAGGCAACAGAAGAATCAAGGGCAAAACGCACACACTTTATGCTTTTATCATTAATTTCCTGTTAATTGGCCTAGAAGACCACCTTGCAGCCTCATTTTGTTGTAAATCAAATCCATTTCCCCTTGCTATTGCCACAGAGATGGCATTTTCTCTCAAGCCCTCCTATAATTTCCTTTCCTTCTTGCTGTGCTAGCTTGCATTTAGGCTAATTGGGGAAACATCATCAGCCAAGTGAAGTAAGCCCTGAACACAGCTGTGTGTCATATCTCTCTGTCCCTCTGTTAGATAAAGCTGGGTGGAGCCCAGGGAGGAAAGGAGAGCAGAGGGGAGCTGGCCTGGGGCAGGTTTGAAAGATCCAGGAGGGAAATGAAAATCCCTGAAACAGAAGGATGGGAACACAGTGTGACACAATTAGTGCCTAGCAGTGCTCATTGCACTGACATTAAGGACTACCCAGCCTACTAAAAGTACTGCAGCCATACCAGAGTGCTACCCCTCAAAAAAAAAAAAAAAGGCACCCACCCTCTCCTCCCATCTGTAGATCAAAAACTTTGGTCTGGATCCTGAAAGCTGACCCAGCATAAGGGAACCAGACCAACCCATGGACCTCCAGAGAGACCAGCAAGGCTCAGGAGAGGCCCTGGAGGTGGCCTTTGAGGAGAAACACTGATTCAGGGAGAGGTGCATGAAGGGTCTGACACATCCAGGATTCTGACCAGAAATACCACAGCTCTACCACTACTGATCTTGAGGTAGCACAGGAGGAGACCCAGCTGCTTACAAGCCCCAAACATGTACAAGTGGAGGAAAACATGCATCTGCCTCAGGAGACTGTGAGGCTCAGGGTGCTGAGGCAGCACATGGGCTGTCAGAGAGCACCCAGGCATTGGTCCTCCTCCCTCACCACTCTGGGGAAAAGCCCAGGAGGGCTTCTGGGGAAGACTGGGTGAAGGGCATCACCCCAGCTGCCTCCAGTTAGCCTGCCCACTGGTATGGAAAGGCAGGGGAAGATGAAGTGAATGGATAATGAGGATCAATTGACTGTGATCACTCCCACAGGCAGCAACCTCCACGCAGCGTTGCCTAATCGCTGTGGCAATTCTGGCAGGGGTAGAGGGGCAGGAGGACAATGTGCAGAAGCCCAAAAGGTTGTGTTTCCTCTCAGAGAAGATGGGTGATGTCCAGGTGTCGTGCCAAGCCTTGCCTTGACTCAGCAAAGCCGTGAGTGTGAGACACGCACCCAGACAAGGTCAAAAAGTACCTGGTGCCCGTCACATGGAAAGCACTATGGCAACTGGAGGGGAACACAGGAGGGCCAGATCCTGAGGTGATTACTCTGACCTTACTCAGTGGGAATTTTGCCTGAACAACAACTGAGTAATGACTCTGCCTGTTGGCACACACATGACACACCGTTGCGTTCTGTATGGGAGTTGTCTAGATTTCTAATTAGTTTGCACTTGTCCTGGTTGTATTTTGACAAAACAGCACTAGACAAGCCTATTTTCCTCTAACCCCTCCTGTATTTAATAGCACCTGTGATGGCCTTACGAGACACCTGGGGGTTCCTGGCTCCCTGTTGCAGCTGGAGCACAGCTATGAGGTGCACAAATGCAAACTCACTGCACGCTTTAGGCATGCTCCAGGGGTGGTGGCAGGGAAAGTCCGACTCTGCTTTGGACTACAGTATGGATGGGAACATTTCCACCAGGCACAGGCACTGGTGTTCATGGTAGACTTTATCCACCATCTCCTGTCCCATAAGGTGCTGGGACTATGCCAGCGGACTGCAAAGATGTGACCCTGTGCTGTCTGTGGGGGCAGCTGGGGTTCGTGGGGCAAGGAAAGCACTTGAACACCACCTGCTCACCCTGATGACAGCTCTGCCCACAAGCAGATATTTACCACCCAGGGCATAGGTCACAAAGCACCTCTCTGTTCAGCTCTCAGGACAACCCTCTCTGGCACTGCCCACAGACTGACAGACACCTCGTCCTGTTTGTGGTTTAATGCTTCTCCACAAAAGCAGCAGTGTCTGCAATCAGACTCTGCTCCAAAACTCAGAGGCTGCCCGACCTCCTCCCCACCGCAGGCAGCCGCACTCCCTGACACGGGCCTGACCCACGATGACTCTTCTCCCCGGCCCAATTTCCTGGTCAAACTTCTCCAGCTCCTCTGAGCACACACTTAAGTTGTTATATAACACCCTCTAAGAGCTGTAAAGTGTTTCAGCATCATCAAAACATGGTTTCTGAGGATGAAAAATAAAACCCCGTCACACGTTTTGGTGACCTCTGTCATTGCAGAATTCATTCCAGTTGAGGCTGAAAGGAGAACATTGCAAGTTTTACAAGGTGGCTGCTATTTATTTGAAAAGACAGAAAGAGAAGCCCCTTGCAGACACTTGCAATTTTGTTTCTAAGCCCCAAGGAAGGTGCGTGTGTGTAATCATGCAGCAACGTGCTTTCAGTTGGGGATTTAACAGTAAGATACAGGAAAGAAAAACACCATGGGTGTCAAACTAAATATTGTCCTCATGAAACATAGTGATAACAACAGCTCAAACCAGAGACCAGAGTGCAATGCATGGTCCAAACAGCCCAAAAAGTCACATCTCTGTACAACGCTGGGGCTCACATCCCTCCCTCAGCCTCACTGAAGCCAAAGGGAGCGCAAAGAGCGGCCGAGCCCAAGGTGCTGTTCAGTCTTAAACCTTCACCTGTTGCGACAAGTGTGTTGTTATAGGAGATATACTGCAAGCATTTGGCACCTTCAAAATCTATTTTGATCTTCAGATAAGATCACTTTACTAAAACAAGCACAGAGATTGCAAAGGTCTCCTTACCAGCTTAAAGGAGAACAGTTCCAGAAAAGCTTTTCAGGGCATGGGTCAAGCATGCAGTGCCAGGTTTAATAGCTGCAATTTAGGATGCTACTACCTGTTAAAAGCTGTTTGAACCCAGGCCTTTGCACTGCAGGGCCAGCCATCAGCAAGGCTGTAAAACAGAGCAGGTGTTGGCACCTCGGCCTTGCCAGGGCTGAGCTCACAGACTAGTTCAGACCCTGTTACGGGCAATCACTTGGCACCAAAGCAGCCAAAGCACAGGTGCACAATCTCTCTGCCATTAAAGGCGGATTGCTGCTGCCAAAAGTCAGTTTGCCCTTAAACCACCACAGACATTTCTGCTCCAAATGCATTTTTTAACCTCGTTTTATTGTTTTACTGGTACGATTAGCAGTTTCTGCAAATAAATAATGGAAATATAAGAACCAGAAGCAGACTGGCATTGAACACCTGAGGGTTTCCTTTCCAAAACACAAGTAAATCCATATTTCAAAACTGACCAAATAAGTCGAACATAAGATGCCTGCTCATTTTTAGCAGTGGCCACATTTCATATCCAGCTCAAGTGCAGGATGGCTACAATCCCTCCAGACTCATCAGATTTATTTTTTTGGCATCACCACCATTGGTCTTACAGAACTTGCTGTGTAATCTGACATTTTACTGAATAAATAAGTGGATGTATATAACTTTCCTTAACTGGCAAGGAAGTGCACACTGAATCTATTTCTGAAGTTACCGCACAGGATAACTCAGCCACATTGCAACAGGATCTATAAATCCCTGCACACATAAACTCTTAAGAAAAAAACCCCATTACTCACTGGAATTTTGTCATTGTGTGACTGCTTTACAGACTGCAAACAGGAGGCAACAAGAGTACGTGCAGAGTTACACAAAAAAAGTCTCTGCCTTTTTCATACATACTATAGTGAAAGACACACAAGCTTGAGTTTCCTAACCAAAATATTTTTGCATGAAAAATGACTCTGACTTCAGAATTTAAATGTTTTATTTTGTGCAGTTTCTTTTTTTTTTTTTTTCTGGGCAGCTTCACACCACCTTTCTAGGATCAGTCACACAGCACAGAAACTGAGGCACACCATGTCCTTATTGTTTCCTGATGAGCTGAATTTCTTAGAACGGTCAGATTTTTATGGTGTATTTTATACGTATCCAAGCCATACAGTATTTCCTCAATTGAGATGTTTTTCAACATAGAAACTTCATCCTAAACGAAGAAAGGATGTGATGTGCCCTTTTTCCAGTTCCAAGTGGACGCCTGAAAATCCAGTGGCAGCAACTGACAGGCTCTAATTGCAATAGTTTCTTCACCAAATTTTTTTTTTAAACAGTTTTATAGTTGCCATAAAAACATATAAACTTTTCAACTGACGAGAATTTCAGGTTTCATTCACCTGTAAATATCTCCTTATCTGTTCATATCTGTAGAGATACAGGACAGTCACTTGCAGTAAGCATTGACCTCTGTACATTTTTCAAGACATTCCTGTGCTGACAATAAACTTGTGCTTATATGAAAGGCTCCCTTTGTTCCACACTTTTATGTAATCCATTCTGTTGATAATCAAACACTATGATAAAAAAAAAAAAAACACAACCAAACCAAGAGTCTCTCCTCCCCTCAAAAAATCCCAAGTATTTTAAGTGTGGATGAATACTTCAGGAAGTAGGAAGACAATGTGTTAACAGGCAAGTTACCATCCCAAAGCATTAATGTTTAGGGCAGAAAAACAGATGTGGCAATAATAGTCTTTTGAGGGCAATTAATCCTTGAAATTAGGATGAGACACTTGTCAGTTGATGGATCTGTTCAGTGCAAATTGTCTCCCTCTCCTTAAAAAATTTCAGCAAGAAAAGGAAAAAAAAAAAAGATGTAGTAGAATGTAATGAAAGGATCTCCCCTAAAACCACACCCCAAAAGAGCATTTCCTTTCTTTTCCAGTTGAAAAGTGCCCTCCCACAGATTTCTTGGGCTTGCTTTCTATATTTTTATTTTTTTTTCTCACTGTGGATTAGAACCGAAGTAAATAATTTCTTCAGCAAAAGGTTTAGGAAACAATGGGGAGGAGGAGTGGCTTGTTTGGAAACATAATGACACAGCCGGACACACTCAGTGTCAACAGAGATTTCAATGCACTTGCACAAGAAGATATTATGGGAGAGGTCTGCCCGGTAACTGGGTGAAATACTTCTTGTATCAATAATGTATCATCATTACAATGCAAATCTGTCTGTACCGTGTTCTACCTTATGGCAGCGGGGCAGACACTCATTACCAAGCCATCCTTGGTTGTAAGAAACAAGAGGTCATTTCTTTCAGCATCCCATTAGTGATCTGTCTGCAAATATCTGAACTCTCAGCTCCAGCACACAGCTGGCACAACAGCCCTAGAGAGGATTGTTGCACTTACGAAGAAGAAGCTGTGCCTATTAATTAGATTCCTGTGTTGAAAGATACCATTTTAAAATCTATTCTGTACTGTATTTCACTCGACTTACTGAAGGTGTTCTCCCTGACAGACTTTAATACATGTGTGTGTACTTCCTGCCCACCACCCCCCTGCCAGAAATGATTTTGAATTAATTTTTTTCTTCTCCCACCAACAAATACTGTATTTGGAAAATTATTTATTTAATGAAGGTATTTCAAATCACAGTCTGAAATCAAAGTAAGAAAGCCTCAAGAAGAAAACACAGACTGAAACGCAGACTATTTCCGATTCTTTCAAGTTAAAAACTTTAATTGTCAGCATTTGTGAAGATGATTTCTGTCGTCCCATTAACTCAATAAATTAACAAGAGTTTAATTGACCTGCACTTCTTTACTTTTCCTCTTTGCTCTTCACACTGCTGCTCTCACAATTCTCCCTCCTTCCCACAAGCAAGAGACGAGCTTGTCATAGACCTTTTCTGAGCACAGACTGGAGGTTTGTCACCGGCTCCACCAGGACAAAGACTGTGATCTCCTCCTAGAATTTCCTGCGCAATCCAGGGTCATGCTCCAGCCTCTGCCTCAGCTCCATCCTCACCACCACCAGCAGGGTGACTGCTGCCCCTGCTCTGCCCCTTGCACTGCATTCCCTGCTCCAAGGTGGGAGTTCACATCAAGGCAATCCTGTTGCTACCACAAATGGAAGCTCCTGCTCTCCTTCCTTCCTCCTCCTCCCTCCACCCACCCCATGGCAGGTAGCCAGGCAGAGGACACACTGACTGTTGGGATGTGCAGGGAGAGGACAACCAGGGTTTGGCCTGTGGGCAGTCACCTCTTCCTCTCCTTGCTCAATGCACACCTGGTCTACTCTCTGCAAGAAGCCTGATGGTCACACACAGCTTCTAATACTATTTAAGCATCATGTTCATCTTTGTGGAACCTGCTGACTCTGGTGGGATTTGACTCAAGTGCACCATTCACTTAAATAAATTAGTTTAATGTTATATTAGAAACATCCTCAAACCCACTTGGTACAAATAAACCCCTAACTGGACTTTTTTTTTGTTCTAGAATCCACCCGGTATGCAAGCAATCCCAAACTTTATGTAAACATAGAGCCTTTCCATGGATATTAAGACTGAGCAAGCCATCTAAATATCAGTCTCAGTGCTGTAGGTCCAGCCTGCTCCTCACAACAGCAAAAGCAAAGCTCCACAAAACTCGGGACATGCCTCTGCAGAAAGACAGCGGATCATGTGGTTTGTAAGTCTAGTTCACTCAGGGTAGAAATCCAAATGCTAACTGTGAGCTAGAGGGTTGTTTTGCTTTTCACTGGTTTTAGTGGACAAGACTCCAGCCCTTGTTTGTCACAGGGGAGTCCTGCCAAAAAAAGAACCAAGTACAGACAGACACACGCCCAAGCTTGCAGAGGTCTCCAAACAATGACTCGTCAACTAGACCACTCTTGGCCACCTCACAACCACCTCATCACAGCAGAGTAACAGCGATGACAGTTCAATGTCAACATTAGTTCAATGTCAACATTAGTTCTTTTCTGTAGGTTAAGCAAAGACTGTGGTAGGTGTGAGGATCATAAAGAGATAAGAAACTCTGCAGGGAGAGAAATGCATCAAGAAGGGAAGAAAAGACACAAAAATGGAAATGAGAGTGCTTAGGGCATGGAGGGAGAGAGCAGGAGTCAGACAAGTCAGAAATAGCAGCCACCTAATGGGCTAGCTTGTGAAGAAACCATTAAAAAATCCCACTAATTAAAGAGTAGAGAAAAAATGACATCCCTGCTCTCTCTATGCAAGCTGCTTCTTGATAACAAGGATTCTTCTACCAGGTGAGACTAAACAAAGACCTGACCTTAGAGCTAGTTATTCCTATAAAGGGGCTACAAATAAATCTGCTGCACATGAGACCTGAGAAGAATCACTGGGCTGAGACCCCCCTGAACCACCAGCACTGTAACTGATGGAGAGCAGCCACAGAACACATTGTCTTCCCTAAAAGCTGCCTTTTCTTCCCAAAGAGTGTCCTGGACACAGCACATCTCTTGGAGGTAGGTGATGTGCCAACCTCCTGTGCCAGTGCAATTAGCTGTGAGCCCCTTCAGGGCTGCTGCCTCCCAGCAGGAGTCATGGCTGAGCCTTCTGCTCCAACCTGATATTTACTGGGACTTTCAAAACATCCAGGTATGTGATAAATGATTTATCTTTCCCTAGCACAGGTCGGCTCCCCTCCCACCTCACAATACCCCTAGGGCACAATTAAAGCCCTTCTGGATAACAGGAACACTCCCTGGAGTGCTAATCACGCTGGAAAGATTGTTGGAGCATTTAGAAACCTAAAGCTTATCTTCTGCACCATACAAAAGGGGATCTGCTTCTGCAGACATCCTAATCTGCAGGATTCTATTTAAATTTCAGGTAATTCCCACTACCACACTGGGAGTAAGAAAAGGCTGATTAGAAGTTAGGTGAATCAATATGTGCTGAATGGCCTAGAGAAGTAGGAACATTCATCTTGGCAGTAATAAAACTGGGAAAGCTGTGGGTGGATGACTAAAAGGAACAAAGGGCTGCTTAAGAGCGTTGAGCTCGGGTAAAAAGGCCAGGAAGAAAAGCGCTCATAAAACTTTATGACTAAGACCAGAATGAGATGAGAAATACACTGGAAGGAGTGTTGGATCAGGAAACATGCCACTCAAACCTACGGTGAGTCACGTCTACTCCTGCCTTGTAGGACAGGAGGTCTGCCTTGCTGAAGGGGTGAAGTTCCCCTCCTTGATGCCCCCAAGAAGTGGCTGGTTTCCTTCAGTGGATCCATGTGACTCCTCGAGGGAGGTCCAACCTCACATTTCAGTGCGAGATAAGCACGGAGGCGCCAGAGCCGCTGGGAATTCCAGAGTTGTATTAAGAACAACATTAGGATGAGGGGGAAAAATTACCCAGGGGAGGATACAGGGCAACAGATGTGC
This sequence comes from Lepidothrix coronata, assembly GCF_001604755.1. NCBI lineage: Eukaryota > Metazoa > Chordata > Aves > Passeriformes > Pipridae > Lepidothrix > Lepidothrix coronata. The sequence continues at coordinate 1,614,577 of NW_016690210.1, read as the reverse complement.
CCTGGAGGACTTGAAACACAGAGAAAGAGCAGCAGCTTGAGCCCTCGGGAAGAGAGGCCAAGCATTCAACCAAGCCGGAAACGGGACAACCTCAGGCCAATGTTGCAGCACTTTGTCAGGGCCTGCATTTGTTCTGCCCTTGCTTTATTTGCCCCGTGGCTATATGGAGAATTTTCTTCTCCCAAGTTATCAATTTGCAAGTCTCATGAGCATTTAACTTGCTTAATAATCTGGTTTTTGCTAATGCGTAGTTTGAGCCGCAGTCTCTGTTCATTAAAAACAATTTTCACCTAGAAATATAGAATGGCTTCAATATTTTGGAGCAGCAACATGTGAGGTCCCATGGAGAGCTGGTGTTCAGACTTATTAAAAAGATTACTGAAGCACTCAAATAAGATTGTTTCCTATTATGTTTCAGAAGCAGTATTCAATATTAAAAACAAATATAGCACTGGGATAGATACCTAAAGTTGTTTGGTTTTTTGCCTTGATAGTTTTCTAATGGTTTTGCTTTCCCCATCATCCCCCTTAAAATCTACAATCCAACCACCTTTGGCACCGATGTGTAGTAGACCATAAACAACACTGAGCACAGATTTGTAATTACAAGCTCTGTCATGAGGTCACTGTGCCCCTCACAGAGCTTCAGCCCAGAATTTGATTACTTTTAGAGATTATTTACAAAACTCGTTAGGAACAGTAGCACAAAATTGCTGGAACTAAACAGAAAACAACCAATGGGATTTTCAGTTTTGTTTTGTTTCAATTTATTAAGGCTAAAATTGGGTTGCAGACACACTGAACTACAGTACTTGTCAGGATGCTAAATTTCTGCCTGAAAGACTTCAAACATCTTTGCTTTCTACAGAGATTTTGGACTTCTGCTGCTCACACAACCCAAAAGGCAACGAACAAGATGAAATGGAGTTCACTGAAGTGAAGCAGAGATGGGGAATGTTCTCCACATTCCCCACCACCTCCAGCAAAGCAAAGGGAGAGATCTGAGACAGTAGCAGAAAAGCAGTGCTTGGGGTATTCCTAACCCTACAGAAACGTACCAAAAGTCTCAGAAAAAACGCCTTCTGATTGCCAGATGACCTTCACTGACTCAAGAGGTTTCCAAGTTCCAAGTAAAATCTGGTTGTATGCACACACACTTGGGTATTCTCAGACTAATGCTGGTAAATATTGAGGTTCTCGATGGTTCAGGTTAATTGATTATAACAGACCTATTTATGTCAAAAAGAGCATGAGATTCTCAAAGGTATTCCTTCACATGGCATTTAAGAGGGAAGGCTCCAGAATATAAGTCCTGTGAGGAGTGGCTGAGGGTACTGAAGTTGTTTAGTTTGGAGAAAAGGAGGCTCAGGGCAGACCTTATCTCTTCTCCCAGGCAACCAGCAACAGGACAAAAGGAAATGGCCTCAAGTTGTGCCAGAGGAGGTCCAGATTAGGAAAAATTTCCTCACTGAAAGAGTGGTTAAACACTGGAACGGGCTGCCCAAGGAAGCGGTGGAGACATCATCCCTGGAGGCGTTCAGGAAACAAGTAGACTTGGCACTTCACAATATGGTTTAGTGGGTATGGGGGTATTCAGTCAAATGTTGGACTTGATCTTGGAGGTCTTTTCCAACCTTAATTTGATGATTCTCTTCTAAGTGCACAACACATCTTTGGTGTGTGTCAAGTCATGTTCAGAAGAATACACTTTCTTACATTAAAGTGTCTCACTGTAGCATGGAAACATTGATGGGTGGGTGCTTTGCTGCTGACACAGGGATGCTCTCAGGATCAGAACCAACTTTCAGTGCTGTTTTACGAGCATGTGGAGGAGGAGGAGGAAGCCCAAAGCCTTCCAAACCGCAACAGGCTGCTCCGGCTTTGTTTCCCACACCCCAGACTGTAGCTCTCCTCTGAGCAACTGTAACGGACGGAGGACACCTAGTGGGGTTTTGCTCAAATACCAACACCACAAAACCTCTTCCATCCGAAAACGATTCACTAAAAAGCACTACTATCACACAGATTTTTTTTTTTTTTTAATTCATTTGTTGATGCTACAGGAAAAAATCCCAGGCTGTTTTCCCAAATGTTTTCTAAGCCTGGTCATGGCACCACACACTGCTTCAGTTTCTTTCCTTTATCCACATTCTTTGACTAACCTGGTGTTTCTCAGTTTGAGGTCAACAGACCTCTGCCACATTCTGAAAGTTTTTCGTGCCCTAAACCCACCAGAAGAGTCAATTGGCATTAGCAAGGTCATCAGCATTACTGGCTAGAAGGGCTCCTTGGCCAGTACAGCTCCAAACCACAGGACAGCAACCAATAATTTAAACAGGGTGCAGGCAGAACTTTTCACTTTTACCCATTTGTAATGACTAGACTATTATGCTATCAACAGTAAAATAAATATTTTCAAAATCTTATTTTTGACTCACTCATATATTGAGTGCAAATATGCTATCGATGCAGTTGGCAGAGTTTTTACAGTGGGCACTGTAAAAATCAGTTCACAATTTCTATTTTATTGAACAAGATGAAGATGTTGTAGGATGTACTCTGATCCTTGACAGATTTTTTTTTTGGGGGGGGTCTAAAGCCCTTCTGTCTTCTGGATTTCTCTAAGTTGAGCCTTTTGGTTTGGATTACTGCACCTGCGTGAGAAGTTTTTTTAAAAACCCAAAATTAAATGCTGTGTGTCTCTTTGGGATTCTCAGTCCATCTTCTGCTTTAGTCCTGGAACTGAGCTTTTATTAGACCAGAGCTCTGGAAAAGCTATTTCCTGTTGTCAGCTCCTCCAGAGTATTGATTTGGAGCACTATCTGAAAACATAAAACATGAGCAGGTAAACTAACTTTATCTACTTCATTGCAGATTTAGCTAAAGAAGAAATATAAAGAAAGCCCCAGACACCCCCTCTTCAGTAGCTGAAGTACTGAGTGTACTGAATGTGCTGAGTACCCACACTGTCCTTTCATGTCTCCAGGTAGGTCTTCAATGATTGATAACTCGGCCTATGCTCCAGCCTGCCCCTTAATTGCCTTAAATACCTGTTTCATCATATTCCCCCCGCTGGCTCCCAAGTTTGAAAGGCAGACAAAGCCAGGCAACAATGTTTGATGGCTTCAAAGTAAAATAGAGTCAAACAGAGATAGGAGAACCTCTTCCCACCCTTCCCAATCAAAGCTAAACATATATCTGAAATATGCTTTGAGAGGGAATTGACTGGGAAGGGCCATTTATGCTCCTTTCTCTGATGGTAACACAAAGCCAACAGCTCCCCAAAAAGCAGCACAAGCCTGAAACAGGTCAGAGAGTGTGGTGAGGGGGAAGATGAATTGAGAAGCAGCCTTAATATAGTGTAATGACAGAGATATTTTCAGATATCTTCCTAGTATGAAAAACTACATGAAATTGGTAACTGAACCACTATTTAGGCTCTGCCTGGGTGAATTCACCAAATGTGCAGGACAATCGACTGGTATGACACACTACTGTTAGGTTTTTATTGTGTGAAATCAAATTGCCTTCATTTTAAGTTTAGTCCCAGAGCATAGAGAGGGTAAAAAACATACACACACTGATCACAGCAGTATAAGGAAGAGACTGAGGCGATGGGATGAACCACCACCTTGGTTTGCACACTAAGCCCTATGGCTAAAAAGCAGGGTCACCTCCCTGACTGCCAGGCAATCGGGAGACAAGGACACTGCTCCTTTGGAGAGTTCAAGGATGACGCACTTCCCATTCACTTGGGCACTAGGTCAGCCTTTCTGAATGAGATTTCCCTCCTGCCCACGCTGTGTTTGGTGCTCTTACTGAATGAACTTCCATTATCAGATAAGAGCCGGATACAGGCTCTGTTGTTCCCCCAGCTCTTCACTTCTTACCCAGAGATTTGGGTTACACTAACTGAGCGTGCAGTTCATGCTAGGACACTCTCTGGCCATCCATCCAGAATGACAGGTGACGAAACTCAGAGCTTTGACATAAAAAGCATAGGTAAGATGAGCTGCCAGATCATGAATTAATACCTCTCCACACTATTGAACACAGTGAACCCTGAGCATGGAGCTCTTTCTCTGACTAGACATGCCTGTTCATGACGTGCTTCTGTGCTGAGAGAGCAGTCACAGCAGTGAGTTATCACCAGTTTCCTTCCCAGCACCAAGGGACACCATCAGCTGGGTGACAGGAAAGCTCACCTATAATTACACTACTGTGCAAAACCAGAGATCTGTTGGTTTATCTCCTTTTCAGATTTAGTGCCGTCAGCCGCTGTCTAGGACTTTGTTCAGTGTTCATAAAACTCCTCTGACACACAAACTTGTACTATCTTCCTCTTTGAAGGCCACGACTTCTCCAAACTCTTGGTGTTAGGCTTAAGGGTCCCTTCGGGGAAAGGGAGCAAGCCTTGCCTATTTCCTTGTTCTGAGCAAGTAATGAATCATCGTTTAAAGAACATTGCCTCATAAACAGACAGTCACAGGCTGATAAACAGTCACAGCCTCTGCTTTTTCCCTGAGCCTTGTGGATCCTCCCTAAGCATCTCCCTGGCACAGGGCAGAGACTGTGCAGGCACTACCCTGAACCTGAAGTTCTGTGCACTTCAAATGTTTATCACGATAAAGGAAGATTATCAACAGATAAGGAGCTGGGGAGGAGAGGGTTAGCCTAGAAAAGACCATGAACACAAGGTAGACTTGGTGGTTGAAGATTTGAATCTTCCTGTGCTTGCAGTGGGTATAGGTGACCTATAATCTCCCCTCTGCATCCATCCTTAATCCCATGGGGTTTCATCATCAGAAAAGTCTCCCAACAGGCTGTTTTCTTCTTTACAATGGTTCCCTACCTGGCTTCAACATTTAAAGGTGTTGCCAGTTCTTATGATTTTATCACAATTGCCCCCCATTGCTGTTCTTTTAATTAAAACCAGAACTCCCAAAAGGCAAGCTACTCTGCAGGAATCTCAGGTTTCATTTAACAATAATAACAATAATATTCAGATATTTCCAGATGTCAGAAATGCTACGGAAGAGCTTGGAAGTGAAAAAAAAAAACCCAACAGGTATTTTAAAGATTAACAATGTAGAAAACCAAACTTTCTAAAAGTGAGAACAAGACTGTTCATATTCCAAATCTTTTTTTTCAAATAAAATAATTTTTCCCCACTCGGAGGGAATAAAAGGGGATGAAGCTTGAGTCAGTGTTGACTGTCTGGGATTACTAATACTGAATTTTATAGTTAATTTTACAAATAAAATCTGATTAGTCCAAAGAGGTCTAAATAATCTCATACACAAGGAGGAAGGAGTATTCTAAAACATGTTTATTGTTCTAATCCCTGTTATGTCTCAGATTAATTGAAAATTAATTCTGCTTTGCTTTTGCTATTGTTCAGACAGCACTAAGAGAACATCAGAGAGTTTACAAACGCTGAAGGCTGACTTAAGTAACTGAAATATGAACGCATGACCTTTATATGGGGGATGGAAGCTGAGCATTCTTTAATTATGTTCTCTGACTGGTCCCAGGCTGTAACTTCTGCTAAAATGAATAGCATTAGAGATACAAAAAGCGTGCTTTGTGCAGCACTGGCACCAGAGGAAGGCAGGCAGATTCAGGTCCACAATAGCTGTCCTGTTCCTACAGGACAGATGGTGTCTTCACCAGCAAAATGCTTAAATACCATCAATTCCTTGCATGTGCCTTTGCTCTGTTACAGCCCTATAAAATCACACAAATGCATCACTCAGATTACCTCACCTGATGGACTCTTTGAAAGAGTTTATTTATTGCAACCCTACAAGGGCACTATGAACCTTCAGGTGAGGACACTGTTAGGGCACTGCTGTGAGTGTTGGATGTAAGGGAGAGATTAGAATGTCCAGAGCTGCAGTGGATGATGCCACCTGAGAGCCTCTGGGTAAGGACTGAGGGACAAAGAAATGAAGGGCTGTCACTGTGGGAGGCTGCTCTTGGGCATCCAGCCAAGATGACAACATCGAGGAATTATTCTTTACAGAACCAAGGGACACCTCCAAATCAACACCCTTGTCCTTGTGGGGGAATTCACCTGGCCAGGTGTTAACTGGGAACACCACACAGCTGGTACAAACAGGCCCAGGAGATTCCTAAAACACCTGGGTGACAACTTCTTGGTACAGGGGCTCAGGGAGCCGACTCGCAGAGGTGCCCTCTGGGATTTGTTGCTTGTTCCCAGAGAGGCTCTCATGGGTGAAGTGGCCATTGGTGACTGTCGTGGCCACAGTGACAGTGCAGCCATTGAGGTTCCCATCTCTGGTGGTTCTCCTGCTCCCGTCTTGCTCCCAAGATGGACCAGGCACAGGCGAGCACAGTTGGAAAACCAGCATCTTTTATTAATGTTCAATCTCCCTGTGCTGGAAGCACCTTTACCCAGTCAGAGCTGATTTCAGCACAGTTGCTGAGCTGCCTTTATGAGTTTGTTCCTTATCTTGGGAGTTCTGCCAAATGTCCTAACACCTGACCATCCAGGCCAGCCCGTGCTGCTCCCTCAGGGAGCTGTGCAGGCTCCAGGTCAGCTCTCATCTCTGGGGCCCGGCCTGGTGCTGGCAGTGGGCATTAATCCTCCGGCCGTCCCGCCATGCAGGGGATCCGGAACAGCCGGCGCAGAGCCCGGAGCACCCTCCTGGAGCGGGAGGGATGTTTCCTGGGGACCTGGCTCTCTGCCCCTGCCTCTGGCACCTGCTCTCTGGAGCCAGGAGAAGCTGCTGCCTGTGCTGACCCCTCGGGGGCAGAGTGAGGGTTCTGCAGGAGCTGTGGGTACTTGGGGTTGACCCAGATGGTGCGGATGGTGATGCGTTCCCAGTTCTCCTGCGACAGATCTTGCTCTCTGTCATCTCCCTCTTCAGACAACTCTATGTCTTCGCTGACTTCCCCCTGGGACAGCTCTGGGTCTCCTCTGACTTCACACCAGGACAGCTCCTGGTCAGTGGAGTTTTCCCATTGGCAAAGAACTTTATCACTGTCATCTTCTGGATCTGCTTGGGATAGCTCTTCCTCTTTCCACTGGGACAGCTCTTGGGCCAAGGAGTATTTCCACTCATTCTCCTCCTCAGCCAAGGCCCACTGCTCAGTCTGTGGCATGGGCAGTGCAGCATTCCATGGTGTCCTTGTCCACTCCCCTCTGAGGGCCTCCAGCCAGTGAGGCAAAGGGCTGAGGGGACAACGGGGGCTGTGTGGAGCAGGGCCTGGGCTCTCTGCCCCTGCTGCCTTCACTCGCTCCCAGGAGGCAGGAGAAGCTGCTGCCTGTGCTGACCCTTGGGGAGCAGGGTAAGGGTTCTGCAGGAGCTCTGGATACAAGGGGTTGGTCCAGATGGTGTGATTTGGGATGCGTTCCCAGTTCTCCTGTGACAGTTCTTTGTCACTGTCATCTCCCTCATGGAACAACTTCGGGTCCACTCTGAATTCCCCTTCGAGCAGCTCTTGCTCCATGGAGCCTTCCCATTGGCAAATCACTTTGTCACTGTCAAACTCTTCTTGGGACAGCTGTTTGTCTCTCTCGCTTTCCCATTGGGACAGCTCTTGTCTTCTTTTTTCTTCCCACTGGGACAGTTCTTGGTATATCTCAAGTTCCTTTTGGGACAATTCTTGGTATTTCTCATCTTCCCATGGGGACAATTCCTGGTATTTCTCATCTTCCCATCGGTACAGCCGTTGGACCGTCTCACCTTTCCTTTGGTACAGCCTTTGAAGACTCTCATTGCCCCATTGGGAAGGCTCCTGGTGTGTCTCATATTCCCACTGGTACAACTTTTGGACACTCTCATCCTCCCCTTGTGACAAATCTTGGTATCTCACACCTCCCAACTGGGAAAGCTCCTGGCATCTCTCATATTCCCATGGGTACAGCTTTTCACAATTCTCACCTTCCCAGTGTGGCAAATTTTGGTATCTCACATCTCTCCATTGGGAAGGCTCCTGGTGTCTCTTATATTCCCATGGGTACAGCTTTTGGACACTCCCATGTCCCCACTGGGACAGCTCTTGGTCCAAGGAGTATTTTCTCTCTTCCTCCTCCTCCTTGGCGAAGGACCACTGCTCAGTCTGCGGCCCTGGCAGCTCTGCCACCCCCACTGCCCCCTCTCGACAGCGAGGTGAGGGGCTGTGGGGGCAGCAGGAGCTGTGTGGGGCAGGGTCCGGGCTCTCTGCCCCTGATGCCTTCACCCGCTCCCACACGGGCAGGGCTCCTGCCCTGGCCCTCATGTGGCGCCTCATCCACGGGCTCGGCAGCCCCTGGGCAGGGTAGGAGTTGGGGTTCACCCTCTCCTTGAACATCTCCATGTCCTCTCCCTCAGAGGCTCCCAGGGAGCTGCTGCCTCCTGAGCGAGGTGCTCTCTGCACAGGGGACACCCCAGGGCTCTGCGCCCCTTCAGTGCCCCCCACCCCTGGTGTCACAATGGCCTCTGGGCACGACGTGGCCCCCGCGTCACAAAGGGCCTGGAACATGGTGCTGTCACAAAGGGCCACCCCTGGCACCTCAACAACCATGGAACTGCCTGGAACCACCTAGAACCAGCTGGAACTGGTTGGATCCACCTGGAACAGGCCTTGTCTGGCTCTGGGCAGCCCCCAGACCTGCAGGCCCTGGTGTGCCCAGACCCCTGGGAGGCTTTTGACATCCTGATCTCCACACTGGAGACCTGTGGGTTTGGAGGGTGGGCTACTCGGGGGATGAGCAATTGGATGCAGGGATGCAGCCAAAGAGTTGTGGCCAGTGGCTCCTTGTCCAGGGGGAGGCCGAGGATGAGGGGTGTCCCTCAGGGCTCGGCCTTGGGACCAGGGCTCTGGAATGTCTTTACCAGTGACACAGACAGTGGGATTGAGCTCACCCTCAGCACGATGGCAGGTGACAGGAGGCTGAGCAGGGCAGGTGAAAATAAAGGATGGAGCCATCCAGAGAGACGTGGACAATCTTGAGAAGTGGGACCATGAGAACCTCATGAGGTTCAGTAAGGCCAAGTGAACGGTGCTGCACCTGGGTTGGGCAATTCCAGAAACACTGAATCCCAGAATCATTAAGGTTGGAGGACACTTTGAGATCATTCAGTCCCACTGTCAACCCAGCACCACCACAATCACCCCTAAACCATATCCCCAGGTGCCACATCCACACGCCTCGTGAACATTTTAACAGAGATTCACTGTGAACCTTCAGGTGAGGACACCATTATACAAGGCACCATCTAAACCAGCAGCACAAAGACATGCCCTTCCACAGAGGACTCAAAGTTCACTGCCTCAAATTCAGGCAGCAGCATCCCAAGTGAGAAAGTGGACAAACAGGACTAGGTGGAGAGAGCAAGTTCACACACACTGGTCTAGACATAGTGGCCACTAAGGAGTTTGGAATTTTATTTATTTATGTATTTATTTAATATGATCCACTGAAGAGGCATGTTTGCAAACTACCAAAAGTCCTGAACCTCTTCAGCTCTGTAGCAATGCCATTCACTATTTCAAGCACAATATCCAAAGAAGCAAACACAAAACTGGTCAAATCAGAATCAGGCTCTAAAAATGAGACTCAGTTACAGGAATTCTCACCCAAGAGATCCCTGAATATGGCACAATTACAACCTCAGTGTGGTATTTTTTGAGGATGGAGTGTTTTCAACATTCCCTTTGCCTGTTAAGCCCTCATGCACTAATATATGGACGCCAGATTTTAATGGCAAAGAAGCATAGGAAGCATGTGACAGCCACATTCCTATAATACCTGTTGCAACTTGGTTTTTAGCCTTGTCTAATCTATATAAACTAAAATAAAAAAGTGAAAGCTCCAATATATGCAATCTAAATTGGAAAAGTGAAAGCCAAATACTCTAAATTTAAGTCTAGACCCCTGCCAGGGTGAGTTGGGGCCAAGCTGGAGGCCAGAGCTTTCTGGAATGGAGTGGCAGGGCTGGCTGAGGAGCAGCCAATAGTTTACAGGGTGGTGCCTGAGGACACCCCCCCCCCAAGTCTTAAAAAAAATCTACTGCTACAAGTTAGTGAGGAGGCTCCTCCCTTCTGCTCCACACTGACAATTCAAAGTTATTCTTTGGAAACAGAGATGGTGGTATATCCAATGAGGGTCACAGCCAGCCATGCTCCAGAACAGGCCTACAGAAATCCTGTCAGGTTCTCCAGCACAGCCTCACCTTTGTGAGCCAAGTAACACCAAAACCTGGTCAGAGTTTGAACCTGCACAAAGCACTGCTGGGTGGCATTTCTCTTCAATTTACCCTAGTTGGTCATTCACCAGTTTTTGCACCTATGCCTCTCAAATCATGTTGACTAATGCTCCTCACCAGAGGCAGAATTCCCCATGTCCATCTGCTTCCTCTAGCTGCATCCCCCCTTCTTGTAGCCACCAACAGACAGGCAAAATCATCAGACCATTCACTCAAACCCAGTAATTTCCTTTTACTGAAGCAAAACTCAACCTTTTTATCCACCCCTTGTTTTGAAAGGAAGGTGCCCACAGGCGGGTTCATGGCAAAAAGACAAAAAGCAAAGCCAAGCAAACAAAAAAAGAGAATAACCCTGAGCTGCTTTTATTTTCACCTGCTGTTTCAGGGACTAGTCCTCCCAGGTGAGGCCTCTTCTGACAGAGGGAAGCTGCAGTAATTGCATCTCTTAGCCCAAAAGGTGCATTGCCTTTTAGTGAAACAGCTACACATACAACCAAAAACAGCAAAAGAGAAACCTGCTCACTCCCCACCTTATATAGATTCTGTGAGCACTGAAAAGGAGACACAAAGCACCTGGGAAGTCTTTAAAAATCACAGCTGCAGGAAACCTTCCCGCATGATTGAGCTATAAAGGTTTGACTCTGCAGGAAAAAAGTGGTTTCAGCTGTGTTTTAAGGCAAGTCACAAGCTCGAACAGAGGTGGTTGCTGCACACGGCAATTTTGTTTTTCTGCAGTGAACGGGAGGGGCCTTTCACAGCAGGGGAACAAGTCAAAACATCTTTCAGGGTTGTCCAAATTAGCACAGGGCAATGCAGTGTGTGTCCCCTCCACACCCACCACTCCAGTGCACAATCTCTCTTGATACAACAATTAATGGGACTCAGCTGGCACAAAAAGAGAAAAGAGCAGCTGGGAATTTTCTGTGGTAAATGACTGACAAGAGGTGGCACCACAGCTTCCCTGCTGCTTCCACACAAACCTTTTAAAGTAGGAGACCTTTTGTTTCTTCCAGGTGAGCTGAAATATTAACCAAAGTTAGAGAGATGGTGAGAGGTGATGATCCCAAAATAGCAGGTTGTGGCTAACCAGGCATCTGGAACAGATTGCCCAGAGAAGTTGTGGATGGCCCGTCCCTGGAAGTGTTCAAGGCCAGGTTGGATGGAGCTCTGAGCGACCCGGGCTAGTGGAAGGTGTCCCTGCCTATGGCAGGGGGCTGGAACGAGAGGATCTTTAAGGCCCCTTCCAACCCAAACCGTTCTGCGTTTCCATGTTTCTACCATAACGGTCCATCAAATGTCACTTATGGAAATTTGAAGTATTTTGTTTTGCCAAAGACTGGGGTTGGTTGTGCTTGATCAAGTATTTGGTCTGTAACCTCCCCATACTGACAGGGCAAATAGCTCACTTGTTTGAGAAGTTATAGGCCTGCTATGGCTTAAAGCAATGGCTTAAATCCTCTGTTCCAGACCTACTCAGGATGGAGCCATTTCACTCTCTTGTTCTATCCTTCCTTCTTTGCTTTGCTTCACAGCCACCCTTTCCAGATTCTCTCTTCTTTAAAGCATCTCCTTTTCAATTCACCTGATGCTCCTCCACACGACTGTCTTATACAAAATTTTGTTTCCCTTGAAAATTTCTCGTCTTTCAGAAAAAATTTGTTACTTGCCCCTCTATCTGCCTTTGCCATGTATGTTGTTTCAAACGCCTCAGTCTCCAATTCCCACCCTCTCCTACTCGCTCTGCGATGCTTGTGGAATTGCAACGCTTGTGGAATTGGAATACATGGGGTAGGAGTTATTTAATTCTGAGGTGAACAGTAGTGCACAGTTTAAGACATCAGATAATTATTTCGGTCAGACGAGGGCAGTGTTACAAAACATCTTGGTTCCCACTGCCGCACTTCACTGCTCCTCCTTCTGGTACAGCTATTTGTTTGCGTTCTGAAATTATCTAGGTTGGAAATAAATAACCTCAGGGGAAAAAAAAAAAGAAAAAGAAAGAGAAAGAAAAGGAAGAAGAGAGATTTATGCCGAGTCATCTCAGAGATCTAGTTTACAGCAGGGCCACACTGGTGTATCTGCAGAGGCAGCAAATGCTGTAGCCAGGGAGTGAGCAAATAAGGACAAGAAAAATTTCTGAGGCAGAAGCTCTCTGCCAAATGCAACATGTTCCAACAGCCCAAGATCTGCCCATTTGTTTTTAATCCCGGAATTTGAAACTGGGTTGATCTGGCCCTTACTGCACATTAAAGTTTTCTTGTGTGTACATCACTCTTTTATTTGACTCTCTAAGCCCTTTCCCTTCTTCCAAATGGGTTGCCACAAGTCCTTGGACCTAACACAGAGCAGTAATTTCTTTTTTGAATAGGCAAGTGACAAGGATGACAATTCCTGCCTCAGTATAGAGGTAGATGCCAAGCTTTAGCACGTGGTAACTGCAAGAAACATTTAATGAACTTCCTTGGGGAGGAGACTGAATAGTACAATGGAAAGTCCCCTCATCAAATCTAACTGAAAGCAATCTTTGCTGAAGTAGAAGTAAAGTCATGTGCATATTCAGGAGCATTTGTTTTCGAAAAAGCCCATTTATGACTTAGGGTTCATTTTCAGTGCAGTACTTGCTGAGAAGCAGCTGTGAAATTCCCTTTGATGGTAATATAAATGTTGCAGCTAATTGCTGCAATATTCTTCTTCCCCACGCTGAGGATCTTTAATTCTGCCAGTTTTAATTCTCAAGTGGTTTATTCTACAGATAAGGAACTAAAAAGTACTAAGAACTGCCCTCAAAAGAAATGGGCAAGTGACATACAAACTAAGGAGAACGGTCAAACTCATCTAGCAATTCTGCAGTGGACTGCAAGCTGGATTAGCAGGGTCTGTCCATGGCTGAAGAAGGATCACGTGGATGATCTGGAGTGTATAGGCTGAGGTTATAGACTGGGCTTTATCAGAAGCAGGAGAGGGGTCCCTAATCACAGTCTCCACAGACACAAATGTCATTCAATAATTGAGCAAAATCACAGCCAAACATCTTGATCAGTCACAGGTTTTCAGGGAAGCAGATGATTTAGGCAATTCTCTATGGAGATTGTTGCAGTTTAGGGAATATACTGGATATACTCTGCCCTTCTACTTCCAGATGTGCCCACAGAGCACTTCACAACCCCCCACAGTGCAACTAACCATAGGACAGGAAAATCTTATTAACTCTGTTGTACAAAATATAGAGACATGCCCAGGCTCACAGAATAACTCAGTGACAGGGTGGGAGCAGAGTTGCAGAAGAGGTGATCTGCTCTCTGTTGCAGTCAGACACATGGGAAGGGTAGAGCACGGCTTTCCATCATCTGTTGGGAGCACTGGGCATCTGTGTGGCTTATCCACGGTGTTCCTTGCACCAATAGGTATTAATTGGGCTGATATGTCATTATTAGCTGATTTAATAAATAACTGGGCCTCTTAGATAAAGCCCTTATTCTTCCCCTCTCTCCTTTTTGCCTCCATGCCAAGCCCTGTGCTTCTAAAATCAGTTTCAAGCCAGGGAAGCAACCAGTGCTCGAGTTTTTAGCAGTTGCTTGATCAGTTTATATTGATGTTAAACTTCATTACAGTTGTGCTTTTTCTTCCACTATGGCAGCTACCAAATGCTATCCCTCTGGAATTCAAATACTTAACATACAAAATGTATATGATTAATACTAACACAAATAAGGAATTAAATAACAATGTAGTTGTTAATCAGAGGATTTTTCACTTAATGGTTTACCCACAGGCAGAAAGTTTTATCTGTAAATTACATACAGGCTATTGATTTACAATACTTCTTCCATGGAATATCGTATTCAGATAATTTCTCAGTCATTTCTCAAGTAGTGGTCTGACTCCAAAGACTGCCCAGCACCTTGGCAGTTGCTAAGGAACAACTCCATAGCTCAGAGGAGTGTAGCCCTCACCACTGTTCTGCTCTCATTCACCTGCACAGTGACATCGTTTGGGATTTATAAACATTATGCAGTTTGTGTGCTTTCAAAAGAACAATTATTGATTGAGTTCTGTTTGGTCTGCAGATTGTGTTCAGGGTATGTACATCAAAGGAATAAAAATGATTTTTGGATGCAAAATCCTAAAGGGATGCAGAAACTACTGCACCTTTCAGCTTGTATGCACATGCAGAATTTGCAGAATTTACACTCCTTGACTTCAATTGTTTTAAGCTAAACAATACTACAGTATTTCCTTGGAAGTCCTGGGAGGGAGGTTTTCCTTCTGACCTTTCTCACCACTCTCCTCCGGGCTTTCTTTAAATGCTCTCATTTCTACTTCCATAACACTTCCATAAACACTTCTACTGTGTTTACTTTTTTTTCACAGAAACATGGCATTGCTGACTGATGCTCAGCTTTTGGCCTCCTGTAGACCTAGAAGTCTTTTTACAAAATTTGCCACTGTTTTGACAATGAACCCCTGAAAACTGCTCTCGGGGCACAGCTGTCCAAGCAAGTTTTTACTCTCACTATTTATCAAGATTAAAATATTTTACTGACTTCCCTACAGAAATGTAATTAAATAAATGGTTAACAATAATGCAGATATGGAATTGTCACAATAAAGCAATGCTGTATTTGTACCTGTTACCCTAAGGCACAACAGTACCCCTAAAAAAAGGAAAATAAGAAAAGTGTAGCATCCAAAAATTATTTCAAAAGCCTTACTCAGGTTAGGATAAAATACTAAAAGGTGGAGTTGGTCCCAAATGCAGGTGTCTTAAACTACTTTTGTTGACTCAGACTCCACTATACAATGAACAGTACTGGAGGGCAATTCAGCTTATCCTAATGTAGAAGCTCAGCCCACATGAAGTCACCTACACTGCAGGAACCTAAATTTAGGCATCTGTATCTGGGATCATGTCCTATCCCTGTCATTCTGTCTGTCTCTGTCTTCTCTCCACAAAGCCTGGTCCCCAGTCAAAGAAGGAAGTGAGATTTGTCACACAGAAGATCTCAGACTTGCTGAGTTGAAAGGGAGGATTCTCTTTCCCAAAATCCAACCCTGTTCCCCGAGAATGCCAGACAAACTAAGGCAGCACTGAGCCAGAAAAAGCACAAAACCAGCAACAGAAACAGCACTAGTGGATGGGTTTTTTATTTTTACACGTACCATCCCCATTCTTTTGGCTGAAGACTTTTCCTTTTGTTCAGATATGGAGCAATCTCCAATGCAGATGCAAAGGGGAGCAGTGTGAAGCAGGAGAGGAGGTGGAGAAATGCAAATCTCCAGTTAACCCTCTTCTCTGATCTGTGTTACTGGGATTGGGGAGCAGGGGGAGGGAAGAGGCTGTGTAGGTTGAAGCAGGAAGCAGAGTTTATCACCTCAACTAGAATTCCATTAACCATTAGCTAAGGGGATATTTCAGGCTGTAGGAGGTCTCCAGAGTCACAAAAACAGGGAAAACATGGGCCCCCAACACAGCTGTCTCCAAAGTGCATGGATATGGCTCCACACACAGCTGAGCAGAACTGAGAAAAATCATGGCTTTCTGAAAACTTTTATAGCTTTTTACCCTCCACAATATTTCTGATTTTATATATTTATAGTTAATATTTGCAGCTATTTTTATAGCAGGCCTGCAGTTTAAGATAACGTGTTTTACTCATGCTTCAGAGATTATAAACTATGCTATTTGTTCTCCCAGTTGTGACCAGAAGATTGAGCAACACAGAAGGAAAGGAAGAAAAATGGAGCAGCTCCAAAAAGGCTGATACCAACAGTCCAAATGCACGTGATAAATTATAACAAGGTATCTCTGAGCTCTTTTACCCATTCTCCCACACACTGATTTAGATTAAAATGCAGAGGAAAGCAACACCGGATGAACATCCCATCTTCTTGGGAGAGCACTGCCTGTACATTTGTGGATGAGAGGTGCTGACATAAGTCCTGTTGATCAATAGCTGGCAGACTGGCCATGTTGGAGTGATGCAAAGACCACAGCACAGGTGTGTGTAACATGCACATTGTTAAGTCAAGTGAAGCCAAATTTCCTCCGTCCTTATCTTTCCTTTTTTTTTTTTTTTCCGTTGGAAGACCTAGCAGTTCCTTATTTGTATAAAAGATAATCTACTTTGCACACTTCGGTATCTGGGTGCTGTATTTATTGCCTTTATCCTCACAAAATCAGGCAGGCAGCTACTGTCTGCTCCCATTTAATAGCCGAGTGAAGGAAATCAAATAAAAATGAGCCCAAGTCTTGCAGAACCAAAGTACTTAAATCCAAATTTTTAGCACCACTGAAGCCCCTCCAGGCCCCCAGCTGCCCATCTTGTACCTCTTAGCCGTGTGACCTGGAGCCCTTGGTCATGACAAACTGCAGAAGGGCTCGGGGGCTGTCCCCTGCCAGTCCATGCTTCCCAGCGTGTGCTCCCTGGGCCAGACTGCACTTCTGCAGATAATTAGATCCAGAAAGCAGGTGTGTCCAGTCAGTGAGGTGGGCTGCAGGTTGGGAAATGGTGGCTGGGATGCAGACAGGGATGAAGACTTCACCTCCCATCTGATTTGTGGCCATAACTTGAATGCAGATCTTCCCTATGCCAGGATAGTGATTACTCCACAGGTGTGAAGAGTGCCCATTCTTATCAGCAACCTTCCTTAGGGACATCCTTACCCTCATGCCCAGTGTTTCTTTCCTTCAGACTCCTGCAGAGTCCAGAAGACTCCAGTTGTACCATCCTATTTTTTTCCTATTAAAATGAAGACAAGGAGGAGAGAAAGCTTAGGCAACACCTTACACCCCTATGTAGGAGTACCTGGGCACACACCCCCACTCCTGAAGATGTCTCCAAATAGAAATCCCACATTTTCCACTTACCTTTGTCCGGTCCATTTGCACAGGTTATATCCTAGTAATGATTTCCATGAGCGCTATGTTTGAAATGCACATTAAATTTGTTCGTGTAACTTGGACTCCTGAGTCACAGCACGGTTGACTGGCTACGTGCCAGAGAGGAACAGAGTTGTGCAACTACTAATTATAAGATTATAAAATAATAACACTTTAGTAGGAAAACAGCCCAGCGGAAATGTTACTGTTCAATTTTGATTTATTTACATGAAAGGGCACCTTCAACTCAGTTTTATGTTTAACTGTTAATATCCTTTATCATGTTATGGTAATTCCTCAGGCAACCAGACAGATATGAAAAATATATTCCCTTCCTTATGACTAATGGTGAAATTACGTGCTCTAACAGCTACCTACAAAAAAAAAAATCACTGTATTAGATGTGTAAGATAATGTGCAAAATAATTTTATTGCAATTAGGGCTTTGTTTAACTTTGTGCTCAAACCAGGCTGCTGGGTGCATTGCCTTCTTCATTAAATTAATTTGGACAGAAAACTGATCAGAAAAAAAAGCTCTGGACAGACCATATGCTAAAACCATATTCTAAAAAAAATAATAGATAAAGGAAACATGGAGAAATATATTTGCTGTTCTCCCTGAAACTTACATTAGGTTTTCCTCCTGTTACACTCCCCAGATATGTCCTTGCACCAAGTTATGCATAGAACTGCTGTCCAGGCCTTTGGCACTCTTTTCTCTCAGAATTGTTTCAAATTTGTGCTCACTTGGCTACAGTAAAGACAAAAAGAGACAGTATTTGGACACCACAAAATATAAGATGAAGCATGAGGATCACAGAATAATTGAGGTTGGGGAAGGACCTGGAAGGGAAGCCATACAAAGAATTGCTGAGGTCACTTGGTCTGTTCAGCTGGAGAAGAGGAGCCTGAGGGGAGACCTCACTGCAGTTACAACTTCCTCAGGAGGGGCAGAGGAGAGGCAGGCACTGACTGAGGTCTGCTCTGGGGGGACCAGGGACAGAACCGAAGGGAATGGCCTGGAGGTGTGTCAGGAGAGGTTTAGGTTGGATATTAGGAAAAGGTTCTTCACCCACGGGGTGGTTGGGTGCTGGAACAGGGCAGTGGTCACAGCACCAAGCCTGACAGAGCTCAAGAAGTGTCTGGGCAATGTTCTCAGGCACATGGTGTGAGTTGGGGATGGACCTGTGCAGGGCCAGGAGCTGGACTTGATGAGCCTTGTAGGTCCCTTCCAGCTCAGAATATTCTGATTCTGTAGAAGGCAGGTCACTGAATGTTACCCATTGCTCATGGGAGGGTCAGTCAGCTCTGGCTGCTCAGGGCTTATGCAAGCGAGTTTTCAGTTTCTCCAGGGACAGGGATCCCACAACTTCCCCGTGCCCCAGTCTTACCAGACTCATGCTGATAATTTTTTTTTCCTGGTATCTAATCAAAGATTCCAATGTTTCAACCTGTGCCCATTGCCTCTTGTCCTGTCATCCTGTACTTCTGAGAAGAGCCTGGCTCCACCCTCTGCAACCTCTCACAAGCCAGGTCCAGACACCAATAAATTCCCTACAGCTGTCTCTTCTCCAGCCTCAACAGTCCCAGCTCCCTCTGCTTCTCCTTGTATGTCCTGTGCTCCTGCTCCTGACCATTTTGGTGGTCCTGTGCTGCCCCAAATTGGACACAGCACTCAGTATGTGCCCTCAGCAGTGCTGAGCAGAGGGGAGGAATCACCTCCTGGACTTGGTACCTACACACTTGCCATGGTCCTTCTGAACAGCAGCCCCATGGATCGACTGCTTCCACAGGGGGAACTTGCATTGCTCCCTGACTGTTGCCTTGGTCATTAATAAGACATAAATCACTCCTGGTCCAAGTATCGATCCCTGAGGCTGCTGGTAACTGGTCACCAGTTGGACTTTATACCCCTGATGGATTACAAACAACCCTCTGAGCCCAGCAATCCAGCCAGTTTTCCACCCACCTTATCATCCGCTTATCCAGTCTGTATCTCACTAGCTTGGCAATAAAGATATTGAAGAAAACACTGACAAAGGCCTGCTGGAGTCTAGGAATACGGTCTCCACTTCTCTCCTTTCTTACACAGAGCTTGTCATACCATCATAGAAAGGGTTCAGGCTGGAAGGGCACAATTAGCCCTTGGTAAATCCGTGCTGGCTGTTCCAAATCAACTTCTTGTCCTTCCTGTGTCTGGAAATGGCTTGTAACAGGATTTGCTGTACAACATCTCCAGGGACTGAGCTGGGGCTGAGCAGCCTATATATCCCCAGATCTTCCTTGCCCTTCATTTGTCTTTTTCCAGTCGCTGGGAACCTCACTGTGACCAATGACAGAAAGTGGCCTTGCAGTGACAGAGGCCAGCTTCCCAAGCTCCCTAGATGCCTCCCATTTGGTCCCATGGACTTGTCTATGGCTGAGTGTCCCTAGCACTCACTAACTCTGTCTACTCCAAGTATGGTTTTACTCCCACAGGCTCCATTAGGAGGCTCAGGCACCTGAGGCCAGAGGGACTACCAGGTCAATGGTAAAGAAAGCAAAAAAGGTGTTGAGCACCTCAACCTTTTTTATCAGGCCTGAGGTCCCCAGCCACACTGAACAGCGGGCCAATATCTTCCTTAGCCTTCATTTGGCTGCAAAAGTACTTAAAGAAAGAGCTCTTGTTGTCCTTCACATCATTTTCTAGATTCACCTCCAGCTGAGGTTTGGTTTTCCTACATTTGGCATTCCCTGCATGCTCTGGCAATGCCTCGATACAAATTTCCAGGTAGCCTGTCCCTGCTTTCTCCTTCTGTGTACTCCCTTTTTTTTCTGGTATCTTTTTAAATGGAGATTACTATACTAAGAGTTAGAGCTTTAAACTATTTTACTCAGGCATCTCACTGCAAATTCATACAATCAATAGATACTTTTCATCCCAAGTTCCTTTAGAAGTAAAGTTTTCTGATATTTTTCCCCAATTTCTGATAACCTCCCATGTTAATGTAATTCTATTACTTTCAGCTCATGTCTTCATTTTCACTAAGCCTCCTAATACCACCTGTCCCCTGAATGTTATGCTCCAATTAAATCCTTGTATAGTTGCATTGCCTTTATTTTATTACACCTGGGGCTCATTTCACATGGTTTCCAACCATATGAATTTATTACATTTTACTGCATAAATCAGTATTAATATACGTGTTTTAAAAGCTTGTGATGCTACCCAGCCTTTACCAACTACGTTCTTACTATATAATTTTTATTCAGTGTAGTTACTCATGTAACCTCTCCATTTTGGTTTTATAATCCTACTAAGTTTCTGAACACGTTATTGAATGTAGGTTTTGGGGGAAGCAGGAAGTTAAAGTTAGACCTCCTCCTCCCAAAATCTCACTTTACTGTTCTCTCACACACACATGAAATAAAGCAAAATCTCATTCCAATATCGCCTACAGTTATTATTCTGACACTTGTGATTATTCAGTTTACTCATCCAACAGCATGCACGTGCATTTGAAATGTAAATATATTAATCTTATAAAAACTACTGCTTGATAATTTAAGGACTTGTGGGCAAACAAAGGATCTAGAACAACAGGAAAGGGAATATGCTCTGTTCTTTATGCACACAGCTCCATTTTCAAAGAACCATAAATAGTACATATAACAATGAAGTAGAACTCAATAATGAATAAGAAAATTCACACCTTTTGCTGTCATTTTGATCATTAATTTCTATTTACTATCTGGAGTTAGGTGGAGGCAAACCCACACACTTTTATCCTTTCAATTTTCTTCATGGTATTAAATATATTATGTATATTTTTTTCACTTTTCTGCAGAAAAGCTCTTTCACTGAATGGAATTGAATAGCTAGAATAGCAAAAATTTTTCACTAAATTCACACACTTTTTTTCCTTCTAAAACTTGGATCTATGTGTCTATTTATGTATCTGTCTTGGAGTTAAACATGCAAGTATTTTGTCCTCTCTACAGCACTTTTTCATATTCAATAAAAACAATTGACTTCACTGATTATTTTTTTTTTTATAGCTTTTCAGTTTCTACTCCCTTTGTGCCATTTTTAAAACCTTTTTCACATTAGGTAAATCTTGGTACCAGTCAGTCAAAGAAAGAAGAAATAAAATCTAGTTAAAAAAAATTGAGAAAATCCCATGGTGTTTGTTTGAGTACTTAGGAATGAACTAAATTCTATTAAAAAGATTACATTTCCCAATTATCTGATTGAGTTTTGGATTACAGGGGGAAGATTTGACTTTCTGAAGTCCTGGTTCTGAGAGCTGATAAGGATTTTGACTGGAAAACAAAGGGGAAGTGGGAAAAGATAAACAAAAGTGAAGTTCTTAACTCTGCAAATCACGTTCTACCTTGTAGTACTTATGACAATTTTCTGAGAACACTTACATGTTGTAAATAGCCTAAATTTTTTGTTATGGCTTTAT
>NW_016690210.1:1501774-1591483 GCF_001604755.1 Lepidothrix coronata | reverse complement strand
GCGGATGGTGATGTATTTCCACAGTTTCTCCTCCTTGGCGAAGGACCACTGCTCAGTCTGTGGCCTTAGCAGCTCTGGCCCCCCCATTGCCCCCTCCTGACAGCGAGGTGAGGGGCTGTGGGGGCAGCAGGGGCTGTGTGGGGCAGGGCCCGGGCTCTCTGCCCCTGCTGCCTTCATCCACTTCCATGAGGCAGGAGAAGCTGCTGCCTGTGCCGACCCCTGGGGAACAGGGTGAGGGTTCCGCAGGAGCTCTGGGTACTTGGGGTTGACCCAGCAGGTGTGGTTTGGGATGTGTTCCCAGTTCTCCTGCAACAGCTCTTGGTAAATGTCGTCTCCCTCTTGGGACAACACTGGGTCTCCTCTGGCTCTGACTTCTCCTTCAGACAACTCTGGGTCTACTCTCACTTCCCCTTCGGACAGCTCTTGCTCCACGGAGCCTTCCCACTGGCAAAGCACTTTGTCCCTGTCATCTTCTGCTTGGGACAGCTCTTTGCCCCTCTTGCCTTCCCATTGGGACAGCTCTTGGACTTTCACATCTACCCCTGGGGACAGTTCTTGGACTGTCTCACCTTCCGACTGGGACAGCTCTTGGATTCTTTGGTTGTCGCATTGGGGCAGCTCTTGGACTTTTTCATCTTCCCATTGCAATGCTTCTTGGTACTTCTCAAATTCCCATTGGAACAGCTCATGGACTTTTTCCTCTCCCCATTGCAATGCTTCTAGGTATCTCTCAAATCCCCATGGGGACAGTTCCTCATATTCCACATCTTCCCATTGGGACAGCTCTTGGATTTTGTCAGCTTCCCACTGGAACAGGATATTGTGAGGTTGGGAGTTGGGGTTCGCCCTCTCCTTGAGCATCTCCATCGTCCTCTCCCTCAGAGGCTCTCAGGGAACTGCTGCCTCCTGAGCGAGGTGCTCTCTGCACAGGGGACACCCCAGGGCTCTGCGCCCCTTCAGTGCCCCCCACCCCTGGTGTCACAATGGCCTCTGGGCACGACGTGGCCCCCGCGTCACAAAGGCCCTGGAACACGGTGCTGTCACAAAAGGCCACCCCTGGCACCCCAACAACCATGGAACTGGCTGGAACTGGCTGGAACCACCTGGAACCAGCTGGAACTGGTTGGATCCACCTGGAACAGGGTTTTGTCTGCAGGCCCTGGTGTGCCCAGACCCCTTCAACATGGTCCCCCAACATCCTGATCTCCACGTGGAGAGTCATGGGTTTGGAGGGTGGGCTACTCGGGGGATGAGCAATTGGATGCATGGATGCAGCCAGAGAGTTGTGGCCAGTGGCTCCTTGTCCAGGGGGAGGCTGTGGATGAGGGGTGTCCCTCAGGGCTCAGCCTTGGGACCAGGGCTCTGGAATGTCTTTACCAGTGACACAGACAGTGGGATTGAGCTCACCCTCAGCATGGTGGCAGGTGACAGGAGGCTGAGCAGGGCAGGTGAAATAATAAAGGATGGAGCCATCCAGAGAGACGTGGACAATCTTGAGAAGTGGGACCATGAGAACCTCATGAGGTTCAGTAAGGCCAAGTGAACAAACAGTGCTGCACCTGGGTTGGGCAATTCTAGAAACACTGAATCCCAGAATCATTAAGGTTGGAGGACACTTTCAAGATCATCCAGTCCCACTGTCAACCCAGCACCTAAAGCACCCCTAAACCATATCCCCAAATGCCACATCCACACGCCTTGTGAACGTTTTAACAGTGAGTCACTGTGTCTTTAACAGGGATTTTGTTTTGAGCACCTGTGGATTTTTGCACATGTTCAAGATCTGAAAAGCAATGACCACCAATGTTCTGTACAGCTCTTATCTGAATCTCAACATAACCTGGACCAGTGCAGTGCCAGTAAGATCCCACCATGCCAGGAAGGTTTCCCAGTTCCAGTCAGAGGAATGTCTGGGCCCTTATCTATGCTGTGAAAAAATGCCTGAGGTTAGAAAGCAAAGGTCTCTGCAGGCTCACTTTATTGCCCTCTGCATTCCCACCCACCACAGATGCAGCTCTCACTGCAGCAAGGATCCTCCAAGAGGAGCAGGACTCCGGGGCAGCACCCCCAGCAAGGGGCCCTCGGCTCAGAGCCTCTGTTTGCCCTCAGAAATGTCAGTTCTTAAAGCCAATAGCCCAGGCCACATTGCAGGTATTAACTGTACTCCACCTGTGTTGCAATCAAGGGCAAAAATGAGCCTTTGCAATCCCAAACTTGTGCTTTCAAGCAAGATGTTCCACCTGATTAACTGCAAGAGGAAAGGGTCAGTTATAAGCTATGCATGTTGCCCACACTGAGCTATGTAAAGTCAGCCTTTGCTGATAAGGATGAAGGTACACTGTATTCCCTTAGAAATGGGGGACCTTATGAAAAAATACACTGGATTTTGAAGGAGCTGGCTTCTGCTTTTTATTTTCAATGCATGAATTGTTGCCATTTCATCACAGTCTATGAGAAGCTGAGTGCTCACTGTATTTATATCACTGAACACATGAATAATCTCTAGGATTTAATATTAAAATGTTTTTATATAATGACAAAAGTGGACTTGGCAGAAGTTCACAACAAAGTGCAAGCAAAGAGGGCTCTGAAACCTCTCTCGTATGGACAGCACACTCAGAGAGGTTTCCTCTTTCTCTTATGTTGATAAGGTGGGGTTTTATTATGTGAGTACATTTTTAGAACAACCCAAATGCAGCCTGGCAAATTTAAGATCAGTAAAACATGGCAGGAAGACAAAGAGCATCTAGGCAATTCCTGCCAGCACATCCCAACCTCTGTTAACATGACCAAACCAGCCCCCTCCTAAGGGATGAATGACACTAAAGACCCCAAAGAACCGATGTGTGTGCAGGCACCAGTGGTACATTTTGTCTGGGCATCTCACATCCCAGACAAAAGTGTCTGAGGAAAACCTGTACAAAAGGGTGTCCTGCAACCTTTGCTCTTATGTTTAGCAGAACAGGTAAGACGTGCACAAAAGAGCACATGCTACCTTTAGACTCGATAACCCACATAAAAAAAACAAACCAACCAACCGAAACCAAAAAAAAACCAAAACAAAAAACTCAGCCAAAACACAGGCAAAATCTATCATGGGACACAAAATAACTGGCTTTCTGTTTGTTTCCCACACAGCTTTACTGAAACAAGTCTTTCAAGTCGTCTCATGGCAGACTGTTTTATGCAGTACTCCATTAAATGTTTTTCAGATGAGGGTTGTTTCTACATCCCGTTTTTTCTGAGGTCAGTGCACTTCCAGTATGAAAAGCCTGTTCCAACTGCCTGCCTGCCCCTTTGAGGCTGGTAGAGCCAGGCTGCCTCCCCGAGAGGGTATCTGTCCATCTCTGGAAAATGTGGAAGATTTTTTGTAGTCAGCTCTTTGTCTTCCATCTCTCAAACCATCCTGCAGGAGCCCTATTCCCTAATTTCACCCTTGTTATGTTGCTTTGAGGTCAGATGGTCTGGGACAAAGCCAAGCAGGGGACACATTTGATGCAGGAAGTGTCAGAGTCAGCAGGGCTCTTCTGATAAAAATGTTGCTTTTAGTTCAGCAGCCCAGGACAAAGTCAGTTCCTTGAGCAGGTCCTAAGGGAGCAGTTCATAGAGACTGAAGGAATATGAACAGCCACTGGCTGAGATCTGAGCCAGGTCTTGAGGGATCTTTCCCTGTTCAAGTCAGCAACAGCAGAGTGAGTTATTCCTTAGAAAGGGTGGCAGCACTCGGGTGTTCCCAGTCCAGTCATGACACTTTTTCGACAAAGCTCTGTGTGTTTTAAGATCCCTGTATAGGTTCGACTCCCACACACTTCATTGCTATATTCAGCTCTCATTATGGCTGTGAGGTTTGTTCTGGATGGGCTCTCCATCCCCACCTCCTGAGAGAGCAACAGGTTCCCCCTTCCAAAGCTTCATTTTTTTGCTGCATATCAGGATTATTCTTTACTGGAGATGCAGAGATTTTTTTCCTTCAAGATCCTGAAAACCTTCCTTTTTCTTTTTTGGAGTGGTATACTTTATTGAGTCTGTCACTGCAGCCATGGAAGGCAGCACAGCATGAGATGGACCATCTGTAAATGCCCATGGGGGAAAAGAGGAATTTACCTGCCTCTTTGTCCTGAGGAACTGGGCTGTGGTACAAGACAATTGCTTTGAAAAACACGAGGCTGCACTTGTGAGTTCCCTTCAGGAGAGCTGGGACAGTGACTCGCAGTGCACCTGAGCAGCTGAAGCCTGTGTTTTGCCATGAATGCTGAACAGTCATCAGGAGCTACAGGCAGGACTCACAGTGCTGTAGGTGACCACATTGCTTAAATAAGCAGAGGAATAATAAGAACAAGGAGTCAGGACGAGGTACATTGATCTCAGGCTTGGCTGTGGGTCTCTACACATTGAATAGCACCTGTGAGAAGAATTACAGAAGATCTCTTAATTAAGGTTCATAACGTACCTGACCTTTCCCAGGCATTTTAGTAACTTCTTAAGACAGCCCTGAGTGACCATGCCAGACTGGCACATGGTATTGACATTCCTGAAGAATATGGAAAAGCAAGCCCAAAGATGAATGAGAATGCCAGCTCCACACTTGTCCTCAGACTGAACATAGATCTTAATTTCTGGAAATACTTCTCAAGCCTCACGGGTTTTATAGGCTGTGTCTCAGCTCAGAGTTTTATGGGTGCAGTATTAAAAATACTGGCAAAGGTTTCACACAAGTACAGTGAGTGCTCTGTCTGCAGCAGGAAGGAAAACCAGCTCCTTCCTGATTTATAGCCCTGGATAGCCTGTCTATTTACTTTTTCCAGGCAAGGTTTCAATAGGACTCATGAGATACTTGGCAGAGTTCTTTTATGCTCACCGGTGGGAGGAATGGGTTAAAAAGTGGAAGGCTGGAGGAGGATTGTGAATTGCTCAAGTGACCTTGGAGCTGGGAATAACCCTTGATAAGCCTGAGTAAACAGCAGGCCAGGGATCCTCTGGCATGGACCGAGTTTAACAGTGCCTGTGTCTCCACCTGTGCCTCTGCCCAGGTGTTGCTTCAGGGATCCCCTGGCTAGTGAGGTAATGGAAATAAATTTATTCTTTGTGTTATAGTCGTGAATTGGTGTTTTTTTCTGGCTGTCTGCCTGCCTGTGCTGACTCACACACTCACTGTTGAGCTGACACAAGCCTGCATAGACCACACGAGGGTAGGGAAAAGCTCTTGATGTCAGGCTTAAAGTCTGCCTGAATCTAAGCTCTCCCATAGCACTTCTGTTGGCTAAACTAGGCTTTTTACAGATCTGCCATGCCTACCCACCAGCCTTTGAACCCAAGACAGAATATATCTGAATACCCCTTGGTGGAAACTTCTATTATAGGTCTATTTTTCTTAATGACAAATATTCCTAGGACAGAGGAGGGGGAAATCCCATCAAAAGCCTGTGACTTTTGCTGGATTGATTAACAGCAGTTGGTGCCATTACTATACATTGTGCCCCTTTAACTTCTTTCAGCATATATTTTATAGTTCAGTCAAAACGCACTCCTGACCCAGAACTTGTGGGTGGCAGCCAGTCCCCGTGGGTGGCTCAGCCAGCAGGGTTTGTGTGTTCCCTGCAAAAGCCAGAAGGGGAAATCAAGTTTCTGATCCACAACCCCACTAGACAATAGCCTCGGCAGAAAGTAATTTGCAACTGCTCTGCTCCTAATGGGACAGAAATACTGGCCTGAGAACAGCATGTGCTGTGAGGACCTGTAGTGTTAACACATAACCAACAGTACATTTCAAGCACTCTCTGGAACAATGTTCCTTCCAGTGGCTTCAGTGGATACCCACATTTATGAGGTAGCTCCTGACGTGGAAAGCCTGGAGAGTTTAACCTCTAGAAAGCCTCGGTGTTCTTGTGGACACTTGAGTAGAAAGAAAAAAAAACAGATAGAGAACCTAAAAGGCACCAGAAACAAAGAAGGGTGCCTCAACTTTCTTTTTTGTCACCACAGACCTGTGTCTTGCCCAGTGGCTCTGCTGCTCTGAAGGCCTGCAGTTTCATGCTATGCAACCAGTTTTCTCTGAAAGTAACCAAGACCCTTCTTCTTTGTGTATCACAGCAACCTTTTTTCTGAAAGCCACAGTGAAAGATTACCTTCTTGCAGGTTTTAAACCAACCGGTGTCCAAGCACACATCTAAGCTCCTGCTGTTAAGGAAGACTCAATCGTTCAGTCACCTCTGAGAGAGGTGCAGTTTTTCTCCTTACCCTTCTCTTATATTCCCTTTCCTTTTATTGAGGTGATGGGAGAGCAATCAAGACATCTCTCAGTTTCAAGAGCACTCTAGAAAAGATGCCAGTGTTATGGATATTACCCCATAACAGGGGTGACAGACCACCTGCCTTTTACCTTGTGATTTTAGCTTTGGGTGTGTTAGGAGCACAACAGCACCTGCAAAAACGGACATCCAGTTTCAGGGGTGTTTCACAGGACTGCTCACCTTCTGCACCGGGTCACTGGATGCCCGCAGGACAGCAGGATATGGAAATTTCCTCGCTGAAAACAGAGAACTGCTGCTCCTGCAAGGGAGAGACTATTTTAGGGGTTTAGATCTGACCTTTGCAGAGCCTTCCTCTCTGAATCACCTGGTGATCTCTTGATGACCACGTGGTTCTAAGAGACATCACACTGTTACTATGTACTTGCACCATTAACCTGTCCCTGTTTTAGCTTATACTTCAATTCACAGCAGCATAGTCCATATGGGGCATCCACGAGGGGATGGGTTGCATCTTTCACTTATTTACCTCCGGACAGCCTACACCTGCAGTTACCAGGATATTCTGCTCACACCGATGGACAGATACAATCCCAACTTACTGGGCTTGTTCCACAAGCCTTTCCTGGGTGTAAAGGCTGATTTGGGTGCTTCTGTCCTCCAGGGAGACTTGGCATTGCCCCTCTCTCACAAGACAAGTAGGCTAACTTTGGCCAGATGAAATGATTTCTGCAGGCCTACTCCCCTCCTCCAGAAGGG
Organism: Lepidothrix coronata; assembly: GCF_001604755.1. Taxonomy (NCBI): domain Eukaryota; kingdom Metazoa; phylum Chordata; class Aves; order Passeriformes; family Pipridae; genus Lepidothrix; species Lepidothrix coronata. Next base: position 1,584,476 of record NW_016690210.1, on the reverse strand, counting down.
AACACCTGAAGAAGCTGTTAAAGGATCGTTGCAGGTCCTTCTGGGAGCGCTTTGAGGATGCTGGTGACGTTCCCCCGTGCAGAAACACCGGCATTTGGCTCCCCCTTTCACATGCAAATCCGTGAAATCTCCTCACAGTCGAAACCTGCTGCTCTTGCCCCATTCAGAGCCTGACAAACAGCCTGAGCTCTAGGCAACAGCCAAGGCTGTAGCTTTTGTAGCCCCATCACAGAGTGATACAGTTTTTGGATTAGTGGAGCCTGGTTGCATTCGAACTAGGTATGATCGAGCTGTTTTGTGTGCACAGGATGCAAGAGACCCAGTGGCCTCCTTTCAGCCCTGTTATGAGTGACTGAGTGTCTGAAGGTCAATCAGATTGTGCCTAATGAAATGACTCATTGGCATCTGGGCTAATTTGTCACCTTTAGCATATCTAAGACAAAAATTCCAAGTGTTCTCAGACGGGGCTCAAACGAGTCCTGAAGTACAGGCACTCTCCTGAATTGTTAGCTCCAAACCTGCCCTTCTGGGGCATGTAATGGGATGCTAAAGGTCTGGCTATTTTGTGGATTCTTTGCCTTAGGGTCTTCTGAGAGTTCCCAACACTTAAAAGACAACTTCCTCTCTCAGTTTCAACTCTAGTCTCTGCAAGGATACATGGAAAATCACATTTTCTGAGCGGAATCCCACAGTTCTTAAATTTTAAGTGTAGTCCAATATTAAAAGATTGTGTATTGACTAGGCTTTTCTGACAAATCTGACTGGTGTAAAGACATATGAAGAAAAGCAGCATAAATAGGAGGATTATTTTGTATTTATAAGACCTGGTCACCCAAGTGCTGCCAACATCTACAGCATGCCCTGTGGTGAGGTGTCCACCTTGGCTGCCCTGCTGCTTTTTGAGAGATTATTGGGGTATCCAAACCACGCCCTGGGAATTATTTTCCAGGGTCTGAACCTTCCTGCGTTTATCAGCTGACTCTCCCAGCTTCTGCACTGGCACTCTCTTGACAAGCCAGTCTCCCTTGGGAATGAGCCTGGAGAGCTCAGGAAGGGGCAGGACACACAAGCTCTTGCATCACTTCTGAAGCAATCTGAAGTTATAACTCTCTCTCTCTCTCCCACTTCAGCACAGCCAGTGGAAGAAGAGGTTAACTCTCTGTTTTCATACAATAGGCACCTTGCAGCTGCGTTCAAAGGTGTGGAAATCCTCTTTGTCGGGCTGGAGTAGTTCAGTAGAACTAAATTCATTGGGAAAAGGGCAGAGGATTGTTTTGTCTTGAAGATGCAACAGGAGGAGAGAACATAAAACAAGGTAATGTTTTCACTTACTGTATAATCAATATTAGCACTTGCAACTGCGTGTAGTAGAAATTACAAAGGGGCAAAATAAAGAAAAATTTATAAAAAAAATATAATGTGTCTTCCTCAAATCAGAGTAAGGGAAAACAATCTTGAAGCAGACTTCAAAAAATAAAACAGGAAATATGTAAATACAATTCCCCCAAAACAATTACAACCCAGATGGTTCAGATATTCATTATCTATTAGGTAGCAATGCAACAGCACAAAAAAAAAAGTGGCAATATTAATCCAGTCCAAATACAGGAACATCTTGTCTCACAGACCATCTTTTTACTCCTCAAGGAAATGTTCTTGCAATATTCCACGAGTTCCTGGGCACTGCAGTACCTCTCTCCTGGTGGAGTTCAACATCCTTAGGGCAGTGAGACGGCCACAAAGCAGGAAAGTTGGATTTCCAAGTACCTCAAATATTTACCAGTTCCTGCAGCTTTCAAAACTTTCAAAATATTTATAACTTTCCAAAATAATATGGTCTACCTACTGTGATTTTTTTATATGTTATTATTTCAGTTCTAGCATTCCTGTGTCTCTGGTGATGCTACAGGTGGAATAAAAACCCTGACTGCAGACACAACATGTTCATAAAATTCACTATCAGTTGGCCAGCTTCTTTTACCTGACTTCCATCTACGCTATCCATTCTGGTTCTTTCCTTCAAAACCTGTCCACATAGACAGCAAGATAATCAGTATTTTGCAAAGAAACTATATAAGACCCACTCCACCAATTAGTAATAGTGGTATAATGTTAAGATCTAAAGCACAGGCTTTGTCAGCTGTGGATATTTATGGATATGCTCATTTCTTAAGGCCATTTTCTACAGTGCCCATGCAATGTTGTGTGTTTTTCATTGCACCTGTACTTTGAGCAGTCTCATACAAAGCAGCAGTGAAGACGCCAACTCTCACTGGTATTTGTTTTATGAGGGTTGTTGCTGTTGTTACCACAGAAGTATTTAAGAAAATAGGTCCATCCCCAGCAGAAACTCGTCTGGGCCAGCTTGTACTCCTTTCTCAGGACGGTTCAAATTACCTTCTGAAAGTTCCTCACCAGGTGGTTGTCCAGGAGTCTGATGACCTGTGTCCAACCAATCCCAGAGAAAACAAACACTTCCAGCCAGCTTCTTCTAGCTTCATATGAAGCTTTGATATGTGTCAGTGTGGCTGGGATTTGATCACATAGAACCAGTAAGAAAAAATCTGGTAACCGAGGAGTTACACTAACACAGGAATTTGCTCTTCAAAAACTTCCTTGGTTAATGCTGAAGCCTTGGCAATTAGGTAAATGTTGAATTAAAGCATCAGTCTCTCACCTCTTAAAAGAGTAATGCCATTCTCATTATTGACCAGCAAGGATCTGTTTTCTGGTGCCACCTTCTCTAAAGATAAGAAGTATTTTGTCTTTGTTTTATTTGTGCCTTCAAACACAACACTTCTTTACACAAACAGCAGGCCAACAAACACAGTTTTTTTCTCAAGGAATTAATGCAGCCACTGAACCAGAATAAAGAGAGTCAGAGCTAAATTAAGAATGATGAAGTAAGATATATTTTAGTCATTAACGAGGAAAACTTAGCAAGTAGCAAGAGTGACAAACGTGTGATGTCCTACTACAAGTTAATAATTTTTACACCGAGATGTGGAAGAGTGGTAACTGTGATTCAGAAATAATTTCAGAAATCAACGTTTGTCCTCCACTCAAAAATATATTTGCAGCACAAGTAGTGTTTCATCGAGCCTCTTCAGTTAAAATTTAAAAAAAAAAAAAGTCAAGAAAAATAACGTATTGGAGTCAAACTGTAAAATCTTGCCTTACTCACAAAGTTATCCTGTGAAATGTCATGGACAACACATCTGGCTGCTTCCATGGAAAGCTTCCCGAAAACTGATATCTTGCATTTGCATATGCAATCAGTGCTTTTTCATAATCGCAATTAAATCCATTTTTTCCTGAGTTCGTTGATGGTTTGCTGAAGAATATAAACAGGTGAAACCAAACTGCATTTCCCCTCCTTTATAACACACCTGAGCTGGATCAGTGGTGGTTTTTTGTGACTCATCAGGGATTTACAGTTTTCTGACTCCATTTGCACCATTTATCACGGGATTAAAGCAACGTCCCATTGTTGATAAAAACCAAGTACCTATACCTGAGGCAGGAACAGACCATAAAAGGTCATCTAGCTGCAGGTAAATATAAAGAGGACACTTTATTATTACCCTTTTATAACAGGTTAATCATCAAGTCTCCAAGCACTTTTACAAATATTTGGTTAAATGTGAAAATAGCTGTGATCCTCCTGATACTGCATACCATTAATTCCCTTTCACAGGGCAGCAAACCAATTTGCTGAAGTTATATAGTAAATCTGGAGCTCAACTAGTATGGAAAGTGAAAAAAAACCCTGTCTCTTTATTATTCAGACAAACAAAAGGCAATTCTTTTCGAATAGGATTTATCTCTGGTTATCTCATGCAGGTATTCAGAAAATTCAGCTGTTCAAAAGGCCTTGTTCATTTTTTTTTAACCTCTCTAGCATAGAACTATTTCCAAATAAATGAAAAGAGGTGGTCTTCCTGGAGCTATAGAAAATAACGATTTTTTTTTTTTATATATAAGATGGCACGAGTAACATTCAACATTTTAAAAACAAATTATAATTAAACGATCATTTGAGAAGATCTGGCTCCACTAAATCAATGTTAACTTTTCCCAAGGTTACATTTGGATCCAAACCATAGTTTTTTGTTTCTAATTGGAAAACAAAGCAAAAAAAAAAAAATCTTAATTTAAGATTTATTGTGGTTTCTTTTTATTTTACCACTCAGTATTTTTCTGTATTGTCATAAACAAAGTCTCGAGTTTCTATAAGTTTTTGAATAACAGTATGCATCAGCAAGACTAAATACATTTGACTCTAATCTACTCTAAAACACAGTTCTTTCACTAATTGTTTAAGCCAATTGCATAAGAATGGAGTAATTTTCCTTTTGCAGTTTCATACAAAATAAAATATTCTAAAATGTTAAGTTAAAATGTATTTCTGTAATTTCTTTTATGAGAACAGTGAGATCATTCTGCATCGAAACTCAAACTCACTGATGCATTGTAGTTGCTTCAGACCTGATTACTGGCACGGGAGTAACTATAAAACTGGCTTAATTGGCTGAGTAGTTTGAATTTATGGCTGCTTTGTGTTACAAGTGCAAGACAAAGCTAAACTACCAGATCAGTGAAAAAAACCCCAAAAAGTCCCAAGTATCAGGAAAAAAAAAGTACAATAAATGAAAGTTGTCATTCAGTTTCTGTGCCACAAGAGGAGGATTATTTTATTGTGGGTAGCAGGTCAAATTGTGTTCTGATGTAGGAAAATGCAGCTGTATTTACAATACACCCAGAAAAATCCAGCAAAGAGCAGTATTTGAATTTTTATTCTCTCTTGTTATAGAATAACAGAGAAGAAACCCGTCGAAACAAAATGCACCTAAATGAAACTGAAGGTCACTTATTATTCCTGAAAGTTTCTCCCCTCTGGGAGACAGCAAAGAATCTCATAACTCTTGAGACTTTTGTGTCTATACCAGAAAGCTAAACTGGGAGAAAAAAAAAAAAAAGAAAAAAAAATTATAAATTGAGAACAACGAAAAATCTGGGCAACTTTCTGGGTTTCCATCTGTGTGGGGCTTGAAACTCCTAAAATAGCTTCTGAAAGGCTGGGAAAGAAGTGAGAATGTTCACAAGGACACACCTTTCTAATCTACAGGCACAAGAGACCCTCTCCTAGTTCCCAGATAACAGGGTAATTGGTTTAAGAAGTTGTGTTTTTTCACCATATTTAGTTAATGCCCTGACAAAGGACTATCTTCTGCTTCATTCAACAGTTAGAACTAGAAAAAAAAAAAAGATTATGTTTGAAGATGTCTGCCCGTTTATCTTGATTTTCAAATGTAGCTGCAGCAGGTAAATTTATGTGTGTGTATTCATGGTAATACCAGCCAGATGCAAACGTACTTCCAAAGTCAACATACATTGAGTTTAAGCTTAGTTATTAAATGACTAATTATGTTCCCAGGTTTGATGTAGTTTTATGGGTGAGTGCACAACTGTAGTGTCTGTCATAAAGAGTCAACCCACAGAGATCTCTTTCGTGCTACTGAGGGAAGAAAAAAATGTATAGAGGACTCAACTAATTGAATATTGGTGGGTTTGTTTCCCAGTAGTGGGATTTAGCACCGAATTTCGCTGGAGATAGCTCTAATTGTAGCCCTTTTGGAATGGTAAAGTCTTATGCTGTAATCTCAAAGTGTCAAGGGCAAAGTCACCCTGATGTGCTTTGAGTAAGTACTCTGGTGTTTGGCCCTAGGGAGGCCTTATCTCCCACTGCCCTGGGGTTTTTATTAGACACATGAAACCCAGGCAAAAATCAGAAGTACAGTGGAGCACATGGCACACTGGGCACTACCTGAGTAGGAAATGAACCCACCCGTGGTGACAAAGTGCCTGCAGAAGCCAAGGGAGTTATGATAAATGACCTCATTTCAGTCTTCAGCATCCTCACCAGGGGAAGCAGAGGGGCAGGTACCAATCTCTTCACTCTGGTGACCAGTGACAGGTCTGGAGGAAATGGTTGGAGCTGAGTCAGGGCAGGTTGGGGTTGGATCTCAGGAAAAGGTTCTTCCCCCAGAAGGTGGCTGGGCACTGAACAGGCTCCCCAGGGCAGTGGTCACAGTACCAAGGCTGACAGAGCACAAGAAGTGTTTGGACAATGCTCTCAGGCATGAGGTGGGATTCTTGAGGTGTCCTGTGCAGTTGGACTCAATGATCCTTGTGGGTCCCTTCCAGCTCAGCATATTCTGTGATGCTATAAATGGGTGGGCAGAGCTACCTTGTAAAACAGGGTAAAGGAGGTGTCATAGGAAGCCAGAGGTATCACAAGGCAGGGTGTACAACAGTAGGTGATGCCAGGTACTTAAAAGATCAGTGTATTCATCAGTTTATTTATTCAGATGCTTAGCACCGGTTTACAGGAAGGCTAGCCTGCATGCCTGTAAAGAAAAAACAACAAAAGTTCCAAACATGTTCCCCTGCATAAATAAGAAGGAAGGGGTTTGCCAAACATTTAACTATCAATATTTAAGTGAGGTTAAGGTGCTTGGAGTAAGTTCTGAGATGAGCAATGTTAGGCTGGGTCATGTTGAAGCTCTCCAACACCCTCAATTCTGGGCAGTGAACTCTGGGCTACCCAGCAGGAGCACATCCCTCTCCAGCAGGCAACTGCCTGCCCCTCCCAAAGCACGCAGCCACTCCGAGAAACCAAACCCTGCCCTGATCTCTCCTTCAGAGGTTGCTTATAATCCATTAATAAAATGAACACTCAGCATCCTGCTCTGCAAAAGCCACCTTTGCGTGATTAAAACACAGTAACACGCACGGACAATAGCGCACGGAACTATTCTGGATAAGATAACAGGGCCCGGAGCTCAGGCCTCGAGCAGAGAGGACAAGCTGAACAGACCTGACAGCTTCTGCTGCCAAGAGGAGGCAATGTCCCCCTCCCCACCTCTGCTGCCGCTGCTCCAGCTCTCCCGTTCCTCTGACCTTTGTTAGCAAGCCGAGTTAACCTTGGGGAATATTAACCCAGGTTTAAAAAAAAAAAAAAAAAAGCTTTTACTACGCTAGAGACCAGAAAGGCCAAGCCTTTAGAGAGCCCGATACCAGCCACGAAGGAAGGGAATAACCGGGGGAAAGAGGGTGGGAATGCACTGTTCACTGACCGGCTCAGCCCTCTCTGAGAAGAAAAGGTGTTAACAGGGGTAATCAGCGACCTGCTGGCTTATGCCCAGATCTTCAAGTCTGTAACTTAGCAGAGCGCCATTCATTTGAACCGAGCTGCGCTGAATCTCCCCCACGGCAGGGCTGGTGTTGTTTCCCGGCGCAGAAAGCAGCGCGGGTCCTCCTAAAGGGTTTAAAGCTTCCCTGGCACTGAATATTTGTTACCTGCTGCCGTGTCCTTCTGCCCAATTTCGTTCCCAACACCTGAACTGATGTACTACCTTAGAGGTGGCTGCATACAGACAACAGGAACCAGCACATATTTTTTTATATCTCCCTTTCTCCTTATCTGTAGCCATTGTGCAAGAGATCTGGACAAGTCCAAAGAGAGATCCAAAATACTCTAAACTCAAAAGAAATACGTTTTTGAAATGTATATTGTTAGACCTCCTAATAACTAACAACTGAGCTTTGTCTTGAGAGAGGCACTAGACACCATCAGTTCAGGAGTGTATAACCTCCACATGACTTTCAGAGGAAAAAATACGTGAATTTCAAAAGAAAAAAAGTGTTCAGGTTCTCCTGTAGAAAAGAACAGATCCTGGGGGGTTTCTTTAAAAAATCCATTGCGCAGGCTCGAAGGGTAAAAAAGACCTTTCCCAAATCTTGGCTCCCGAAGACTGGCCAAAACAAAACAAACAAAATGATGCCAAGTGACAATTTGCAGGGCCATTTCCCTCCTCTTGGTAAGGAAACTTAACAGGGAAACCTTATGACCACGTACCCTGCTTCAAAACCAAAATACCTCTAAGCTCTGAAGGCCACTGACAGAGTTACTGCAGATTAAAGACAAGGATAAGCCACACAGGTGGGCACATCAGAGACCCACAGAAGGTGACATTGCATTTTGGTTGTGACTTGGGACGATTTTATGTTTTACACTTCAAGTGAAATTTGAGGTCCAATTCCTGCAACTGAATCCAAACTGGAAAATTACCAAATCTCAGTGATTCATTCTGGGAGCACATGAACTGAAATAGCCCTACAAATGGTGCAGCTGGAAAGCCTAAGCTAAAGCTTAAAGCCAATACTCCTTATGTTATAGTACTAAAGGGCCTGAAGATCATTTGTTCTCTTTGACTAAACACATAGAGATGGAAAAATACTGAAGGTATGATCCTCTTGGAGCACTTGATGTAATTCCTTGATATGCATTTGAAAATACACACAAACTCCAGACACTTATCATGCCAAACTTGGGTACTTTGCCTTATCTCTAGTCTCCATACAGAGATGTTAAGCACAACATTCAGCAATACTGAAACTAATTTGGAGCTGTTTTTAACACTGAGTGGAATTTCTTTTGCTGACTTACTTTTCCAGTATTACTCTGAAGTTTTGGGATATAAGTAATCTTTTTGCTGTGGAGCTCAGCTGCAGCAGAGAAAAAACTTCACTCACTGTATCACAGAATCATAGAATATGCTGAATTGGAATGGACGCATCAGGATCATCGAGTCCAACTCTTAGACCTGCACAGGACACCCCAACAATCCCACCACGTGCCTGAGAGTATTGTCCAAACACTTCTTGGATTCCGTCAGCCTTGGTGCTGTGACTACTGCCCTGGGGAGCCTGTTCAGTGCCCAGCCACCTTCTGGGGGAAGAACTTTTTCCTGATCTCCAACGTAAACCTGCCCTGACTCAGCTTCCTGCGGTTTCCTCGAGTCCTGTCACTGCTCAGGAGCAGTTCTGCTCCACAGGAGTTACCACAAGTCACCAGAGCCTTGTAAGTCACGACCATTGAGACCACGGTAATTTTCCAGAGTGCCCCGTTATTAAATGGCCCTAAAAAAGCCGAAGAAAACAGAAGTCATTTCCCAGGGCCGGTATTTTACGAGCAATCTTTATCAGGCGCTGACCTGCCCTGTTTAGGGAATCGTTGTGACTCCTGATTTAACTGAAACGGAGCCCAGCAGGCAGCGATGGGCGAGCTCCAAAAAAAACCCCAAACGAACCCGCGGATCCCTTGGGCTGGAGCACCAAAAACCAAACCCGAGCGAGCATCGGGGTCTCACAGGGGAAGGGGCACCGCCTCCTCCTCCTCCTCCTCCTCCTCGAGGTGTCCCTTGGCTTCCATCCGGCTTGTTTGTTTTCCTCCGTGGGAGGAGGAGGAAGAGGGGAGCCCCAGGGGTCGGAGGCCGGGAAAAGCTGGTGGGCTGCGTCCCCCGCGGGGTCCCGGGGCGATGGAGGCGGGCGAAGGGCAGCGGGCAGCGCCTCCTCCCCGCCCGCCGCGGGAGGAAGGGGCCGGGCGGCGCATCCACCTGCCGGCACCTGCCCCTGCCCCTTCCCCGCTCCCTGACTCCTCCCCGGCCGCAGCGGCTGCTCCCGGCTCCGTCCTCCCGTGTTCCATCCCGTCCCGTCCCGTCCCGCTCCGCCGGGAGCAGCCCCAGGTAAGCGCGGCCCCTTCGCCTCGCACGGGGCTCGTTCCCGAGAGCCGAGCGGAGCCACCCCGGGCGGCTCCCGAGGGAAGGGAGGGGGGGAAATCGCCATCCCGGCCGCTCCGAGTGGCGCCTGCTGGTTTTTTTTGGCTTTTAATTAAGGCGTTTCGGCTTTGCGGAGATGCGGAGGGACCCCGGCGGCGGAAAACCCCGTCCCGTGGGGGTGGGAGGCGCCGGGTGACAAAAAAGCGAGCGGGGACGTAGTTCGCCCCTCTAAACGGTGTTTCCCCCTGTTTCCCCCTGCCTCCCCCTCTCCGTAGACGGTCTCTCCACTGGGAGATGCAGCGCGATAAAGTCGCGCTTCCCTGGGGAAGCCGGTTTGTAAGGGGAGCCGGGAGCTGAACTCGCCCAGAGAAGGTGGGTGGGCGATGTGAGCTCAGAGGATACCGAGCAGGGACGGGGAGGTGGGGGGGAGGTGAGGAGAGCTCCGCGCACCTCTCCAGGTGGAGCTTGTCCATGTCTTGCCGTGGTGATGAAGGGCAGGAGATGAGGCAACTTTCTCAAGGTCACCGAGCGAGCAGCCGCTCACAGGGACAGTAAACCAGAACAACGCTTAGTTCTGGGGCCTCTTCAGCTTGTATTAATGCCACCACTGGTTCTTTTTTTTTTTTTTTTTTTCAAAAACTCTGATTTCTGGTTAAGGTTGTCATAATTCATCAAGTGATTTTGGAAGATCATTCTCTCGTTGAGCCTTTGTCCTAAGTGTCCCTGTTTGCCCTAAGTTACACTAACCCCTTAAGTGCTTTAGATTTTGGAAGAGTGACTTTTTTCAGGAGTCCTATCACTGAAACTTCTGGGCCAAATCTTTGCAAGCTGAAATCAACCCCCACTCCACACCTCTCCTCAGGTGGCTTTATGTTCAGAGTTTACTTGGCCCTCGAATTTCAACCTCAAGTCCCTGGGTGAGTGGGTGTCAGTGAATTTAAAGGGCCAGTTCTCACGTCGAGCCTTTGTCCTAAGTATCCTTGTTTGCCCTGAGTAAAGTGACACTAATGCCTTTAGTGCTTTAGAAAGAGCCCAGGGAAGCAGCTTGGATGATTTCCAGTATTAGGTGGGGAAAGATTTTTACAGTATTTTGGATTTTTATAGTGTTAAGTGGGGAATAGAGATGGACATTGTATGTGGCACAAATCAATGAACTGGGAAGTGATTGCAGTTGTGAGTGTTACCTACAGGTATCAACATAAATGTAAAGCCAAAAGACTAAGATAAAATTTGATGCCAAAGTAGGACTTAACATGTCTTTTTTCCTTTTTCCTTTCATTCTTAAAGTGCTAAAAATGATACTGGTTCATAGGACAGTCAGCCTAGAGCAAATCCATCATGGCAGCCTAGCCTGAAAATGGAAATAAGTTGAAACTATGTTCCTGGATGTTGATGGAAAAACAGAGTGACACATTATTCACAGAATCATAGAATCTGCTGAGTTGGATGGGACCCATCAGGATCATCAAGTCCAACTCCTGGCCCTGCACAGGACCATCCCCAACTCACACCATGTGCCTGAGAGTGTTGTCCAAACACTTCCTGAACTCAGACAGGCTTGGTGCTGTGACCACTGCCCTGGGGGGCCTGTTCCAGTGCCCGACCACCCTCTGGGTGAAGAACCTTTTCCTGATTCCAGGGTGCTGGTCAAAATATTTCTCTTGGAGTTGTCAGTCCTGAAGATACGGCCTTTTCCTCCTGTATCAGTCCAGGGTTGGTCCACATGAGTATTTCCAGTGCCACGATGGTAGCTCAGCAGTGTCTGTGCTACTGCAGCAGTACTTCCCCCACATCTTGGATGCCTGGATCCCGAAACCTGTTTCTGGCAACACGAGCTTCCCCATGGAGTGAATTCAAACCTCCTGCCAGTAGATTTGCTTTTCATTCTTCTCTGCCATAGACCCGTTAGAAATGGTTTGCAGCTTCTCAGGACCTGTAGTTCACAGACTGAAAATTGCTACCATATTCATACAATATACATTTGCAACTCCAATATGGTAAACAGGTATTCTTGAAAGGTTCATTTCCTTGTCAGCGACTTTCAGTAACGTAGACACTTGAATTTTACTGCCAGAAGATAATAATCAAATATGAAGATAACAAGCAAATATGCTTCTGCCAGAAAATTATTTGCTTCTGCCATGGAAGAAGGGCAGAGGCAGAACTGGGGATGCAGTGTAGGGGAAGTAAGAATCCAAATGCCAAGCTGGCTGTTGCTGCATCCTCCAGCTCCTCCTGTGATCTGGTGGTGGGTGCTGTGGTTTGCAGTTGTTGCCTGACCAATAGGTCCATCTCCTACCATGACAGCACAGCTGGTTCTTTTGGGCTCTTGGTCCTTTCTGTTTCAGAAATGGTTGTTTTTGTAGGGTCTTCTGGCACTCATCATCCACTCAGCCAGGCAACAGCATTTCAGCCTCCTTCCCCACCCCAGTGTTCCTGACCTGATGTACTTGTGATAGGCTGAGGTTCATGGCAGCATCTGTTTTCAGAGAAGACAAATAGATGAGTAGTTGTAGCACAAATATGGCACCCTATAACTGCTTAAAGAGACTGCTACACTCAGAGATTTTTTAATGCCTTCTTTTGTCACATGTGGAAGTAGAATTAATCTTGGTTTCCTGGCCTCAGGAATACTGTTGTGGGCTTCACTGAGCTGCTGCTGATAGTGCTTATCAAGAAGCACTGTTTTTTGACACCTGTTGATAAGTACACTCTGCAGTATAATGATATTTTGGAGGCTAATCTAGAATAGCTTCAAACCTATTTCTTAGGAACTGTGAGAATGCTGAGGTTTTATTTGTGGCAACCTTTCATGTAAATATTTACATAGTCTCCTGTAGTTCTCCGGAAGACGTGTGATGTTACCTCATAGGCACACTGAGTAGAGATCACCTCTATGGAGAAGGTTCCTGAAGGGCCAGGACTTTGGGAAGAACCTGATTTTGATGACTTTGAGACATTCAGTCAATTTGTCTTTGACCCCTTCCAGGGGATAAATTTTACTCTGTGGAGTAAATTACGATCACTTTTTTTTTAATCATCACAATAAGAATATTTAGTGCTACTTCCTGAAGTGTCAAGGAAATCTTATTAATGAAATGAGGTGAAAATCTTACTTAGTTCCTTTCCTTTTTAATTTATAGCTGGATTTGTTTTAACCTTTCTATACTTCATTTGCAAGTCATGGTGACTTTTAGTACTGATTGTTCAATAGAAATCTTGACTATGTTTCTTTCCTCTTGTCCTGGTAGAAAAGGCAAGAATTATCCTGTTCTGTGAAATTGCTCTCTGAAAAGATAATGAAAATTAATCTGGAATCACCTCCTTCCTGGTTTTTCCTCTTATATTTTTTTATTGCCCCTCTAATATTTCCTCCCCACCATCATATCATGGTTATATTGTGTTTATGGTTATGTTACTGAAACTTCTTGGTGATCATAAAATGGTTGGGAATAAAAAAAAACAAAGGAAGCATTTTTCCTTGCCAGCGTCATCAACACCATAATTTCTCGGCTTGCCCTTTTTTAAGGTTGAGCTTTGCACTGAAATTACTCCTTTGCTATCTTAATGAGTTTTGCCAGTTTGTTCATCTGGATAGTGGCAATTTTTTGGATGTGACGCATTGTTTCAGGTTCACGTAGAGTGTTTGGATGCTTTTATGATTCCTCCTTTTAGAAGATGGGCTTGACTTCATTAGTTTGGCTTTTGACTGTTCTATTCTCTCCCATCTTTCTTGTTTGCATGTGGTTGCTTGTACGTAGGTCCACCTATGGAGAACTGGTTTGGTTTTCTTTGTTCTTGGTTGTTTTTTTTTTTTCAACTGTTGACAACTATCATAGAGCTTAGCAAACAACTAACTGTTGTTGCTGTCTCAGGAAATGGCACAAAATATGTATTGAAGCATTATGTAAATGCAGGAAGTAAACTGTTGCCAATGTAGCTCTGGCTTCTTTGGCCAAGTTGAATTCACAGTGTTGAATTAGGATATCTGGAGGTACTTATTCCATCCTACTGACCTAGGCTTGGAAACAGCCTATGGTGATCTCCATATGGGAAGCCACTAACAGTTATGCCATGGTTTGCACTAAGGAAGTACCTTATTATTTCTTGCATGGAGAAGCCAGAAGGTCAGGTTTGATTGACAAAACTGTGGTTCAACCTTTAGGGTTTCATTGCCTTTCATTCTTTCTGTTGTCTCTTTGGGTTGCTGGCTCCTGGCTAGTGAAGGACACAGGCTGGGTGAAGGAGCCATGACATGATGGTGCTGTAAGGAGGCAAAAGTGGAGCCTTTCCTTTGCCCAAAAGTCACCAGGTGAGGGGCTCAGGAGGATGTGGTGGTGACCCCTTAGAGGTGAGCAGCACAACTCTGTGCTCAGTGCTTTTCCCATCCAGGGGACAGAGTGGCTGTCACTGGGGTAGGGAGGAGGACAAGCCTTTGGAGGACTAATTGTCTAGAAAGTCTGTATTAGATTAAGTAGTATGTTATCAAATGCAGTATGTTATCAAATGAAGTACAACTCTACTGCAGCTTTTACTTAAAGATCTCATCTGCAGAAATCCATTGAAAAATTAAAACAAAAACAAAACCTATTGGGTTGAATTTGTTTTGAATTAATCTAATATTTAAAAAATTTGCAGTGCCATTTTGTTCCTTTTTTTTTTTTTCATTTTGACAACTTTTACTGGAAATAATGATGTGGTTTTTTAATCTTAATGACCCATGGCATCACACTGATATTAATACTCCTAAGGCATATGTGAGAAGAAGCTCAGATACTTCAAGCAGTAGCTGCCAGCTGTGAGGCAGTACATTTTCCTGTATTCATCAGGATACTGTGTCAGTGATGGCTTTTCACTCTCCTTATCTCCTGTCATTAGAAACAGTAGCTTTATTTCTGTACTTTCAGAGTTACCAAAGAAAAATACACTCAGTTCTGGATGTTCTGTGTTGCTGGAGGTCCAAGTGCTGGTTCTGCTCTGCCCATACCAGAGTAAACTGAAGTTTTTGAAATTCAAGGACTCAACTGCATATGACTGAAAGGTCCCCATCATTGTTTGGGTTTATTTTTACCGAAGCTAGAAGGTGTTATCAAGCTGCCCTGCAGTCCTTTGGCACCCTGGGCCCTGTCCCTTACTCCTTGAAGCCTCTTTTGTGGGGGAACTCCATCCCTATTTCCTTGCCTGGCATCTCTTGAAGTTTGTTTCTTCAGATGTACCCAGGAAAGTGCTGTTATAGCTCAGCAGTCATCAGGAAGAATGACTGGCAGTGGATAGTTGTGCATTCCCATTAAACTCTTCTGCATCAGAGTGGGTTTATGATGCTTTTACATGGGGTCTATTTAAATTTATCTGATGTATGAGGTGAGTTAAAGGCCAAAGTATTGGACTGAGATAAGACAGACTAGTCTCTTCTAGCTCTGTAGTTGTTGGGATGGGGAGTGTTTGACAGGTCAGTTTGTTTCTCCGTGACCCACCTGCCTTATCTGACAAGTTGTTGCCGTTCCCTTGATGTATTTGTAAATGATTTTGAAGTTGTAGGAGTGATGTGTGCTTAACAAAACTAGATTATATCATTATTGGATGCCACACATTGATTTTTTGCCTTAAACATTTGCGAGCTAACGGGTTTGTTTTCATCTGGCTTTAAAACACTGGCAAATGTGTATATGGAATACCATGGAAACCTGTATGTACCTATGACTTCCCTGTATTTTGTGATGTGATAACTGTTATTAATCAGAATTTGGATGGGAAATATACTAACAAGTACTAAATTGGGAGGGATGGTTGAAAAGTAGTTAAGCAACAGAGATATTTTTCCTCTCAGTTCTTTAAAAAAACCCCCCACAAACCAACCCTAAAAGCTCCCCAGAAAAGAGTGAGGAACACTCTTACTTGCCAATTTGCAAAGCCTTTCAAATAGTAACGTAAAAAATATTTGTGGTTTGTTTTTTTTTTTTTAATCATAGTACCTGTTGACTTACCTCGGAATCACCACTTCTGTCTGCTATGACCAAACTTCCTAATCCTTTTTTAGCTCTCCTTTTCAGAGAACGAGGAACGAAAATATCCTCCTCCAACTTTTTAATTGTCCCCTAAGTCTGGGCAGAGCTGCACTTCCTGACTGCTGTGAAGAGCTGGGTAAGAATGGATGCGACATAAAGCGAAGCAGAAGTCCTGAAGCCTTAGTCACCAATCGGATGGACTTACTGTAAGTAGAATTAAGACCTGTTTCTTACCTGTCTGCCACGCAGATAAGTTCAACAGTGCATTATTTACATTTTTTTGCCGTCACTAATAAGCAAATACCAGCCTCAGCCTTCCCTAAACTGTCACAAAGCATTGGCACGCTCGAGGTGCCGAGCTGCTGTTGAAACTTGCTTCAAAGACATTTGCAGTTCAGTTTTGGGAGAGATGGAACCTTGGTGGAGGTTCTAAAAACCGGTCTTGTACTTTGGGTTGAATTATGCTGAGTCTTAATGCAACTGCAGTGTTCCTGTGTGCAGGGCTCTGCTCTGCAAGTTAGGGAAAGGTATTTCTCAGTGCATGACTGAGGCACTTCCTAGGCTTTTTTCCATGTGGAGTAACATGAGAAGATTCAGTAGATTACAGTATTTATTGAAATGATAGCTCATGGAGCTGCACCAGCAAACATTTTGTGTTTCTTGTGTCTGTGCTAATCGGTGGTTTTACTTAATGTTAATGTTTAACTTTAAAATAAACCACTGTATGCTTGAAACATTGGACATAGCTCTTCTTTTTAACTCTATTTTCAAAACTTTATGTCGATGTTGTTTCCCTGCTGTGCTTCTCTCACAGTTTTTGGTGCTGTGGCTACAACACACAACCAAGAAAACAACTCTTTGCAACACGTAAGGGTGAAAAAAAATGTGGCTTGTGGGGCTGCGAGCTGTTATCAAATGAGTTGAATTTGTATTTCCTGATGCTTTGCTCCTGTTCTTGTTTCTGTGTCATAAACCTCAGAGTAAATGTTACATGAGTAAGTGTTGAGAGAGGCAGGAGGACCTGAACTTGGTACTGACACCGTGTGGGTTGTTGCCAGGATATTCTTTAACAGCGAGAGTGAGCACTGACTTAACCTTCTCAGTTTTGTGTGGCGCTCGTGTTAATGAATAGTTGCCACTGTATAATCCTCAGGGTTGTAGTGAGAGGCTATTGAGATCTGATTTCATGCTGCACCTTAATTTGTACCCTCTCTTCAAATACTTCCGGTTTTGTTTGTGGTTGTTTTTTATTTCTCCCCCCTCTAGGTTTGGCATTTTTCCAAAGGGAAAACTCACAAGAAAGGTGGACAGAGCTTCTGGTTGTGATTGTTTTCTTTTTTTTTCTTTTTCTTTTTTTTTTTGTGTATAGGTTCATGCTTTACTTCCAAACACTTGAATTGTTTCTGTACTGTTGACAAAGGAAAGATGACCTCTACTGTAGTAAGTAATCAAAATGTTCACAATATTCATCTCTGATTTTTTTTTTCTTTTAATGATGTTTTATTTCTTTGTAAGTAACAGCCTATCGGGTAATGAACTGATTAATAAGCCTTTTAAAACATGGAATATTTGCTGTGTTTTCTTTTCTGCAAAAAGGGAAAGAGACACTGTGAGACGGGTGTAAGAGGCTTGAATTAACTAACATTTGAAGTGCTCAGATGCTTTTAGGAGAGAGTTATACTTTTAAAGCTTAATTTGGTGGGATAGGTTAGAATGGCTTCTAACTAGTTCTTACAGCTCTTCCAGGATAAGTATCCCACAACCTGTTGTAGGCCAGCGTGTTTCAGAAATGGCTTTAGGTATACCTGGTGTTGTCACAGGACAAAATGGGGCAGTAAGCATTTATCCTAGACCTGGACAAAGGCTGTTACTTGTCAGCATTTCTTTCTGTGACAGAGCTGCCTAAAGCTGTCCTTGCTGTTTATTTCTACCCTGTCAGATGTTCCAGTGCAAGCGTTTGTGCCACCAGCTTGGAGGGCTGGGCTCAAGAATCCTTCTCAGGCCGAGTTACTTTGGATCAGGAAACTGATCTTATCTTACATTTTCCAGCCTTGCTCTGTGTTATTTTTATTGTTCAGAGTGTGAGGTGTTGGGCATGTGCTGTAAATCCCTTCCTCTGTGTAAACTGGAGTCACTAGTAAGTGTCTGGGGGGGGGGGCGTGTGCATTGGCAGAATTACTGAGTTACGGTTCTGAGTGTGGATGGGTTTTGAAACTTTTGTCCTAATTGCTGTCTTGCCTCTTGTTTTTCTTTTTTTCTCCTGTTTCCTCCCCCGCCCCAACATCACCATTTAGGGTCCACCACCGCCATACTACGAGAACCACGGCTTTCAGGCAGAACACATCTATCCTGCCCGCCAGGCAGTGGGTGCTAATCCATATCCACACTTCTACGCCACAAATGCTCCCCCAGTGCCAAGCTATGTCCCAAGGGTTCACACCCACCAGTCCACCAGGCCAGTAGCACATTCGTCCGGGAGATCATGTGCATCGAGTAAGTTTTGCTGGGATTTCTTTCAAGATAACAAAGAAAAGGGATCTTTCAACTCGTGCATTGAAGGAGCCACCTCCCCGTGCACGAAGAAGTGATATCTGGCTGGGATGGTGGTGTAACTGGACAGGAACATGAGTGATTTGAGGGAAGGATGGTGGAATGCAGAAAAGTTGTCTGGCGAAAAGTGTCTGATTTTAATGTCAGGGAAATACTGTGCTGATGGGTAGAAATTACTGTATTTGTGAACTAATTTCTCTTTTTTTCTCCTTGCTTTCGTTTCAGGTTTAAGGAAAACCATAATAATATTGTTATCTATTTTGATAGTCATTTGTTGTGCAATTGCTGCTTTCTTCATCTGGTATTTTCGTAAGTTGTTGGGTTTTTTTTCTTGTTTGTTTTGTTTTGAAAGAAAAATGCATTAAACTTTGAAAGTTAGAAATATACATTCTCATCTACCATTTCATGCCAAATTAAGGACAGGCAAGTCTTTGTTGCTTTTCTCCCGAGAGATGAACTAATGTTGCTTTCTAATGGCTCAGTTTTGTTAGTGGGTTGTTTTTTTTTTTGTTCTCTCTTTTTAATGAACAATGCTGCTGTCTCTTCCCTTCCCCTTCATCAGGTAAATATGTTTTTGATGTTAAGAAATGACAACTTTTTGACTGTTCAGGAGTGGCTTATTCAGGTGGCTCCTCTGGAAAGGTTCCCTCTATCTGACAAGAGCTGGTGCAGGGCAACTAGTAAAGAATATTCCACCTCTGGCAAGGGTTTTTAAAGTTCACTTAATTTTAAGTGAAGGAAGGAGGTTGCAGTAAATTTGTATACCTTAACTGCAAGAGTGTAAACGGTCAAGGTGTGTTTTGGTTTGGTCAAATGGGACCTCTCTCGGAGCAGAGGTCATTTAAATCCATTTCTTTGTTTCTGTGAGGCTTTTGCTTTGAAAGTGTGTAAACATTGGACAAGCCCAGCCTGTCTCACCACCTTAAGCCATACAATGGATGATACATTCACCTTGGAAGTCATCCACAGCTGGGGTGACTGAGCTCTGAACAATTCTCTTCAGCTTAAGTGAAGTTTGCCTTGTGGTGTCGTCATTTCTCTTTCAATGAAAGCCACTTTTCAAAGGAAATTAAAATCCATTTTTTTTATGGTTTTAGGAGCCTCTCCATTCTGTTCTGTGCAAGAAAAGAGGAAGAGAGATCTAGTTGAAGATGTCCCTGATCATTGCATTGGGTTTGGACTAAATGATGTTTAAAGGTCTCGTCCAACCCAAACTATTCTCTGATTCTAAGAGAGTTCATTTAGAACTACTAGGATGACACTTTGTGTTCTTAGGAGTGTTTTTTTCACTCACTTTGATTTATACAGGGTGAGCGTAATCTTCTTTTAAATGACAGGAAAAGTATATAATTGGAGAACTCACTTTCTTCCTCCTTAAAGTGTGACGCTTTGTCAGTGAAGCTGACTCTTTTTTGACAACTTAATGGCTCTTGCTTATTCAGTGGAGGCCAGTGGCCAAAATCCAATCAACTGCATCAGTGACTTAATCTGACAAGTGATGTAAAGGGCAGAGCAAGACATCCTGTTGTGTCAGGCTGGGCTTCCTCCCACTCTGAGTTTAAGAGCTCCTATCAAAGTGGAGTCCTTGAGAGCTGTCAGTGGGCACCTGAGGCTCACTGATGTTCAGCCTTAGGGCTGTTTCTCTCTCTCCCTGCAGTGGAGAATCATTGTCTGGGCTCCCTGATCGAGTGTGGATCTTCAGGAGTGTGCATGCCACCGTCTCAGTGGTGTGATGGAGTGAGTGACTGCCCCAACGGGGAGGATGAAACCCGCTGTGGTGAGTGACGGCGTCGGGGGCTCGGGGAGGAGACCTGCAAAGAGTTTTTGAGCAAATGGCCTTGTCCAAAGCTTGCCTAAGTTGCAATAGGGCTGTTTTAGCCTAAGTTATATCCCTAACATGGTTTAGGATGCTTGAGTGCTCTGAAGGGGGTGTATCTAGATATTCAGTTTGGTTTCGGTCTAATTGAAAAGCTGAAAGAAAACGTCTGACTCAGGGGTTTGAACTGCCCTGACTTTGAATCAGTTTTTTAGATATTACCTTTTAATTTGAGTAGGGCTTGTGCAAAACTGAATGTAACATTGTCTCTGGAATGAACAGTGATTATTGACTTCTCAGTAAACCTCAGGTGGTAACATAAACCTGAGGGTCTTCAATCACGCTTGTCTTTTTCCATATATTTTGCATTTCTTGTTCTCCCCATAACTCTTCAACTGCTTCATAACTCCTTTATGCTAGAAAGCCTGGCCTGATCATTGTTTCCAACTGAAAGGCTGCCAAGGGAATCAAGAGAATGTAAAGCTGATGGTAGATGTTGGAAGCATCATTGATTTGTAGATTCCAAAGGTGTGGTACCTTGTTTCTGTCACCTGTGCCATGCTGGAAAGCTCCAGCTGTGCTCTTATTCTCTCTCTGTGAACTTTTATTCAGCACATGCCTCTTGCAGGATTAGCCTTTACTGGCATATGCTCTAAGTCTGTTCCTCTCCATTTGATTGAATAATGGGTTCTTGGAGGAGCTTGTTCAATCTGTTCTTTTCCTTGAGCTATTTTATATTAAATTCTTGTGCAAATAAATACATAATGGGGCATGGAATGCCAGAACTAATTGCTCCTTGTTACCTTCTTGCCCTACAAGTGCTTCTCTGAAGAAATTTGGTGTATTAAGATATAATATAAAGTATATTACAATAGATTATATTTTATTTATACACAGTATGTGATATATTAAGAAATGTATTGTTGTGTAGGTAAAAGATAACAAAAGGTTCACTATTGCAGTCTTTCTCAGTGGTATTTCTCAGAATATGAAAGAGAATTTTGAACATAAAAGCTGAAGATGAACAATGTCTTGTACACTTGCATTTTAAAACTGGTAGTTCTTTTAGAGTGCCTTACACACAAAGAACTAAGTAATTTCCATGTTTTCGTCTCCTGGATATTTACTCAGAATTTGAGTAGAAGGCAGCATTAAATTAACATCAGTTCATACACAGAAGTGAATATTATGGGTAACAATACTTTTAAGTAGAGAAAGAGCAGTACTATAGTGTGTGATGTTCTTGATTTCTCTTTCTTTCCCCCCTTTCTTCCTTTTCTGGCAGTTAGACTTTTTGGACCAAATTTCATCCTGGAAGTTTATTCACCTGTCAGCAAATCCTGGTATCCTGTTTGTCAAGATGACTGGAATGATGACTATGGGAAGATTGCATGTAAAGACATGGGCTACAGTGTGTAAGTCCAACCTTCACCAGCCTTTGCACCTATACATGGAAAAGTTAAAATTTGTCTCTTCCGTTTTTAAAAGCACATGTCTGAGCCAAAAAACACATGGGTCTGATGCTGTCAGTGGAGGCTTTTGCAGACTCAAAAGGGAATGTTGCTCCAACAAGTAATGGGGTCTGGCCCACATGGGGTGACCACTTGCTGTGGGGTCACTTGTATCCACTACATTCACTTACAACATAACTTCCAGAGCTCTCTCAGGCCATTGAAATGGCTCAGTGACATCCAGTCTGACTTAATCTGTCAACACAAGTATTACACAGAAAGCCTTGATCTTCAGAGGGCACAACACCAGCTCTGTGGAAGAAAGAGAAGGCTCAGGGGTGACCTAATTGTGGCCTTCCAGTACCTGAAGGGGGCCTACAAGGAACATGGAGAGGGACTTTTTAACAAGACCATGTAGCAACAGGACAAGGGGGAATGGATTCAAACTGAGAGTGTGTAGATTTAGATGAGATATTATGAAAAAATTCTTCCCTGTGAGGGTGGTGAGGCCCTGGCACAGGTTGCACAGAGAAGCTGTGGATGCTCCACCCCTGGAAGTGTCCAAGGCCAGGCTGGATGGAGCTCTGAGCAACCTGGGCTAGTGGAAGGTGTCCCTGCCCATGGCAGGGGTGTTGGAACTGGATGATCTTTAAGATTCCTTCCAACCCAGACCTTTCTATGATTCTGTGATAAGATCACTGTAAACATTTGTGCCCTGAGTGCTGCCCACATTCTCCCCACATAACACCACAGCCTAAATTCTTCTGTAGTTTAAATATTTGACGTTGCCTCTCTTTGATACAGTTGGAAAATGCTGTCCTCTGTTGTGTGTGGAGCAATGGAGTGAATTTTTGAGGCAGGCAGAACTTGTGTGTTCCAGTTCCAGCTCCAGTAGTTCCAACTCCAACCCAGCAGCAAGAAAACCTCAGCTAGAAGACCTGGCAGAAGAACAACACTTGCTGCCCTTTTTGTTGTCCCACGAACTGTGGATGTCACAATTTAGTGCACCTGAACTTTGCCGTGCTGTGTAAATGTACTGGCAAAGTACATTCACTTCATATTTCTCTGTTACATGAGGCTGAGCATTTCTACTGTGCATATTGGATAAAAATACTTTTTTAACCTAGTAACTGTTTGATGTTTAAACAATCTGAGTCTCTGGCACTGTACTGCACCACCAGGGTTCTGTGTTTACTTAAAAATACAAATAAATATTGTTAGTGTTGTCATGTCAGAAGCTCCAGCTTGGCACAGCTTATTGTTCCTTGTTGGAAAACTGAAACTACTGAGTTTTATAATGAGCTTTCTATTTTGCAGGGATACATATTACTACAGTCGTGGGGTAGTACCTGATGTCAGCTTTAAAAGCTACATGAAGCTGAACACAAGTGCTGGGAATACAGACTTGTACAAAAAGCTGTACAGCAGGTATCTGTCTAATACAAACCTTTTTCCTTTTACCAAGGGTCTGTTTTACCTCTGTAAGAGGTGTAGGTTCTGCTTGCAGCATAATGCAAGCACATCTTTCAATGGGGATTGTTAGAGGAAGACTTTGTTTTTAATCTGATTGCAGCAGCTGCTCTCCCTTCTGTTTAAAAGCACAGCTGCCTTTTCTCCATCCTTCCTCTCATCTTTTAAAAGATGTCCCATCCTGTTCCCTCCTTGCTCTCTAGAAGGTTGCCATGTCAAAGGTAGTTATCTAAGGCTCTTTGACCATCAGCAGGAGTTTCTGTATGGTGACAATAGCTACAAGCTGGAACACATTCACAGCAGCTGGTACAGCTTTATTTTCAGTCGCAAGCACACACAGTGTGCAGAAATTGATCTTTCACTGTGGAAAGTATCATTTTTATTCTCATTAAACAACTCTGAAGTGTCTGGTTCCAAAACCTATAGACTGCTGTGCCTGGCAAACTTCCTGCAGCTCCCTTGTTTAGATGCTTCTACAACTACTTCATAAATCAGCAGAGCTTTTTCTCATGCTGTTCTTCATCTTGCTCCTCAATAGGCTTACAAACCTTTTGTACTGGCCTCTTCAGTCTTCCACATAATAGTTTTGGTGAATGCAAGAAATGGTGGAGGCCAGATGGTTGCTGGTAGGGTAGCTGGAGAGAGTGAAGAAAGGAGGGAACCCTCAGCAGGAAGATGAGGCTGAAGGCAGGGCACGTAGCTGGAAAGGATAGGAAGCAGCTGGAGGGTGGACTTTTCTCACTATTTACTTCACTGTGTGCCTAAGATCCTCTTTGGTTTTTTATTTCTCTTGCAGTGATTCCTGTGCCTCAGGACATGTGGTTTCTCTGCGCTGCATAGGTAAGTCACTGTGGTTTTCACACTTCTGCTGGTTCATGCTTTGAAATGCTCTAGCTGGGAAATCCTTTTGAATCTCCATAAATACCTGCTGTCTTTGGATGGGCAAATGATATAACTCTGGTTGCCAAGTTTCAAAAGGTTCAGTTTAAGAGGCAGAGTGGGAGAGGAGATGAGGAGAATGTTGTATCCCCAGTTGCTTTGGTCTTTGCTGCTGCTGATTACTTTAAACGACTTGCCTGTGGTGAAGGTCCATAGCCCTCACCTGGAGCCACGGTGGGATGTCTGTGGCACCTTTGCTCTCCAACACTCAGCCAAGGCACCTTCTTGGTGGTGTTGGAGTGAGGAGTCTCCTGGCTGTTGGCTGCTTTGTGGAACAGCACAGAATCACAGAATATCCCAAGCTGGAAGGGCCCCCCAAGGATCATCAAGTCCAACACTTAATCCTGCACAGGAGCATCCCTGTGAGTCACACCATCTGCCCCAGAGTATCATCCAAACTTGTGCTCTGTCAGCCTTGCTGCTGTGACCACTTCCCTGAGGAGCCTGTTCCATGCCCAACCACCCTCTGGGTGAAGAACCCTTTCCTAATATCCAACCTAAACCTCCTCTGACACACCTCCAGGCCATTCCCTGAGGTCCTGTCCCTGGTCTCCACAGAGAAGAGATCAGTGCCTGCCCCTCCTCTTCCCCTCCCAAGAAAGTTGTAACTGCAGTGAGATCTCCCCTCAGTCTCCTCTTCTCCAGCTGAACACACCAAAGTGCCCTCAGCCACTCCTCACACGGCTCCCCCTCAAGGCCCTTCACCGTCTTTGTTGCCCTCCTTTGGACACTTTCTAAGAACTTGATGTCTTTCTTACATGGCAGTGACCAGAGCTGGTGTGTGTCTCGCCAAAGATGCTTGAAAGCTGTAATGAACCTCTGGTTTATAGTTTGTGGTGAACCAAGGGCAGCAGCTGCCAAGCGATGTTTGCAATTTGATGGGGGGTCTGCGCTGTTGGACAACTGGGATCCCGGTGTCAGGGCCGGGGCCTGAGCTGTGGCAGTGCAAAGGTGGAGCAATCCATCTTCCAGCTCTCTGTTTAACTGACTCCCGTGCGTGTGATTGACTCCTCAGAGTGCGGCCTGTCCACCAAGAGTGTGAGCATCATGAACAGGATCGTGGGCGGCAGCGGGGCCGTGCTGGGGCAGTGGCCGTGGCAGGTCAGCCTGCACGTGGAGGGCACCCACGTCTGCGGGGGCTCCATCATCACCCACCAGTGGATCGTGACGGCGGCACACTGCGTGGAAGGGTGAGCCCCACCCCTCTCCCAGCTCCCCAGCTCCCTTGCTTCGGGCTGAAACGCACACGTTTATCGAAGCCTCCCAACCTTCTGCTTATAAAACTCGCGTGTGGGTGCGAGGTGTAGCGTTTTGTCTGTGTGGCAGCATGGGCCTGAGGGCTTACGGCAAAATTTGTTCTGGCTGCTGGTCAGCTGTCTGCTTTCTGCAGGAAGAAAGCCTTATTTTGTGTGTGAAAGGTGGAAATTAAATCGGATGGTAGTGTTGGACAGAGATACCCACCCAATTTAACATGTAAATTCAAGGCACCAAAATTAACACCAGACAGTACAATGTTTTCCTGAAGATGCCGAATTGAACTGTGGGAAAACACAAAGAAAATGGAAAACAAATATTCCCTAACCCTCAAGTATTGCACTACTGTAGATATGATCAATTTGAAGGTACTTGTACCATTTATTTCCTCATATCTTCGTGCCACAGGGTAGTAAAGTCCAAGTCAGTATTAAATGTGGATTTA
This sequence comes from Lepidothrix coronata, assembly GCF_001604755.1. Taxonomy (NCBI): domain Eukaryota; kingdom Metazoa; phylum Chordata; class Aves; order Passeriformes; family Pipridae; genus Lepidothrix; species Lepidothrix coronata. The sequence goes on along the minus strand of NW_016690210.1, from coordinate 1,558,923 downwards.
TACCTATCCAAGCAGCACTTTATGTAGCCATCAACAAGAAAAATGGCCAATGCTTTGTACATTTTTAACCTATAAAGGAGAGTTGAGGGTGCTGTAGTACCTTGTGTTTAAAAGGTGGCTGCTTCTGTTGGAGGGAAAACCCACAAAGCAAAACATTTATAATGTTAGTTGGCTGGATCACAGTTCAAGGCTAAGGCGAGGAAAAATAACTTTGTCCTTAACCTTGAGGAAGGAATGCAAGTGTTTATTTTTATGTGGTGATCTTATCCCTCCTTTGTTGTATGATTTGAGCTCTGTAGTATGCAAAAGCTTTGGGAATGGCAACCAAGCTGTAGCTGGCACAAACCTGGTTTTCAGTCTTGATTTGGTTTTTTTGGAGGTGGGATGACTTGCAGGCACTCCTCTGCCTTGGCAGTTCTCATGGAGGGAGTTTTAACACTTGTGGGAAATTTTCTATTAAGCATTTGTAAACTGTGCTGGAGCACAAGAAGTTACTTAAATTGCGTCGAGCAAGCATGCTTAATGTTAAAAGAAAACACCACCACCAAAACCACGCAAAAAAAACGCCCTGGCATTTTTGAGATAATGAAATTCCCTCGCTAGATCATGTTTTTACTAATTTTGGCTTCTGCTTCTCTGTGTTCTTTGGGTAGAACAGGTGAGTGATACCACTGACATGTGAGACCTCAGAAATAACTCCTTGATCCCTCAACCATGGAAATCAATAGACTTCAGTGTTGCAGTCTCAGACTTTAATTGCTGTGCTGAGTGACATGAGGGGATGGACAGTGATACTTAACCCATTTTGAAGATTTTTTGGATATATTTATGAAATTAGAGTCCAGCTTTCCTAAAGTTGGATGTGTTGCAATTTTTTTTATCTTATTCTTCAGAAATGGTAGTCAAACGCATGTGCATTCTTGTACATTTGACTACAATTCCTGAAGACAATGTTTTGAAGGTCAATAATCCATGTCTTGTTACCACAGAAGCAAACCTTCTAACCGTTCTTTCTCTGCAGACGATTTTCTGACCCACACAGCTGGAGGGTTTATGCTGGGATTCTGAATCAGGATGAGATGCTCTTCAGAAGGGGATACAGAGTGCATCTGATTATTTCCCATCCGGATTACGACACAGATTCCAAAGACAATGATGTTGCCCTTATGAAGTTGGAGTCACCACTGAGTTTTACTGGTATGTATCCTGCTCTTCTTAAGGCAAAAATCCAGTGGCAATGAATACATCTTTTAAAACTTCTGAGTTTCATCGAGAAATCCTTATGTGGGTACTTATGGGAAGAACACAAATGTGGGTACAGAGAACTTAGAGGCAGGGTGGAGGAAAAGACTGAGGGCACAGCCTCTGATTTCCTAAGTAGGATTTATTTAAGTCTGTTACATGTACAGGAGGTTTAGGCTCATCTCAATAATGTACTTCCATCTCAGAATGGTGCTTAAGTATTGCCACTGCTGTATGTGCCTTAGTGGAGCAGCTGACTACATCCTAAATCAATTTAGGTCAAATGATGGTCAAAAACCCCCAATTCCAGAACCAAACAGTATAAGAAGTTCCTTTCATAAACATAGATGTAGGTTGCTTGTAAGCAAGGAGTACAAAATAACAAATGGTTATTTAACTTGCAGTGCTTTTCCTGTACAAGTTCTTTGTGTATCAGTGCATCAGCTTAAACCTACTAGAAGTACTCTGGAAAGGATTTTCTGCTATTGAGAGGAGGGAGAGTGTCTGTTTACCAGGTTTTTGTGCTGCAAACCTCTCATATATATATAGGCACTGAATTCTGCTCACACTGAAATTATTTTCAGCAGAGTTTTGCAAAGAGAATGCAGAGCTGTCTGAAGTTTTTCTTTTTATTGTCCTCTACTGACCAGAAGAGCTGGTGTTAGTTGTTCTAGTTAGCCTGATGAATTGAGCTAGAACCACTAACTGCTAGTTCTTCAGTTTGAGGTGAAGATGAAGCAGATTTGAGATGAAGATTAGATAGTCCTCAGGGAAAGGGCAGCTGGTAAACTTTCTGCTGCTGCCTGCATTGCACAGTGTTGCTCACCTGCAAGGAAGGTAAAGTACGGAGAAAATGTGTGGTGTGTAAGTGGTGGTGGTGCTGAGATACTTCACCTGCATTTATTTTGAATTCTGTCTGCACATCTGGGATTACAGATGTTACTCTGTTTGTTTTGCAGAAACTGTACGGCCGGTTTGTCTGCCAAATCCAGGAATGATGTTCCAGCCTGATCAGCAGTGCTGGATATCAGGGTGGGGAGCAGAGTACCAAGGAGGTAAAGAGTGGTTCTGGTCTTCTAAATAAATAGTCCTCTTCAGCCTATGAATAACCATTTCATGGGCTGATTGGGCACTTTGCTCTAGATCTGTTGATAAGCTATTTTTTCACCCCTTTTACAGTCCCCAGTATTTACCCAGGGCATTCTGTGTCAAAGCAAGTAGTGATTTGCAGAGGACCCTCAAATCAGTGCTGGGGGCCAGAAATATTCACCCAGGAAGCAATTCTGTGCCCCTGTCAGCAGGGCCACCTCTCCTGTAAAAAGGATTGCTGCGTGCCAAACAAGTCCTCTGGAGGTGGGAAAGGGCAGGAGCCTGTCCTTTCCTGCACCTCAGGCTAAAATAGCATGATGCAAATAAATTTGTAAGAATGGAAAAGGGAAGAAAGGTTTCTTTCAGTAAAAGAAGGTACTGGGTGGGGAGGGGGTGTTGGGGAAGCTGAGCCCTGAATATGGGAATTGCTGGCAGCTGGTGCTGGACCCTGAAACCGTGGGCAGCTCCTCATCACTTCTTGCAGACTTCTTATATTTTAAAAGTCCATCCTGCTGCTTCTAGTAAGATTATTTCATCTTGGACTCTGCTGGCTGCTGGGATTTGTAGTAGCAACTTAATGTGATGCTTATTCTGTCTTTATATGTTTGTGCCTATTTCAATTTCAGGCAAAACATCAAATAACTTGAATTATGTTGCGGTGCCCTTAATAGAACGTTCGAGGTGTAATTCTCCCTCTATCTACAGTGGCATGATTTTGCCTACAATGATCTGTGCTGGAAATCTAGCAGGAGGAGTCGATTCCTGTCAGGTAATTATTCCTAGTTAGCATCTAATAATGATCTGATTATTTTTGTGATCTTTCTCTCTCACACAAACAAATCCTGTGCCCCGCCCTCAAAATGAAAAGTTTGCATAACATTTGGTTGGGCTTCAGGTTCCCCTTGTGGTGCATCCCTTTAAAAGCTTTTGTTTCATCTTCTGAATGGCTGCCAGTGCTGAGTTCTGACTAAATACCCGAAGAGGGTGAGGCAGTTCTTATTAATGCTTCAAGGATGGCTTGTTATCTGGTACTTGAAAGTGATCAAATACTCTTCATAATCACAGCATTATTAGCATTATTATGGTAATTATCACGGCATATTGTGAACAGTCAATAATGCAGGTCTTACTTAGGGCTCTGGGCAAATGATTTTCATCCCATTTGCAAGCAGACGTCATTTAATACCAAAATTGCCATCACATTTTGTTTTAGTGACTCCCTAAAATGGCGGTTAGCTTTTTTATTTTTTTTTTTTGCAAACTTAACCTGTATTCCTGCAGTGAAATGGATCTTATCTTTCCTGGTGGCCAGGTCACTAATTAAATGCTTGTGTTCTGTGCAGGGTGACAGTGGAGGCCCACTGGTGACTAACAAAAACTCTGTGTGGTGGCTGGTTGGAGATACCAGCTGGGGAACTGGCTGTGCTACTCCCAATAAACCTGGAGTGTATGGGAATATGACTGTGTTTACAGATTGGATTTATAGAAATATGCAGGTAAAATATTTGAAGGTTTTTTTGCAAATTTTACGTGTCCCAAATCCTGAAACAGGAATTTATTTTTAAAAATAAATAAATAAGTGGGACTTGTCTGCTCATTAAGCTGTTCTGTTGGGAAGCATCCTAGTAACTGATAAGACAGAACTTGAACCTTTGTATTTTGTTTTGTTTTGTCTTTTAAACAGGCGAACAGATGACAACGACGTCTGATCGATGTTTCTGAGGACAAGAATAAATGAAGCCATGGGTGCCTGGGATATTTATTCACTTTGCAATTGATTTTTTTTTTTTTTCCTCTTTGAATTTTCTTTTTAAAAATGTCATGAAGGATTGCACACTTGGTTCTGTGCTGGCTACAGTGACTGATGGTAATCAGTGAAGGATTATCACAATGAGCACCTTTCTTCTCCTTGTGGTGCCTGGCAGAAAGTCATTCTGTCAACTGCTTGCTAAAATGTCTCTCTTTAGTTGAGTAACTTTCACTTGATAATCAGGTACAGGCTTATAATGGCGATTCAAATCACAGTTTAATTTAAGATTTTTGTAGCAGGATGTTGAGACAGTTGGTTTAGTAGTCTTTTAAATTAAATGTTAAATAATGTGAATGTTGAATCTCTGAGCTGCTGGTTGGCAATTTAAAAAGAAATTAATTTTTTTTAGTGTAGAATCATAGAGTGGTTTGGGTAGGAAGGGACCTTAAAGCTCATCCAGTTCTAACCCCCTGCCATGTGCAGGAACCCCTCCTACTCCATCAGGTTGCTCCAAGCTCTGTCCAACCTGGTCTTGAACACTTCCAGGGATGGGGCAGCCACAGCTTCTCTGGGCAACCTGTGCCAGGGCCTCACCACCCTCACAGGGAAGACTCTCTTCCCAAAATCTAATCTAAACCTACCCTCTCTCATTCTGACATCACTACCCCTTGTCCTGTCCCTCCAGGCCCTTGTTCAAAGTCCCTCTCCAGCTCTCTTGTAGCCCCCTGTAGGTGCTGGAAGGGGCTCTGAGGTCTCCCTGGAGTCTTCTCTTCTCCAGGCTGAACAACCCCAGCCTGTCCTCCCAGCAGAGGTGCTCCAGCCCTTGGACCACCTTTGTGGCCTCCTCTGGACTCACTCCAGCAGGTCCATGTTGGGGATCCCAGAGCTGGATGCAGCACTCCAGGTGGGGTCTCAGGAGAGCAGAGTAGAGGGTAAGGAGTATATGTGAAGGGAATTTTTCATGCACTACAGCAGAGGCACAGGAAAAAAAAATACTGTACATTCAGGTAGTTAAAAATCCTCAGGATCTCAACAAGCAGTCACCCAAGTCAGATTGTCCAGTGTGAGACCAGTCTGGCTGCCTCAGCCATTAAAAGTGCTGTTCTGCCTTAAAGCTGCTCTGAACCCAAAAAAGGGCAACCCCTGCCATCATTCGCTTTGGAGGCTATGGAGAGGGATGTCAGGTGTGGAGAGGGATGTCAGGTGTGGAGAGGGATGTCAGGTGTGGAGAGGGATGTCAGGTATGGAGAGGGATGTCAGGTATGGAGAGGGATGTCAGGTGTGGAGAGGGATGTCAGGTGTGGAGAGGGATGTCAGGTGTGGAGAGGGATGCTCTGGAGCTGTAGCAGGAAGTGGTGAGGGAGGTGTCCCAGTGATGCTGTGCACACCGAGGCTGACTCTTTGAACTCTCCCTGCTGTGAAAGGCAAAGGGCAAACTTTTCCAGCAGGGCTGTGTTGCAAGACCTTGGATTGCAGACACATGTGCAGAGACTGGATGTTTTATACAAGGAAACACAAATCTGTGTTTCTGCGTAACCAGATGAACTACCTCATTTATTAAATTTGCCTTCTGATTCTTTAGAGCTGTCCTTTAGGTATCTGCCTGTATGTTTTTTGGCAAAACAATTAATATCTGAGTGCCACCTCAACTAGGATTTTGAAAATAATTTATAATCATAGTACAGAGGATCAAAAAGCCATATCAAGTCACTTTGTTAAGAAGGATAAATCTTTATTGAATGAAATGACTCCACTAGTCTTGTTTTCTCTTTTGGTACTGAGATGTAATTATCTTACATGTAAACACTGCACCAAATAAATCTTTTTTTTTTTACAAATAGTTTTCCTTAGCAGTGCTTTGTATCTTTTTGCTTGGATTTTTTTGGAAGCAGTTGCTGGACTCAGTGTCTGAAGTGCTTTGGCAATCTGATTAGAAAAACAAAAACAAAGGAACAAACAATAGAAAAACAACCCAAGAGGGTGATCCAAGAGATTGCTTTAATTCCAATGTTTCAGGTCCTTGAAAAAACCCAGGGAAAGAGAGCTGGAAAGATGTCCTGGAATGTTGAATGTGGTGGTTGGGTCTGATGGAATCACACTTGACTCGTGAAATTAAATAAGTTTGGCCTACAGGCAGTGCTTGAGGGAGTCACACCCTATTTTGTTACTGCATCTCACACTGCCTCAAGCAATGTGTACCTGCCTCTCTAAGTGTGGGACTGGTGTTTTCAATAGCACACGTGGATCTAGTGCACCTTGGGGCTTACCATGATATAGTCAGTGAGTTTGAAGTACTTTCAAACCAGAAATTAAATAAATTAAGCTGTTATGGTATCGGGTTTTTTTTTTTTTATGGCTTCTGACCTGCAGCACTGCAAGTCAGTAGTAGCAAAACAGTGTAGTGAAATGTGGAAAACTGTCTGCAGTGATCAGCAGGGTTAAGGAAGCTGTGCTGTAGTGGGGTGAAGGCTGTACCACAGAAATCAGCCATCAGCTGCAGTTTCCTGTCAGAGGGTCAAACACTTTCTGTCATTTCTAGCCTGAGGAAAAGGCTTCTCTTGTAACAATCCTGGAAATTACTACATGGCACACTGGTATAACAACATTTTTTTTTTCTAGCTGAATGCAGACATTACTTTTGCTACACAAAGCACAGCTTTGCCCATTAAAATAAATCCTCCATATGAAAGATGTCATGAACACAGTGTGCAGTGATATATTTTGCACTGGCTTCCATGAAATTGAGAGAGCTTTTGGAAAGGTTCTTCATGCCCCGGGGAGGGGAAGGAGGAAGGCAGCAAGCCACCGTGGCGATTGAAGACACGGACTTCACATGAGGGTAAAAGCGAAGACATTTATTATTTATTTCAGCAGGCTTTTTATACCTTTAACACAATAAGCTGCAATTGTTCATTAAATCCATGAGTCCTTGCTGCTAGCTACAATATTATAATATTTTTGCCTATTAGCAACATTAGTTCCTTTCATCCTTTGTTCAAGTTCCTCTTTCTGCCCAAGGGAACCGCTCCTCCTTTTCCCATGGCTTGCGTCCTACCAGGGTAACAACGTCCACTTCTTGCTGTTTTCCCATATCAGAAATCCCTACAAGCCACATACTGAGACAGCCTTCTAATATTTAACATCCTGGGTGGTTTAACCCATTTTGGACATACAAATCCTGCAGTGTATTGAATTGCCCATCAGTCCCAAAATTTCAGGTGATGCTCCAGGCGTCCAAGAGAAAGAGCCTCTTAGCCTTTCTCTGCAAATCAGAGAACTGAAAAAGGAGACTCAACAGAGCCAATGGCATCCTGTGGAGGTACCCATCAGATGAAGTAAACTTTTATTTTCCTTCCAGGCTGTAATTGTTTCATTCCCACTGTGTGTTCCCTCTCTGCCTATTGGGCTGACACTTATCAGTGGTGACACTTTGCAGGGTCATCTCTTCGGCAATGCCAGGAAAGACAACAAAACATACAACCCTCGGAGTGGTAGCTTTTTTATGATCATTTCAATGGTTTTACAGAGTTCATGAAGCAAGAAATAGGATAACATTTGTTTAATCACAGCTCCCCCATTGGAGCCCTTTTAGCTGCTTGCATAAAACTGATTATGGAAAATAAAGCAGAGCTGAGCACTAGAAATGAGTGTTAAAGGTCTGGGCTGACATTAAGTGTTATGGGGATTATACGAAATTCTTCATTAATGCTAGAAAACAAGAAAAATACCTGTGAAAAACAAAAAAAATTACAGCGAGCTGAAGTCCCTCAGGTACTGACAGGCTTTGGTGAGACGATCTACTCGCTGACTGAGATAGTTCCTATGTTTAGCAGCCTCACTGTCCTCCTCAAGGAGAACGTTTAACTTGTCTTTATCTTGCAAAAGATGCAGCATTGTGGTCTGAATGTTTTCTCCGAAGTCGTGAAGGACAGAGGACAGGATGATCAGAGGTATCTGATTGGAGAGGCGTTTACTTGCTCCCTGTGAGATGGGGGGAAAAAAGGCAAAATTCTGGTTTCCCAAAAAGAACTGAAAAGGGAAGGGGTTATAGGTAATAAGTGATAGGTAAATAAGTTATAGGTAAAAGTGATAGGTAATAAGTTAATTATAGTTATTATAATTAACTAGTGATAGGTTATTAAGTGATAGGTTATTAACCTAGTGATAGGTTATTAAGTGATAGGTAATAAGTTATAGGTAATAAGTTATAGGTAATAAGTTATACGTAAAAAGTGATACTGAGGTTTCAAAAAGTTGGGTTGAGTTACTGTTCAAAAAGTGAGTACTACTATGAACTAAAAAATGTTTGCAACTAGTCTCTGTGCCTAAAGGTCTAAAAATTAAGAGTTACTGGAATGTCAGCTGTTGTTTTTTTCCCCCTCAGCAAACTCCAGCCAAGGCAGGCTGTTCCCTGCTTAGCTCTGTCAGCTGTCATTGATATGAGTTATAGGAGGACATACCTGACAAACAGAACTTGTGAACAATTTCTGTTTTCAAACCTGTCTTCACTAAATGCTACCAAGATGTTATGGTGCAGGAAATCACCGAGTGATTTTTCCCAAAGCTGGTAAATTCTTGTATTTAGATGGTATTACTGATGTATTTGCCCTTTTAAGTGTAAGGCAGCTTTGGAGTAAGATTTAGCCTTATGGGGAAACGTCTTCAGCAGTGGTGAGACCAGACTGTGCCTGCGTTACATGTAGTGATATCTCAATGAGATAATTTCCTGTCTAACCTGACCAACTGCCTGGTCGAGTTACTGATGCAAACTGAAACAGATTGACCCAGAAGAGCTTGTGGGGCCCTTTCTCCAGAGACATCCGCAGGGGTTTGGGGCTCAGCTGGTACTCCTGGGCAACAGGAGTAAAAAAATAAAACCTCTCCCACACGGGAGAGCTGCTTCAAGCCCTCCTGGTGCCAGGTGAGCACCTATGCTTGAGTGACTGGCTGCAACTAAGAGGTTCTGTCTTCCTTTCTTTTTGTAATACCTGACTTGAAAATGGCAGTGGGAAGACCAGGTAGAGGCACATTTCATTTGTAGGTCCTACAGGCAGCCCGTTTCCAGGGAAGTCTAAAATGTTTCTGGCTGTAGATACCTCTGGAGCTCAATGCCTGAAAATCTTTTGTGTGTGATGGTGAGGCTGAACTCAAGCTGAAAAATACCTAAGACTAGATGTTTAGTTTATCTCTGTAGTTTGCAGAGATCTAGTCAATGGCAAGCAATTTGGCTGAGTCAGCTAAAGCACTTACTGAGCCTACTTACTCTCTAGGCACTACTGACCCTGTGAGGGAGCCCAGGTGCTTTAAATATGGGTGTTTGTCTGGAGCCAAACTCTACTCAGAATTTTGACAGTCCTGTCATAGGTAACACAGCTTCATGCATGCCATTTTCAAAGGCCATGGATGCTTAGGAGCTTCCATCTCATTCAAACTGTATTTGGCCTTGCATAAGTCCCGTGGAGATATGGTGCACTGGCATGTTTTTTCTGTTGAAAATGGCTCTTAGGGCATTTAAAAAAATGTTTAACTAGCATGAAGTCATACATATTACAGCAGTGAGTATAACGAGGTGGGATGGAAGAGCTTATGCAGTTCTGCCTTTGTCTCTTGTTCTCTGAAAGCCACTGGTTTTCTCTCCATCAACCTGAGCAGCCTGGACATTTAACTGCAGAAATTTGTCAAAACCTTGCTATTAGAATTCAAGGTGAGCTGCTACTTAGTTTACTACATTATTAATATTGAACCTGTTGCTTTCTGAGGGAGGTTTATGACAAAGCAAATCCTGATACTGCATGTTCTCTTTTCTGTCTTTCTCCAACATGATCCCTTGTTAAAACATCCCACTTGTCTTCAGAGACTTAACTTCTAGGGAGCTGTCTGCAGTACAACAGATGCACTCTGATCCCTACAGACAGCTGATCCATTTTAACTCCATGTTTTATTATCTCTCCTCTTGCCGCGTTAGTTTAGGATCCGACTGCGAACCGTGGACACCACGTTCTACTGGCTGCAGGAATATGCACAGTGGCTTAAGCTCTCAGATGCTGTGACAAATGCCAAAGTGCTGTATATAATGTTATTAAGCCTGTGAAAACCAGTGTTGTTTGAAAACTGTGAGATGAACTTGCAGTGGAGAGAGCAGTCCTAGGACTATCGCTTCCTTTTCTCGAGAGGGGAGCTGGCCATCACTCAGTAACTTTTAATTACAGGGCCAAGGGCTCTTCCCCATCCTGTCCTCTCTTCCATGCTGGTGAGTGACTGTCCTTTCCTCCCCCTAATGCTTGTTCCCATAGGAAAGCCAGCAGGAGAGCACTGTACTGATGTGGGGCTGTGTAGGGGGCAGGGAGTCCCCCCCTTCTCCATGGAAGGCTGGAGGAGGAGGAGAGGACTCCCTTGCTGACTGTGTGTTCCCCAAGCAAAGGGCAGCTGCAGCAGGGAGCCAGGCCAGACTGGGAGGTAGCTAACAAGTGGTTTAGGATCCAGCTGTCACTTTAACAACCTGCAGGCTTTCCTGATCACGGCATCCTGCACTCTGCAACTGCTCCTCCCCAGCCACGGTGCTGATACAGCCCCACAGACCAGCTTTGTCCTGACATTTTCACCACTGGTCAGAAGCTCCTATTAACTTGTACAGAAGCTGAGTGTGTACCTGAACAAGACACTTATATATCCTCTGGCTACTATTCCCTGCATAGCAGTAGTGTTGTATGAAAGACTATGTTGACTGCAGGGAGATCTGAATAAGGGGTATATGCTATAGCATTCAGGGGGCAGCAAAGCTGTCTGTAAACTCACAGAGAAGTAGGCCTTTGTGTGAGAAACCATTTCCTGGACAAAGGAGGGTTCTTCTTTTGGAGCTTGAAATATGTTTTGTGGCATATTGGCCTTAACAGTATTAAAATCACAAAGGTAAATGTCATCCTGGCAGTACACAATTCTCTCCATTTTAAACTGTGTCCGGATATGTCTTTCAGCCTCTGCCGCTTGTTTCTCTTTAATGTCTTCAATTCTCATCTAGAAAAGAAAGGAAGAAGAAGTTCTAAGACATTTGCTTCCTTTGGAGGGGTGCCAATGCTCAGTGGTGTCCCAAGGTGGGCACAGTGTTCAACAGCCCTTACTGCAGCACTGTCTAATCCTAGACTGGCTCTTGGGAACATGGAGTAATGCTTTAGATTCTGGTTCCTCTGTTGTGAAAAAGCAGGAAAACATGGCAGTTTTGTCCCCCCCCCTTAACATGAATGTGATCAGTCAAAACTGGTGCTTGAAACCCAAAGGCAAACACAAAGTTGACAGGAACAAGCAGCAGTGGCCAGCCATGGGTTCAGCCTGCAGCCAGTCCTTGGGTTTTGCATGAGCTTTGTTTGCATCTCCCTCTTGCAGTAGGCAGTGACAGCAGGCACTGATGGGAATTCCATTGCCCCTCCTGCCCTTCTCAAACACTGCAGTCTCCTACCTGTTGTCAGCAAACCAACCCTGCCTAACCCCTCACTGTCTGGTGCTTCCATTGCAGCCATCTGATGCTTTCTGCCCTTTTTGATACTTCCACCTGAAAGACTGTGGAGACCTCAAAGTTCCCTCAGTCATCCTAAAATTCCCCTAAAATGCTCTCCTAGCATCCCTAAGAAAGCATCCCATCTTTCTTCTCGTGTCCTGTGTCTAACAGAACTTCTTTCCTCTCACCGTGTTCTTGAACACCTCTGTGTTTGGATTAAATACCTTATTTGTTTGCTGCCTGGTAGGCCTGGAGCTCAGCAGGGTTTGACCATGCAATTCAAATGGCAAACCACCTATTTCACTCACATTTGCCTTCGAGTTCCCTTTTTCAGCAGTACCCTGTGAGTGGACTCTGCCTCCTGGCTGCCAGCATTGCTTCTCATCTCTTCCTCAAAGCTCTTTCTGAGAAAAGGCCTTCAAGGACATCCCTATCATTTATCTCCACCCCAAAACACGCTCCTGCCCAAACTGTGAACAGTCATCTGCTAATTTTTTCATAGTTGAATGATTTTTGGCCTGTCTGTTCTCGCTCCCTTTTATCAAAGATGGCATTCCTGCACTGGCTAACACCTTGGCTCATTTTCAGAGAGGGAAAGCACTGTTTAGGACTCTGAGGCTACCCCCATGCTTACAAATAATTGCAGGACTTAAATTTGAAATTAGTTGTAAACTCTTCAAGTAGCCAGATCAGGTTTTCTTTGCATTGTGTTGTAAGCATCAAAAATGTGATCAGAATGAATGGAGAATATATATATATATATATATTAGATCTTGTCAAAGTTGTGCAAAATGCACTTTCACTAGTGCCATTATAAGCATACTATAATTTTCAATTTCTTCCTTATTTTCCTGCAGGAAATTCCACACTTGCATAAGGGTAATGCAATGAGACATATACCATAAGCACGGTTGTCCTTACAAATGCTTTTGACTTATCTCAGGTTATAGGTAGTGTCTCACCTTAGCAGCTCTGCTTAGATTGTGAAAATTAGCAAAATTCCTCTTAACGATTTCCATAAATTTCTCTTCAACCAGTTCTAAGGGAAGAACAGACAGACAAAATAAGTAGGTGAGGATTTTAAGCTGTTGTTAGTATGAGACTTGGGAAACTACTAATTTCCTGTATTCATTCAGCAGTAGATGAGCAGCTGTAGGTGCACTGTGCCTTTATGACCAGTACAAACAAGGAGGAATTTAGATTTCCAGGTCCAAGACTGTGAGCAATTAAAAGACCTCCTGTAACCACTTAACACCTGAGAGAGAGATTTCTTTGATAGAGCAATTTCTGTGCTTACAGCTGTGCCTACCAAATGTACCACCACTTGGCCATGTCAGCACATCTGTGTCTTACCCCGAGTGGCCTCTCCAGGACAAGGAGCTGGCACATGGAGTACAGAGCAGCAAGTCTGGCATGGGGTTGCTGCCCTCTAAGGCAACACAGCAGAGACAGAATCACAACATCATTTTTCCTTGGGTGCCTTTTACTGGATGAGCTACCTACTCTCCCCTCCAGCCCCAGCAGTCACTGTATAATACATACAGTGTCATCAAAGAAGATGCATTCCCAGCTCAGGTTTGCGTATTCCACTCCCTGGGTCTGGGAATTCCAAGCTGCTTGGCTGGCACCAGGTACTTCTACTATACTGCTTTCTTACTGTGTTATTTATTAAAGTTACTTTCTAACTCCCTTTCAAGAGCCACTGGGAAAAATATTAACAAATGCTGGAGAGAATGAAGGCTTTAGAGAAGAAGCAAGTTTCCAGGTTGAATCAGATTTACTTTCCCGCTCTGCAGCATCCTGGCTGGAGCTCTTGCTCCAGCAGAGAGAGCATTATCATCAGCTTATCCTGGAAAAAAACCCAATTGTGAGGCACCCCAGTGTGTCCCACACAAGAGCCTCCCGTGGGCTGTGAGACGTACGGATCACGTTGTTCAGGATCTCAACGGCTGGCTCCTCCAGTTCCAGGATTTGCTCTTTTATGATGTCCTCAAACGTCCTGTAGTTGGTAAAGCCTGGGAACTCCCTCCCACGGTACTGGTCTTCGTATTTGTTTGCTTTGCTGGGTACACTTTTCTTAGCTGTAATAGTAAAACAACGTTGCTTTACTACCAAATCAATCTATACATTCCACATTTAAGAAGGAAGCCTAATTCTCCTCTTGAGTTGTTCTTGAGAAGAGCAACTGCTGAGATGATATTTCAAGCAATGGGCCTCTGGTGGTCTAGTGGTTAGGGTGCAGGACTCTCACCGCTGCGACCCGGGTTCGATTCCCGGCCCCCCAGGCAGATGGAGCTCGTCAGCCCTGTAAGGCAATCCATCTAAGAGAAGGTCACTCTAAACAAACCTACGTTCTGAGACCCTCACTGCCACTGTCCGAGTTTCACTCGGCCCCGGCAGATGAACCTCAGGATTAAAGGGTGGGCTCAGTTCAGCGCAAGCTGTGTCTCACCTAAAAAATCCACTGCGCAGGCTCGAAGGGTTAATGACCTTTCCCAAATCTTCACTCGCGAAGACTGGCCATTATCCCCTTAGTTATTACAGAACAGAGCTAACACATTGTTGCTCAGTGAATGAGTCACCTCACTTCCAAGTTAAAAAAAAAAACAGAACAAAACAGCCCCCCAAGCTCACTAAACACCTGTTCCAGGGAATCTGCTGCTGACTAGCTATTTTTTGTTTAAAATAGTCAATATTTAAAACAGTCAGTATTTCTTTGTTGACATTATACACATTTGCCCTCTTAAGTGAGTTATATCCCTTTGAATTGGTTTACATGTTTTTGAATGGTTCTGATATTGCCCTGTTTTGGGGTCAGATTTGTGAATCACGGATCAAGGGCACGTGTGGAAGTAGAAGTCGAGCCATGAACACATTCAGTTCTAATATTCAGATATATGAATCTATGGTTGGATAATGAAAAAACTCCACAAAAAAAAAAAGAAAAAGACAGAAATAGATGTGGAGTGTCTTGTTCAGAGTCTAAAAACATACCTGTACAGTTACGGTAATACAAATCCACATGAACCCCCATCAACTTTGGAACAGAAAGTTCAAGGTTTCAAGTATCCAAAGTGTTTGCAATTTTTAATACTTTAATTCATCATAAGAAAGCTGAAGTTAAACAGAATCACTTGACACTCAGTGATATACTTTCAGAAGTCTTAAGCAGTGACTGATACCAGCGCTTCTCGTTGAGGAAGGTCTTGCTAAAGCTGCCTCTAGTTTTCAAGCTACATAAGTGAACTTTCTCTGCTGAAAATGTAAATACTTTCCCTGGACATATGAACCCATGATTTTGGGGCAGCATGTTGTGAGCAAGAGCTGTGCTGTCGTAAGAGATGTTGGGTGCTGCTGCCCTCACCTATTGCCAAGCTGGACATCAAGGGGATAACCTGGAAGTGCCCAGAGGATTCCCCACTGTGGTTCAGCTGCTGTGTGATGCCTGGTGTAACTTCTGCAACACAGGTGCTTGTTGTCCTCTGAAGGGGCTGCATCCTTCTGCTTCCTGCTGTCTTTACATCTATTCCTTCGTGCCTTCATTGTCCTATTTTTTTATTCCTCTCCATAAAATCATGTTGCTTGGCTTGGTGCTTCAAGGATGTACTACTACTACTTCAAGGTACTACTTGGATGAGACACTGACACACACCCACGTCTGTCTGTCTGTCTGTCTCCACATCTCTGCATATATATATACACATAGATTTTTCTTTGGCAGATGACACCTTTGTAACCTATATGTACCTATCATTTTTTATCGCTTTTAAATTATCATTTATCATTTTAGTCACTAGTGAGGTTGATAGAGAAGTGCATCAAAGACTAAAAGAACTTGTTAAAAGAGCTACTGCTTGACTGGCAGCTGAAGCTATTTCATCTCCAAGAGCAAATGATGGGGTTTCAGAGATGTGAAAAAAGTGCTACAGAGGATGTTGAGTGTACAACAGAGTTCAGTCTGCATGTATCACCCTACAGTAAAACCCCCCAGTTAAGAACGGAGTTCAGTTAAGCAATTAGCAAGGTGCAACATTCTTGGCAAGGCTGTGGCTATTTCAGACCCAGACTTGCTTTCTCCACACCTTAAACCAGAGCTAAAGTGGAACAAAAAAAGACCCAGATTCTAAAACATTCATAGTAATAATAATAGAAAATAACAATGCATTATTTATTATTATTATTATTAATATTAGTGTTGGTGGTGGTGGTGTTATTTAAAAGAGTGGTTCAGAGAATCACCAACAAATTCTGGGTCTTGATTTTATTGCTTTGCTGGGAGAAGAGAGACATCCACTGATCTCTCTGTAATGACAACATTTAACACAAACCATGTCTTTGTTCCCAAAGCATAACTTGCCTAACACTACAACAGATGGATGCTCATAGCTTCTTGTTCTTCACTTTCTTGAAAACAACCTACTGATGATGCCGTGTCTAGATTTAAAAGCAAGGGAATGGACTCTCAGGTCAGCTGCAAGTGATGGCTTCTGTGCTTACCCTTCTCAGCACACTCCAGGAGAATCGCTCCCCACGTTCGAAACTCTCGGCGGATTTTCGTGAACAGTCTGATTTCATTCCCAAACAGCTGCTCCTCCCCTCGCATTGTCCGAGAGATGTCTTGGTTAAAGAGTTTGATCAACTGTAATGAATTTAAGAACGAGCAAGCAGTGTAGCAAACTTTCATTTCTTCAGACTAATTTGTGTATGTTAAGTGAATTAAAGCAGGGACACGGTTCATAGAAAACATCCTCTCCTTATATCTTTTCTGCTCTCAGCTCCTGGTTTGTTTGGCTTTGGGGTTTTTGGGTTTTTCTTACAAAACCATCACAGCTAGAGGAGAACAAACTTGATACTCTTTCCCTTTCCTCCCCCCCATAGACTTTTAGAACCATTTACTAAATTCTAATTGGCCAGACTTGTATGAAGTCTTTGAAGACTGGTGAGGTTTCACAAATACCTCTGCCAAAGGCTTACTGTGAGGGATTAACTCCCCAGGATGAGACAATTTACATGGACTTGCAAACCACATTTTGACATCAGGAATACACTTGAACTTACAAGTGCTGTAAACAATGAAAACCCTTCAAAGTGCTGAGTAGGGAGAAGGGTAAATTTTCCCTCTCTGAGATGCTTGATTTTGACCAATTAACTGAGTTGTTTCATTTTCTTGTCAGATAATCACAGGAAAAAAAAATTGCTAGAATGGGCCACGAGCTTCTCTGGTCCATCATTTTTGCAGGTATGGTGTATTCCTGAAAGAGGTTTGCCCGTGTTACTCTCAAAGCATTTCAGTGACAGATACCACAAACTTCCTGGTGGTTCATGATGATGTTTTGATAACTTTTTCTACCTCCTCGCTCTGCTCTCTGACCAAACTAATACTGATACTTACATCTGTGAGGAAAATCAGCTTCTCAGACTCTGTTTTGGGTGTGCCTCTATTGTACCTTTGTAGGTCCTGTAACGTTTTATGGAGTGTCTCACGTATTTGGCTCTCCAGTGTTGGCAAAGTTTTCTGGGGAGTAGTCAGTAAAGAAGGGCATTGACATAGGTTGAACATGTCTGGCTTATTTTCTGTAAGTTTACATAAAGAAATATTTTTTTTTCTCCTTTGAGACTGAATTTAGAGGTTCCCTATATTTTAGCATCTTCCCTTAGTGGAATAAAATATATTACTTACAGATAAATTAATATAAAATAAAAACACCAATGTACTTGCAGTAGTATGGCAATATAATAGAGCAATTACATCTTACTAGAGATTTTGAAGACATTTTCAGTTAAATAGAAACGACTGTGTTTCAGTAAGCTGGTGGCAGTACCTTGTCACCCAGATGATCAACACTCCTTATAAACAAAAGGAAAAACCATGGCTGCCATTGAAAAGGCAGGAGCTACAGAGTCACAAGTAGGTGAAACCATCTGCAGTTTAAAGGCAAATCCGAGGACAGAGCATGGGGGTGTTTTTCCCTCTAACTCTCAGTTCAGTTTGTTCTCAGATTGCCAGGTTGAAGGATCATTAAGCACTATCTATGCATAGAAAGCTGCAATCCAACTTCAGTCCATTGCATTCCAAGGTCAAAGGGTTGAACTCATTTTTAGGCAGTAACTGGTACAAACAGCTTAGTGGGATACCTCTGTTACTTACAATAATGTGGTTCACAAGTTCATTTGTGAGCTTCACCGACAGATGAGGGATAGTAGCCTTTCCTTCTTCCATGAGAACACTGCAAAAAAAGAGGAAAGGGTGGGTTTTGGGTAGCCAGCATGTGCAGGGCAAGGAGGCAGTGCTGATGCTCTGCTCTATTTTCACTAGTTCTATTAAGCAACTTGATTAAAGAAAGAGCCCTCTGGGGAGTGCTGGTACAGATGTGGCAGCAGCTCAGGACTCTCTGGACTCTTTTATTCACGAGTTGCTTTACAGCTCCTGGCTAAGCAAAGGGAAGCAGAGAAGCAACTAAAAACAGCAAATCCTAACAGCAGATGGATGTGCTGCTGCATCATTTCTGCATGTGTGGAGTTCACTGATTCAAAGCCCTTTTCATCTGGCCATCCTCTGTATTATGATTGATTTGCTGCTGACTCGTGTTCTGGGCAAACTGTGCCCTCAGCACAGGCAGTGGCCTTTCCATGCTGTGTTTCACTGTGTTTTCCAGTGAAAAGAAACACCTAAGTGCTTGACTTGAAGTGCTCAGATGCTTAATTCGAATTCTTTGGGTCTATTCTGAACTTCCAAAGTTCATCGCACTTCTCCCATGTATTTTGCATCCAGTAAACATTTTCAAAGTTTATTTGCTATGTAAAAATTCCTCTGGGTTGCTGAAACACAACACTATGTGGGCAATGAGAAATACAATATCTAATTATAATTAATACCTGTTTGCAACCCTGAGTTAAATCTCAGCAAATCAACAGGAAGCTTTGAAGTGATTTTGATATGTTTTTAAGTGGATTTTTTCTGTGAGAGGTACCTGAAATGTCTGTGACTCGCAAAGAAGTTCCTCTCCTGCTGGATTGCAGAGGCCAAGGTCACTTTGTTGTGGATGTCCTGCTGCCCACGACACTTCACGATCATGTAACCCTTTTTGAGGGGGATTACCATGTTTTGCATTATTCTAATGATAGACTCTTCGGTTCCTCTGTCCACCAGGTCGGGTTTGGTGAGGATCCCTGTGAAATGACCCAAAGTTAGTCAAGTGCAGAAGTTACAGGTGGGAGAGGTGCAGGAGAAACACCCCCCACCAAGCAGGAACGCTCCATACCATGTTTCACAAAGGAGTTTTTGTCTGTTTTCTCTCTCCTAGAAAGCTCTCAGCCCCTGGGCTTTGCCCTGTCAAACTTGCTCTACAGTTGGCCTCCCACCAGGCCTCTTGCCTTGCAAACCTTTTTTAACAGGCAAAGCTTCCCTACCATTAACTTTGAGATTTGCAATTTCCAATTATTCGTAACATGAATGCCAGCAAGACACAAAACCAAGGGTTTTTTCTTATTCTTAGAGCTGCTTAAGGTTTTAAAATAGTTTATTTAGGCTGTTTTCTTTTTTTTTTTCCCTCCTCTTCTAGTAGCTAACGTCACAGATCTGGTGTGGAACACAGAATATCAGTCCTCATGAAAAAAAATTGCCCTTCTCTTCAACTTGTAGCTTAAAAGTTGTCTCACCTAGTGTCCTTTCTCCACTGGGATCCACCTCCTGGGCCATTTTCAAGGCTTCTGTTGTTGCAATATCCACATTACATGGCACCACCACCAAATTGATTGTCTCTTTGCAACCAATAATTCTTTTAAGGAGAATTCTGATCTGCAATGCAATACAGCAGTAAAGAGGTTCAGTGAAATCAGATGCTTGCACGTAGGATGTGACCATTTCTAGCAATATGAGCCACTGTCTGATGACATTAAATGCCACATATGCTGAGGATGGTATTACATGCTAAGGGATGCCATGGAAACGGGTCAGCAGAAGAATGCAGCCTCTTTTCCTATGTAAACATCCTTATCCTTATCCAAACAGCTGGCATGAACAGAGACCAGACTGTTGTTATGCCTGTCTTGACAACTATGTAGAGTTTAACCTCTCATGCAAGTAATCTTTAACTATGGAAGTATTAAAGATATTTGATAAATAGCCATATGTAAGAAAATCAGGTTCTGATGTCTAGGCACACACTCATGGAAAGAAAGCAAGCTAGATTATATTGATAAATCTCAAATTTGTACCTCTGAAAGGAGAGCAAATGTCTGGCTTTTATTTCAGTGGAGTATTTGTAGGGAAATGGAAAAAAGCCAAAAACCAAGTAGCCCATGATATCTAGTTGGCATTGTTTCCATGTTTCAACGCCCAGCTAAACAAGCTTCTCATAATTTGTGTTGTTTTGCAACAGCTTCACACAGCTCTATTGTGCTTATTCTGAAGTAAATTAACTCTTTTTTCCCCCCTGGGTTTTGCTAAAGATGCCTCCCTTTTCTACTTCCCATCCATCCCAGTTTCTGACATGGTTCAGTGCTACAGACTCCACCTCTGAAGTGTGCAGACAGCTGGGGATGATGGAAATGTTTGGACCATGTCACATCTGCTGCTTTCTTCTGAATACAATAGAAAGATTACTATCTAACTCTGAAACTAAATTACTCTCCTCCCAGAAAGTAAAGCCCAGACAACCCAATCTTGTCTCATTTTTATTTGGTATGTCTTGTTTAGTTTGGGCTCCTCTTATTCCAAGCTCCTATTTAAAGGCATTTTAGGAGGAACAACACGCCCACTTCCTGCATGTCACCCTCACAGTGGGCCTTGTCCAACTAGTTTTATTTGCATTCCCCAGCATTTCATCTAAAAGCAGCCAGAGGAGGAGTAGAGATCCCCTCCACTTTAACACTTATTCTGTTTACTTCTGAAAAGGTCTGCTGGGATCCCTTAAAGGATGAGAAAACCCAGGATGGGTCTGATTCTGATGTGTTCTGCAAGTAAGGGATGAACTCAGATCTGTTCACCTCTGCCAAATACATCCACAGAGCTGGTAAGAGACCAGTTTTTCTGGGATGTATTTGTCTTCCAGATCTAGCTGAGGGACACGGGGCTGCAGTGTGTTCAGTGATGTGCCCAGGTATGAGGGAGGCTACAGAGGTGTCCCCATGCACAGATTGGCACACGAGACTGAGTTTTACCTGTTCCCCGATGTCTTTTGGCTGGTCCCCCACGGCCACTCTGGCAATTCCAGGAAGATCAATTAGTGTCAAATCTGGGACATCTGGGGACCGAACCTCTAGGGAAATTAATTCTGCACTAATGGCACCTCTAGGACCAGCCACAACATCCTGGGCTGCAAGGAGAAAAGAGAAAGGCAAAGAACACAAGCTTCAACTCTACATCAAACCAAAGCTTAACACACCGACTTTGAAAAAAGTGCCTAACTACCACCTAAGGTTCTTTCAGGCTTGGCTTTTGCTCTCAGATCCGGCCACACACATAAATCCACTTATGCAAAAGTCTAAGGAAATTATTAGGCAGCACCCGTGAGGTCCTTTTGGGATAGGAACTGCAATATTTTACAGAGCACATATTTATGAACTCTCGTGTATGGAGACAAAATACAGGCAAATAAACCACAGCAGAAGGGATCAGATAAAATATTGGTCAGCTGTAGAAATGCTTCCCCAAAAACAAGACACTCTCTGGGCATTAATTAATCCTTGGGTGCCTTGAAAGACAAATAGGTGTTGTTCTATATTCTTCACATTTTGATAGGGAGGTTTGGAGACCAAGTAAATTGTCCCAAATCCTACAAGGCAATAATGCTGGAACTGTGAGCAGCGCAGAGAAGCAAAGAAAACCCACAGCCATTCTCATGAGAGATTTTTGTCTCTGTAATTACCTTAATTAATTCATACCAGTTGCCTTGCCAGTTTTGGAAAGATAACTTGAGAATATCCAAATAATATATCGAAAAGCTAATGAAAAAAACCCAACAACCTAGGAAGAATAACTGTGCAGAGCTGTGCTAGTCTCAAGGAAATAAGGACAATCCAACTTTCACATTTAGGGCAAGTCCTTACGGCCCTTTGGGTAAAAACAAGGATTTCTTACTCAACATGAAATGCCATAACAGCAAAGCTGTGACATGGGAAGGACAATGACTGAGGCCATGGTCACAGTACCTGCCAGGATTTCTCCATGGTCTCCACTCTGCCTTCTTGCAATTTTCTCCAAAACTGTAAGATTTCCAGCCAGAGACACCTCGAGCAATCTCTGAGCTTTTG
Organism: Lepidothrix coronata; assembly: GCF_001604755.1. Lineage (NCBI taxonomy): Eukaryota > Metazoa > Chordata > Aves > Passeriformes > Pipridae > Lepidothrix > Lepidothrix coronata. The sequence goes on along the minus strand of NW_016690210.1, from coordinate 1,537,096 downwards.
AGCTGATGACAGGGACCATTTGGGGCTTTGCATGTTTACAGCTTGACAGACAACCTCCCCAGACCAGGAAACCAGGAAGACACCACCCAGCTAAGAACACACCTTGATCATGTATCATGGATAAAAGGATCACGGATCTTGTAAGTGGCATCCCTGACCATGGTGCCGGGATTGGGACTAGGTGATCTTTAAGGTCCCTTGCAACTCAAACCATTCTGTGGTTCTGTGATCATCATGGATCATCCTGATTCGGAGGAGACTGAGCAAGCCAAACCCACTTACCTTGTCTTATTGCCCTCTCCACCTCAGAGGGACTCTGGAGGTCCATGACAACATTGTGGTAACAGATTCTCCCTTGCCACGCCTGGCCCTCGGGCAACCTCTTCAGTTTAAGCTCCAGGGGACATCGAGTGACAATACCTGCAGCAGTTCCAAAGACATAGGTAACTCAGCAGCTGCTGGGCACGACACACAGCCTTGTACTACGTGACATTGCCAGAGGGGTCTCATCCAGCTTCCCACTCAGAGTAGGATTGTCACCGGCACTACGTGAGGTCAGCTATGGCTCTTTCCACTCATGTCTGGTCTTGCAAACCTCCACAGATGGGGGATTTGCTCTTTGCTGGGTGATCCCAGTGCTGCACCTAAATCCTAGGAAGATTTTTCCTCAAGTCCAGCCTCAAAGATCAGAGGGTATTGTAACCTCACACAGAACTTGCAGAACTTACATGTGCGAATATACACACACAGAGAGAGCTGAAAAGTGAATCTTCTTGAGCTGCAAAGTCTTCCAACAGCCTTCTATGACTTAAATGGTGTTTTGTTTTTAAGTAAAGGTCTTTGTATGCTTTTTACAAAAAAAAAAAAAAGGTATCTCTAAGAAAATATTGTTAAAAAAATCTAAACCAACCCCAAAAGCAAATTTCAAAAGTAATTTTCCACCTGAAACTGATACTCTTTGCTGGGAAATGCACAGAGTCAGCTCATGCAACCTTTCAGTCTGTCCAGAGTTTGGGGCAATTACACTCCTTACTCTTGGTCTCTTGACTAGCCAGAAGATGTGCCTTGTTGGGAGTTACCTTGTGGTGCCTCACTGGCACATCAACTTCTCAGTCACAGTTACCCAATTCTAGACCAAAAAAAAAATAAATAAAAAAAAAAATCCCTTCCATCTCATCAAAGTGAAATTCAGGTGAAAACCTGAGAAGGTGAATTCTTACCATTGCCCCTGGGAAGAGCAACACCAGACAGGGCTTCTAGGACAGAACTCTTCCCAGAGCTCTGGTCTCCAATCACTGCGATCGCAGGCAGGGACAGGTCCTTCTCTATTCCCAGAGCTCTCAGGCTGTCGACGAGATCAATGCAGGGCCTGATCCTTTCCTCATATTCTCTGTACAAGGTGTGTTCTGCAGCCTGACAGAGTTAAACTTAGGATGAGTTTTCCCGAATTTTAAAATAAGTTGTTTCCACAACAACGACAGCAAAAATCCAGACATCTTTTCTGGCTCGTCATTCTTTAGTAACAACTTATTTACTGACATCAAGCTGTGCTCTATATCACTGTTCATCCTTGCATCTCCATGTTACAAACAGGTGTCTATAAATATGAAAAAAAAATCAGTTGGCTCAGTGATTATCCTTAGCAAAAATACCAAATTTTGGAAGCTATTCTGAGAAGGTAAAAAAAAAGAAGGAGACCACATTACTAAGTGTGCTTTGTTCTTTTTTTTTTTTTTTAATAATTGCCATTTTCTTCCACTCATCTACAGTTGTATTGAAACGTGTATGCAGATGAAAACTAGCAATCACAGAATTTAGCACAGAATAGCTTATTAAATCTTTGTTTTAGATTTTGAAGATACAGTTTTTCCACAGACACCAAAAGTGTTCTGTTATAGCATCCTCAACAGGTGGCTAAAAGAGTTTTAGATCATCATGGCTCTTCTTTCTTTGCCTCATTTTAGGCTTGGGTAAGGAATGAATATGAGTGGGTTGTGTTAAATGGCTGATTATTGTCATTTTTTGGTTTTGATACACGTGCCAGACGTTTACACAGGCTCCTCATTTCCATGAAAACAAGCCAGATAACTTCCAGTCTTTTACAAAACTGGTCCATCTGCTGTTAAATATGCTCAAATAAAGTACATAAAGATCAGCTTTGGTCTTTTTTCCCTGTTCCAGTCTGACTGCTGCATTTAGAAATGCAATTTTGAGAACACCAATATGTTTCAGACATATTGGGCCAGGCACACTCAAACCTGACTTTTTGAAAAGAAAAACTGAAGTTTCTCTCCATCACTTTTATACAAGAAGGCCAACTCTAAAAGTATGTCTGTCAATCAGATGTACTCAAACAGAGCAGAATTTTTCTTTCAAGATGAGGAAGACTGCATACTTTACTGGAGGCAGGCACTGAAACCTTATTGGTACCCCCTGCTCACTGTCTTCACTGTGATGTTCAATAGCTAGCAGCTTCTCAAAAAGCTTCATTAACTATGTCACAAACTTAAAACCAACCTGCTTCCAGTGTCAAATATCTAAGGAGGTTATTATCAACCTTTCTTTGCATTTCTGTTGAAGGTAGAAGAGCCTCAAGTAAAATCTATCTCAGCTTTTAGGAGTTCTGCTCAACATTTGTTGTTAAGAATGACAGATACATGTCACACATTAAATTGACTTCTAGGCTGCACCCATCTTTTTTTTTGTTAGACCTGCATTGTTTATATCTGTAGATTAATTGCAGGTACCTGTCTTGCTAGTTACTTGACTATGACTTGACAATGACTGCTTGGCCCTGATCCCAAAGTACTCCTTAGACATAACAAGTGCAGATTGCCCCAAAAGAGACAAAGTAATTAATTTTTGGGGCACAAAGAGAACCAACAGAATAAGAATGGGGAGGATCTGTGTCCTCTTCTTGCCTTACCTTCTCCTGTTCTCTGGAATATTCTGTCTCCAAGCCCTTCTGCTCGTAGTCAGGCCTCCTCTGGAACGTGTTCTCCGACATCTGAACAGCTTCTTCTTCTGTCTCTGGTGGGAGAGGCACTGCAACACCTTCTAAAGCTTGTTTAAAGAAAGGAAATGCAAACCCTTCTATCTTTGGGGCAGGTTTGGTTCCTTCAGAAGGTGATTTGAATGCTGCATTCCTCTTATCCATGGTCCGCCGATATTTTGGGCTACCACGCGGTTTGTCCATAAGTGATTCACTAAACAGTGGTTACTGCCTGGTCCAGCTCTTAGGTACAGCTTCTGAAATCAAACATGGGGCAATGAGTGACTCCAGCTTGAAAGAACGAAACTGCCACAGTAAAAACCAGTATTTATTTGGGGATGAGGGGCGAAGTTACACCAGTTTTTTGCTAAAAGTTGGTTTCCCTCAGTGAAATATTTTACTGAAAGGTGTCTGGAGAAGCTCAGTCAGTACGTGGGCATGATTGGAGAGAGTATGAGAATCCTTGACGTCCTGGGGTCAGGAGTGTAGGGCTGTGGGCTGCACAAGGAGGGTCTACATGGGTGAGCCACCAGCTGTGAGAGTGGGACACACCAAGCCATATTCTGCTGTGCAGCCAACTCACCTCTCTTGCAGTAGAAACGCTTGTCAGAGGCAAGTCTGACACATATTTTAGAAGCTCTGCATCTTGGTACCCTCCTCTATAGCTTAAAACCCTCTCCCCAAAAGCAGACTTTGCTTGACATGATGTTAGAGAAGGGACAGCTAGGAGACTTTTTATTTTCTTGTTCAACTTTTCTTTATGCAAAAGTTTTATTTTCTGTGGATGTCTGAAGAAACTAGAGGCTTTTGACGTGACGTTTTCCAGGGAAAGTGATTTCCAGAGAGAGAGATTTAAAGAAAAAAATCCCCATCAGCATTTTTTCAAAGCTTGATGTTCTTTGGCCTCCCTCTGCCAAAACTAGGATCTGTTAAACCCTTGGGGAAATAAATCAGGAGAAACACATCTTTGTTTGAAATAACTTCCTGTTTTGTTAATTTGCTTGAATTAAGTTTACAGGTTTTTTAATTTAAGCAGACATCAAAATAGGATGATTGGACACAATGTAAGTTATACCTTTAAATGTGTAAAACAAGCTTAGACAAAACACCACATGCTGTAGCAGAGTAGTCAAGAGAAGGTTCTGGGACAGGTCTGAAAAGTAGGATACAGTGATTATGTGGATAATTATGATTAGATTTATTGCTAATACAGTATCTAAATATTGTCAGTGCAGTACCTAAATAACAGCTCTGCCATCTATTACTGCGGATTATAGTCAGGTCAGGGTTCTTCCTGTTGAGCCAAAGCTTCAGTGAGACCCTTTTGCTTCCAAAACGTTGTCTTTGGCCTTGCAGAATTCACAATTACAAAGCAACAAAGCACCTATGTAGTTCAAGGAAAGGAAGGAGGCAGGGGCAGCCCTGGGGAAGGGAAACTGTTGGCAGACTTTCAGTGTCACACGTCATCCTGGTGTCACGTTTCACTTCTGGATTCTGGCCCATTTCAGCGCCTTTTTTTTTCCCCTTCTCTTTCTTTCTTTCATCAGATGTTGTTAGGGCTCAGTACACAAAAAAAAAATCACTGTGCCCGTGTGGCACAGGAAGGATTGCACCACCCTACTAACCTTTTCCAGGTCTAGGGGGACAATAGCTTGATAACCTCAGAAATCCACACGGGTTGTTTTACTCTGCTGCTGCCTGTAGGAATCTTTTTTAGGGGGTGTGTGCACTCCTAGGTGTGTGTAGGGGTGATAGCTGGGTTTTCTCATGAATCCTCAGCCCTCCCCCATCCCTTCCAGGTCTCTGAGGCAGTGGCATTTGCCCAAGGATAAGCACACCAGGTGGGCATCGCAGGATGTCTGGATGCTTGCATAATTAATTCATTCCAGAGATAGGGGAGCTGAGATGTTCGTGATTGCCTTCGGTGCACATAGCCCACCAAAGGGTGTAAAATGATGCTGGAGACTGAGTCAACGTGGCAAACTGACCTCCTGAGATTTCAGGGAGCTTCCAGGTCAATTTTCACCCCTCCCCAGCCCCCCTCTCCCCACCGCCCCACCGCCAGTGCCTCCAGCGGGGATACCTGCAGGGCACCTCCACGTAGGGGCAGCTGGACGGGCAACACCAGCCACCTGGATGATTAAAGAAGAAGAAGAAAACACTAAAGCAAAAATATTGTGGTCCTGAGCGAGCCAGAGCTAAGATTAGCGTGCGTGTGAAAAGAATCACGAGATCGGGCTGGAAAGCCGCCTGAAGCACAGCTGTTCTCTGGGGCTGGAAGCAGTCACATGGAGGTATGTGGTATGGGGGGAGATAAAGAAACACCTGCCTGGCTGGAGAGCTCGGCCCCAGGTTCTGTATATAGAAATGGAGTAAAAAAGTTACAGAAGAGTTCTTCCTGAACTAAAGTCTGTCCCGCTTGAATTCATCCCCCGCGAACGGTGCAGAGTGAGGGACCTTTTTTCTACACCTCCAGCCCCAGCGCTTTTGGACAGGTGTGTAAATACCTAAGATCCAGTCAAATACAGAGTCAAATCCTAAAGCATCCCCTGCCCCCTTCCTTTCCTTGAGCTTCACTTTTAGATTTTTGCCTGCCTGCGTGTGGAAGCCTCTCCTGGCACAGCAAAGAGCCCTGTGCTGCACAGCCACACCTGCACGAAGCACCAACCTGCTGGTGGTTCTGAAGGGGAGCTGCCTTGTTTTCCTCTAGAGATCCTGGCTTTGCATCTCAAGGAGATAAAAAAAATCCCTTATCAATAAAATCCCTTTTAGCCCTAAAGTGCAGGGCTGCAGTGCTGAACCCGCACAGCTCTTGCATTTATTGCACCCTCTGTCCAGCCTGAGGAGCATATGGACTTCTGGTTGGCATACTTGAGGATATTTGGGTAAACCACACAGTCTCTGGGCTGTATGTTTATTAATTCTAGCTGTCTTCTCAGAAAAAAAAAAAAAAAGCAGCTTATGATGCTACACATGAATGAATACTGCTGGCTAGATCATGTTGCTGAACACTGCCTCCTCCTACCAGTACCTACTTTAGAACATGTGTTCCAATTTAAATGCCATCTCTCAGTTGTCCCCTCTTAAAGAGGAAATAATAGTAATGTCTTTTCTTTTTTCCCCACCCCGGAAAGCAACAAATCCTACTCCTGGCAATCTTGTTTAAACACACTTATTTTGGACTCTTATGGAGCCTTTTCACATTAAAATGAAAATAACAGTCAAAAATTGCATTATTATTCTTAGAAGCAGGAAAAGAGGAACTTACCCTTGTAAGTGTCCCGTAGCAAGGAGATGCAGTAACCTTTCTGAACTTCTTTGGGTGCTTTTTTATTTAGAGGCTCCACCTACAGACAGTGACAAGAATCAGGAGAAACGAAACCGAATTCTCACATGAGAAATAGTTGCCTTCTGTGGAAAATGACCAGGCTTGCTTTTTCAAAATGCTGAGTTGCCATGAGTCGGCACCTCTTGCTAACACTGCACCCGGAGTTATCCCAACACCTTAGTTGTGTCCAGGGTGAAGTGGAGACCTCACAGCCAAAAGTTCATAGAATTACAGAATCTGGTTTGGGTTGGAAGGGGCATAAAGGATCATCTAGTCCCAACCCCCCTGCACAGGCAAGGACACCTTCCAGTAGCCCAGGTTGCTCCAAGCCCCATCCAACCTGGCCTTGGGCACTTCCAGGGATCCAGGGGCAGCCACAGCTTCTCTGGGCAACCTGTGCCAGGACCTCATCAACCTCACAGGGAAGAATTTCTTCCTAATATCCAGTCTAAACCTACTCTCTTTCAATTCAAAGCCATGCCCCTTGTCCTATTACATGTCCTTGTAAAAAGTCTCTCTGAAGCCTCACAGAAGAGCCCCCCCACCTCTGTACCGCTATTCAGCGGCTCATACCCAGGTGAAACTGAGCTTAATTAATGGTGAAGTTAAGCTTAGTGAATTGTAAATTATTAATTAATCGCTGTCTTTCTAGCCTTAGGATATTTAGCACTAACACAGCAAATGCATTTATCAACAGCAGTTCTGAATCTGTTGTAGCTGTCACCTGAGTAAACGATTTTTGACTTTGTGAAACTGTCTCCACCAAAGTCCTTGGAGGGGCTCTGTCAGACAAATGCCAAATCCATACTCTAAAGGTGACAGTTTCACGATAGCTGAAGAAACAATAATGCAATGTGTTGGTATTTTTCCCTTTCTCTGTATGCCAACTCTCCTCCTGCTGTTTAGTGAACAGGAGAAAAGTAACTCCTCACAACACAGCTCCTCCTCTCTTGGCTGTACTGCATGACAGGGTGTCAGGGTGTCATGGCAAATGGCAGAGGTACTTGGAAATATTGCCCTTGAGCAACAGCCCCCTCTTCCTCCCCAAAAAAGTCAGCTCACTGAGTCAGCTCACTCACACTCGGGGTGAAACATGCTGGTTCCAGAGGAGCCCAGGCAAGCTGCTGTGCCCCAATCCCACCAGTATTGCCCTGTGGGAATGCTGGTCCTGTGCCCTCCAGGGGACCCTTTCAGCCTTCTCATCCCCTCATGCAAAAAACAAGTGGGTGAGGGCCTCCTCCATAGGAGAGGGAGTATTTTTTCCACCTCCCAGCGAGGCTTTCCAGCCCAGCCAGGGTGGCAAACTGTGCCACCACTCACCTGGGCTGAGCCAGGGCTGCCAGAGGCTGCAGGGTATGGCTGAGGTTCTTCAATATGAGTGAGAGAAAGCAAAGTGACACACAGTGTGATTTGTCTGTTTTCCCAGTCACTGAGTCAGGATGCTCCCTCTCCTCTCCTCTCCACTCCTCCCCTCCCCTTCCCTCTCCTCCCCTCCTTTCCTCTCCTCTCCCTCTCCTCTCCCTCTCCTCTCCCTCTGCTCTCCCTCTCCTCTCCCTCTCCTCCCCTCTCCCTCTCCTCCCTTCTCCCTCTCCTCCCTTCTCCTCTCCTCTCCTCTCTCATTTTTTGTGGTTTTGGTGTTTTGGTTTTTTTGTTTGTTTGGGTTTTTGGTTGGTTGGTTGGTTGGTTTTTTTGTTTTGGTCTGGTTTCATTTGCTTTGTTTTGTTTTGGTTTTTTTTTTTTTTTTTTACAGGCTCTAAGCTGTTAAGCAAAGTCAATATGCTTTGTTCAGCCAGGGGTTTTCCAAGTCAGGTGCAGGATCAGCCCTTACTTCTCACTCCCTCTGCTTTTAACTGCTGCCTCGATTGATCAGCTGCTCTCAATTCCTGGCTGTTTTGGTGGGCTCCAAACTGCCTTACTCTAGCCCATGGGTCCGACCCCACAGCACTCCCACTGTTCTCTAGACCCAGCCCTTTTCCTCTGTGACTCAGGGAGCTCGTTTCTGATCTCTGGCTGCAGGTGAGTGGCAGGGTGTGACACAGAGCTGGTGCTTCACAGGCACCACCACGGCTGGACATTGCCCACAGCAGGAGAACACATCTCTAAGCTCTCCTGGCCTTCTCCACCACCCCGTGCCAGAAGTACCTTTTCCTGGCCTGATGCACTGGCCTGGTTTTGTTCTTTGCAATCTTGAATTACCTCAGTTGCTTCACCAAGTGTCCTTGGTTTGCTAGTTCAGCATTCCCTTGTGTCTAATTTCAGCTGATACATTACCTCAGGTTTCTTTCTTCTTTTATTTTCTCTCTCACTGCTGTAATTACTGGGACATGTTAAGCCTGATTTATCTGTTTGGGAGCTGTTCATCATTCCCCCTCTTTGAGGCTCTGAGGCCTGTCTCTATGACAAGACTCAGGAGCCTCACTTCTTACAACCATCACATACTTTCCCAAAATGAATCACGGGGATGGCGGGTCAGTCAATCGCTTCATGATTTTCCAAATCAAACATGCAAAATATATGCAGCAAATACACAGTGCTGCAATTAAGGCAAAGCATAATAGGGTTAATATTAAGAGAACAACAACAGGGTGAAGAGAACAACAGCAAAAACCCCTGTAGCACTCAGTGACCCTCCCAAAATAGTGCCCCCACCATTGATGTTCTGCATGGATAGCTGCACCTTTCTTCCCATTGTCATGTTTTCCCATTTGAACACGAAGAGCCTGGCTCAGCTCATCCTCTGGAATGCAAAAGAAAGCATCTTTTAAATCCAAAACAGTCAAATAATTATTTTTTCCACGATTATTTGGTTTATTGTTCTCAAATCCTACCCGTACTCCTGAGAACAAGTCTTCTTTATTGGTGTCTGATTCAGGCTGACACTCTCTCAGCAGCATTCAGGACTGCATTCAGGATGTCATTCCCAGGTTCCTCTGAGCTCTGCTTCATCAGTGAACAGATCAGAGCCTTCCATCCTTTTTCTTGTGAGATACATAGAGCTTTCCAAGAAGTTGTTTGAGCACTTAACTTGCATAATGCATCTCGTCCTAGCAATGGAAGGGGACATTCTGGCATGTAGAGACTCATGAGACAGTTGAGTATCTCCAGTTGTGCCCTCCATGAGTTGTAAGAATGTCACAAAGCTCATTTTCCCACTACCCCAACAATCAGAATTGTAACTTTACTTAGCAGGCCCTTTCAGTGAGTTATTACTGAATGTGTGGCTCCACTATACATCAAAAATTCCTGGTTTCAGTTGATATATTATCCTGAATTTATTTCTCGTATTATTTTTTTCTGTAGCTGCTGCAATTACTGAGACAGGCTAAACACAATTTATGTATTTGGGAGCTGTGCACCCATGTAGTGACTAGATTGTGAATTTTCAGCAGTGTCTTTGTTACATGATCAGTTTGGTTATGGGGCTTTGTGTAATCACAGGACTATGTTTCTCAAAAAAAAGAACAACTCTGGGCAGTATCACCTGCTGTGAAGGGTGAAATAGGGGTTTTCCTTTCTCCACATGCCAAGATTTCGGTTCTACTATTTTTTCCTGAAACAGCAAAATAGAATCTTTATCCCCTTAGTGGAAAATGCTTTAATGTAAGGCATTGAAAACATTTTTCATGTTTGTGCAATGATTTATAACAGCCTGTTTCACCAGCAATACATTTCTACAGATTAAGACAACACAATAAAGGATGTTTAAAACAATTAAGTAGAATTTCATTCAAATCTGAGAGTGTAGAGTATGTTTTGAAATAAATTTAATGAACAGAAAAATGGGACATGATGCAGAAGATGAATGACCAAGCATTTGTCAAAGCCATTTCAGATTGTAATTTAAAAAGAAATATCAAAATGTAATGTAAATGCACTAGTTGGCAGGATCATTATGTGACATAAACCACTAGGAAAAACCCTTAATCATAAAATTATTCGGATATCACACTGGGTGTTGTCCTGTCAATCTTTATAAATCAAAATGTTTCAGAGAGCATTGCCTCGGGCTTTATCTCATTTAGTCTTGAAAGCCCTCAAGTATGGAGATTCCACAGCCTCACTATGAAATTAATTCAAATGATTAACTAATGATTTTTTTTTCTTCTTCTTCTTAATATCCAGGTGGATATATCCCCCCGTGTTTCAGTTTATGCCCCCTGCCTCTCATTCCCCAACTGTGCGTCTCTACAAAGAGCTCAGCACCATCCTCTCAGACACCAGGGGATGCTACAACCCACCCACAGAACCATCCCTTCCCAAGTGTCCTGGCTGGGAGAGAGTTGATTTTCTTCCTGGTAGCTGGTGCAGTGCTGTGTTTTGGAGAATATGTTGATAACACAGGGATGTTTTAGTTGTTGCTAAGTAGTGCTTACCCTAAGTCAAGGACATTTCAGTTTCCCATGCTCTGACAGTGAGGAGATCTCACAAAAAAGCCAGAAGAGAGCTCTTTATTAGCTCCTAGGCCTGCGTAAGATTTAAAACCAAACTGAACATCTCCTGGTTGGTCAGTTTTCTGTCACTCACACCCAAATGGGTGCAGGATGGGAATGAGAATCTCCGGTCCCTGCAACAACACAGAAAGCGAGGAGAGAGCGGCCCAGAGGATGGAAGCTGATGGTCTTCTCTGACAAGAAGTTGTTACTACCTGGAGGTGGTTTGCAGTTCAAATGCAAAGCTGGTTCAGCAGGAGCTAATGGAGACAAAAAGCAGTTTGTCCCTTATGGCAGGAAGGAGTGGGTGGTGAAAGCTTGAAAGGCTTCAGGCTAAATAGAGGAGGGGAAAGGTCAGAGAGAAAAGATAATTGGGGTAGGTGAATCCTCAGGTCTGTGTATGCATGAGGGGTCTAAAAATATATCAATGGGTACAGTACTCTCCATGGTTCAGAGCAGTGAGACAGTCTTAAGTCAGAGCCCTTTTCTTTAGTTACGTGTTTCTGAGCCTTGCTTTTCTTTGGTAAGGGATGGGTTATAAGGATTCAGCAAATAGGGTGTGTATGAACTCTTCCATCTCTTCCTGCAAAGGTCTCAAGTGTATCTGGCTGTTTTTTGACTTGGCTGAAGTTTGGATCACAGTACCAACTGTTGGACATGCAAGTTTCATCCTTGCAGATGAGAAGGAAATTCCTGAAGAACGTGAAGAAGGGGGTGAAGTTGTCCATGTGAGTATCCATCACTGTGTGGCTCCCTATCGGTCACAGAGAGGGAGCCAAGACTGTGATTTGTCTGAATGTGGTTTAGTGAGGCCTGATTGTCTTATGTAAACTGAACATTGTAATCAAGGGGATCTTTTTCCAGCACAAAATTTTAGAGATCCAAATTACTCAAAGCGGTGCGAGCCGCTGACATCATTAATACCAGAGTAATCCCACATGCACTGGACTAGGACTATCCAGATAATGAGTTTTCTGCAGCCTCAGGTCCTTCCTACTCTCACCCAATGGGCTGTGTCCTCTTCAGCTAAATGCAGAGACTTACAGTTCCTGTTAAATACTCACTGCCTGGGTGCTTTCCCTTCTTCCACCTGCCCTGCACATTTGTTGGGCGTCATGCTTTCTGGGCAGAGAGGGTGGTTCAGACCAGTGCCTGAGAAAAACATATTGAACTACTCTGGGGATGCTTTGCAGAGGGAGTTGTAATGATATTTGGGTGAAAATGCTGTAACTGTGGGTCCTGGTCACAAATTATCTGTGCTGGTGTGTTCGCCAAAGTAATTTTTCCTGTCTGGACTCTGAATCTTGAGCCAGTGTTTTCCTTTTTTACAGTATGAAAACCTCCCCTCCTGCCCCCAGAAGTAGCTTTAAAAGAGAGTCTAAAGGAAGACAGTCGGAAATGAGCCCAGGAACTGACATCTGAACTCCCTCTTTGTTGTTATCCACACTCTGAGTTTGTTTTCAGTTACATGTTGACGTTTTTTTTTCTCCCTTGAGAAAATGATAAAAATCCTAATGTACAGGGACTAGATGGTACAAACTTCACTGAGAAAAGGAGTAAAAATTTGCTAAGAAGCAATGAAGAGCCTAACCCAGCAACAGCCAACAAAGCAATACATTTTTCTGTCTCCAAATTTCAAGGTAATCAAAGGCAAAAGCAAGTAAACAGAGCAAAAACTGAAGTATCAAACAAGAAAGAGGAGCTTTAACTGTGCAATGGATTGGGCACCCCCCCTAAAACAAACCCCCCCACAAAAAAATAGCCAAAATAAATTAAATAACCCCAATGAATAGAATCTATCAAGAAGCATGGGGAAAGAGGAAGAAATGAAAAAAAAAATCCCCTCCTCAAAGAGAGAGACCATTTCTTCATTTTATATAAGGCAGTATGACTAAGAATTAAAACTTTGTTATCTGGAGTATAAACCTATTTGTTCAAGGGATATTGACATTTGTTAGTCATCATTATGATGATGGTATCTAAACAGTTGCCAGGAGGTAATGGATCCTGACATCTGGATATTTACAAGTGGTGATATTTTTATCTAACCGTTTTTAATACTTTCCTTGCTTCTGATAATGAGAAAGGAATAGAAGAGCATGGTGTGTTACAGATAAGGCAAATAAAGTCACTTCCTCACAGCTCTTTAGCATTCAAGCATTACAATTTGCGTGGGGTGGGGAGAAACTAAAACCTAAAACACACCTTGTAGTGTATATGATTGCCCAGGAACTGCTTGGGTGCAACCAGCTTTGCATGAGCTTCCTCCACTTCTGTCCCTTTATCTTGTTGCTTTAAAAATTACAGAGATGAGCTCCTCGACTCATGTAAATTATCATTACCAACAGGAAACTAAATAGTAACAAAGGACCTGGCAGAATAATGTTGGGGGATTTTTGTATCCCTTGAGGTGAATTAAGCACATATTTGTGCTTGAATAAAAAAGGATTTAATGAGTGGTGTCTAGAGCAAAGTCCTGCTGCCCTAAGTTGTTCTACAAGGCCTGTGCAAAGATGTGGCAGGGGCTGATTCCTTACACTCGTGCTGGGATCCATCAGGTGAGTGCTGGCACAGGGCACCTCAGCCCCATTGTCCGTCCTCCAGCACCAGCCCTGCTGTCCAAAAGTGGCCCCTGAGTGCTCCCACTGCACCATTGCCACACGACAGTGCTGCAGGATCTCTTATCACCCACTGGAACTTCACTCCCTCACAGGGAGCAATCCTGTCTCAGGAATCCCTGCTTCCAGCCAGGGTAACCCTTTCTTGCCCTCTTTCCCTCCATGCCACATCATTCCTCGGTCAGGAATGACCATTGCTGAGCAGTTACAATTTGAATTATCCATTCTATGCCATAGTAACCAGACAGCTTATGAACTTAATTAATGCTCATTATTTGTCGTGAAATATGTCAGTATTTCACTGACAAATTCACTTCACTGCAGCAAAACACAAACAGGGGCTCAGACACCAAGCAGTGGACTGTGAAAGAGGGAAAATGCTTTCACCACAGCTGAGGAACCCATTCAGTGCAGGGAGCTTGAGGTGCAGGTTGAGCTCTGGGTGGTGGGAGCTCCGGGCAAGAGGCTGTGAACTGGCACCAACCCTTTGCACAACAAAGGGCACAGGGACCTGGGGCACCAGCCAGGTGACCAGACACTCAGGGACAAGGCAGGAGCCAAGGACTCAGGAGGAAGGGGGGATAAAAGTCCAAGGTTCCTTAGTTTGGGGTCCCTCCTCAGAGGCAGCAGCTTGAGCTGTTTTTGTGTTATTGAGCTGTGGATAAAGTGCTGTAAAGGATCCAGATGTCTGAGACTCTGCTGTGGGAAACCTGGGGTCGAGCTGGGAAGGGAACTTGGTCTGACTGTGTGGGTGGGGTGTGCAGGGAGTTAAGCAGGGCACCTGTTGGGTCACAGGAACTGCCTGCCATGAAAGTGCTTCAGTCCCAGCAGAGGAAGCCTTTGGTGGTGGGACTGTGACTGCCAGAGCAGCTCCTGAATGGTCAGGCAGGAAAATTTCCTTAACAGGGGAATGTCAAAATCACAGAACCATTTAGGTTGGAAAACACCTTTAAGATCATTGAATCCAGCTGTAGATCTGACACTGCCAAGTGCAGAGGCAGGCCACGTCATCTCGGGAATAAACATGGGATAATAAACGGCATCATGAAATCTGCAGGGCCAGCTCCATGCCTGAGTGGCATCAGTTGTGTCTTACAAATGTTCAAGTATTTCATAAACAGGAACAATGTGATGCCTGACTGATGTATATATGTTTAACTGATGTTTTCTGGCTAAATTACATATATGTGAAACAAACCTCGTAAATCTCTAAATGCAAATTCCTCTGTGGGAAATCCCTGGGATATCAGACATTAGTTTCAGCAGCACTGGAAAATAACAGTTGTAGTGATACATGCATAAACAAGGAGTACTTATGCTCTGCTGGGCATGGTGAGGGGGCTTTCCTTAGTTTTATTGCATCTCTAATGGAGCCACAGCCAGCCCAGATAGTTAGGGGGTATGTTGCATTCCTGCTGAGGTGCACTGGCAGTAAAAACTGTGGGAAATTATATCACAGAAAACTCTTGACCCCTCATTTTTGGTACAGTGCCATAAAAGTTTTAAGTGAACAACAAGAAAATAAAACTTCCCTTTTTTTGTACTTGGAATATTGGGCGAGGGATGGGAGGGGTGCACCACTGGTTTGGGCTCCCATCAAAGGAGAATGTTACACAAGTCAGAAGGGGAGAGCTGTGGGCAGCAGGAGGAAGATTTACTTTGTTGAAGCTCCTCGGGTGAGTGGGGAAGTACAGCCTCCCAGAACAGGGTTATTCTGCACTCAAGTCTCACCAGCCCTCAGCCCTTCCTCTGGAGGGGATTCTCAGCAGCCATCAGTTGGAGCTGGACATGGACATGGGGTTTGTGACAGGGAAGCCCATCAGGACTTGAACTTTCTGTGCTCCTGGCCCATTCTCTGAAATGACACAAAAAAGCCCTCACAGTTCATTCATCTGAGCTGTCAGTAAAGAAGAGATCACTCTAAAGCAGGTGCTGGCTGTGTGCAGAGCTGCTCAGTGTTGTAGTCAGTGAAGCGAACAGGGGTGCACAGAATTCTGATGAACTCTGAGGTGCAGACACTTCGTGTATCCTAAAAATCACCATCTGTTTCTTTGTGCAGGAGCTGTAGCTGTGTCCCCCAGTCCTGTCTGTCACACTGAGCAACCAGTTCATAAACCAGGTCTGACTGTAACATTGCACATGCACTTACAGGATGCATTCTAAATGAAAGGGATCAAAAGCCTGATCAGCAAATCCTCCAAGTCAGGAGAAAGCCTGAAATACCACAAGGAATGTCAGATTTCTTGATCTTTAGTACTGGGCAACTGCAGAGCAACTATGGGTGGTGTGTTGGGTTATAAAAGACAGACTGGTGAGGAGTCACAGCAGTGACTCCTGAAGGGGAGGCAAACATTTGTTTTTCATTCTTCTGCAAAATGGGGTTGCTTTTGTCTGGCTTTAAACACATCAGCTATGGTGGCACAGGGAGTGAGAGGTGATTTCCTGTATCCAGAGATACTGAAGGTGTAATTCTTCCACTTGAAGTCCTTGCAGGCAATAAAATCAGGTAGCACACTATTAGATAGGAGCAAAAGTGGAATTTATAGTCAGGAGTGACTCTAAAACACTAATAACCCTTTGGAAAATCTTACTTTCAGACTTCATTCCTCTTTTTCAAGTCCAGATTGTCACAGATCCTGGGGGAGAAGGTAGAGTTCAGTCTCATTCCCAAGAACTCTGGTAGGGAATTCCCAGGAGATAGAAAGTAGCTATAAAAAGCACAGCCATCTAAGATCTATCTGAGAAGTACAAAGTTGAAATGTGTATTGCTTTTGGCTGAAACATTACTATTAAAAAATATTTTTTATTTTTAATGAGATCTGCAGTGGGGCAGGGACTGGCTAAAGCACCTGTCTGCGTGCTCTCATCTTTGGAAAAAGGAGCTGCTAGTGTGAAGTTTGTGTTTTAAGGAGAAGCTACATCTCCTGTGATGCTCAAAATCTCTCCCAGAAAGAAAAAACAAAGAGAAACACAATACAAAAAAAACCCACAAAAAAACAACAACCAACCAACCAACCAAATAAACAAAACAAACAAAACCCACAACAGAGAAGTGAAATCAAAACTTCAGAGTCCCAGGAAATGAGGAACTGCTGTCACTCAAACATTATTAAAACCACCCATCTTAATCCCCTGAATTATAATCATCATTCAGCATTTCATTGCAGCTAAGAAGAGATCAGATAAATCACAGTCATACATTACTTCCCTCTAGGCATTGTGTATAAGTAAAAGCAGCAGTTTCTCTTTGCTGGTCTACATGGATTGCACTCCGTGGGAGTTTTCCTTTAAGCACTGCCTGCCCTGCAAAAGGGGATCTTTCACCCAAGAACTTTTCCTTTCTTGTATTTTTCTTTTAAATACAGAGGAAACTTCCCACTTTGAGGCAGATAACATTACACAAAGAACATGAAGGAACAGTTAGCACCGAGAAACTGAAAATGTTACCTATTATTTGATCAATATTTCCTACCGCTGCCATCAAATTGGACCGTCAGGGATCCAGGGATTTTTAAGAGGCATGTCAAGAACCTGAAATGCTTTTCATGCTCTTAAATGGAGAGAGAAAAAAAGTGCCTTTTTTCCAGGTGCTTTGTTCTTTGTGGGATTGGTTGCCACGTTCACACTGGAGGTGAAAGCAGGAGCATCCGAAATGTCCAGCTAAATGGTCAGAGGGTCCCAGAGACGTTCCTGTGTGGAATGCTGACGGGCAGGCTGCTGCTGGGGGGGGATATTTGAAATGGGAGCCTGCCACTGGCAAAGCCCAGGAAAGGAAGGTCTGGAACATTAGAGGCAGAAGCTGCTGGCTTCCACCCAGCCACAAGGGAAAGGCAAGGTGACCTCCAGCCGTGTCCGTGGCTTCCAGTGTCTGTCCACGACAGGTAAGCACAGACAGGTCGGGTATTTCTATAGAGATTCGGAGGCTCTGGAAAGACACTGCTGCCACCTGCTGTGCCATTCTGCTTCTAAATCCACACACCCACGCCCTGAGTAAGGCCACTGCCCAAAGCTCACGTCTTCCCGTGGGATTTGCCTGCTGGGGTTAGAAAGAGATGGATTGCTGCGCAGGTTTTAACCTCATTTTGTGGTGGTGACCCCACTAACCACCCAGAGGTACTTCACAGGTGAGACCACAGCAGTTATGCAGCCCAGGAGAGCACAGCAAACCACTTCCACACAACCACAGCTGCTGCTTGTGGTTGGCAGTGTCACCTGGAATTGAGAGCATCCACCTCCCCCACTGGAGCTGGTCTGTGGTCTAGAGCACCTGACAGAGAAGGTGAGGGAGGAAGGAGATCTGTGTTAGGGATTCTACACCCTGTGGCCTCACCCCCAAACAAAATTAAAGTCTTTAACTTCACGATCTTTTGGTTATTTATAAATCCAAAACTACTTAACCTTTCCCCAGATTAATTTTCCAGGATTACAATTCCACAAAAAAGCTTTTTCACTCCTCCCGAGGAGGCAGTGCCTTTAAAAGCCTTCAAGACATGGGTGCAAAGTCAAAATCCCACTTTCAAACTAACCCCCTGTAAGATTGCTTCTAATCTGAAAAATGATTGAAAAAGTGGCACCTGTTTTGCCTGAGAGATCACTTTTCCATGATTTCTTCAGATCAGAGGGTTATCAAAGCACTTGAGGCTCCTCTGCCTACCGTGTTTAAACACTGTGTCATGAACAAATTAAAGCAAAGCTGATTACAGCTATTCAGCACTGCAGATTATCAACATTCTTGTCCAGATGACTCCATCTCTGAAAAAGTGAAAACACCAGGGAGTCAAAGATCATTTTTCATGAATTTGTGCTGTGAAAGGCTCTCGTGTGGTTTCATCTTTGATTCAGACTGCAGGACTGCAAAGAGTGAGACACTTGCACAGAGTGCAAGAACAGAGCAAGTGTAAGGCATGAAAATGTACTACTTGGAGCTCTTGCACAGTTCATGGCAACTGCTAAACAGAAATTGAAGTAAAATTTAATTGTAATTGCTGTAAGATTAATTGTGGCCTGGAGCAGAAGGCAATGACTTCTCAGACTCCAGGACTCTGAGGATTGCCAACAGTTAGCACTGTAATTATGTTATTTTTATAATTCGGGCAAGTAACAAAGGGGTGATTATGAGGTAAGGGTATAAATGTTCTGCCAGTAACATGAACACTGCCTGAATAAATCATCATTATTATTACAAGAAGAATGACAGATGTGGGAAAACATTGAAACAGCCATTGAAGTACTCAATTTGTAACCACCTCAGCAGCAGCAAGGTGCTAAGGAGCAACCATCGAGTCTGCCAAAGTCAAACTGATTTAAGTGTTTCTTTGGCAGCACCTCTGGAACCTGGAGCAGTTTGCAAACTGGTAGCAGGAAACTTTAGGGACTGGTGAGGGATGTGATACCAGAAAGCTGCTGGGAACACAGCAGTGACTACAAGTAGGCGGTGACAGCTGTGGCAAGGGTAGAGATTTGAAGCTGCCAAGCTTCATTTGGGGTTTCAAGAGGGCTTCAAGCAGGAAACACGAAGCTGCTGAACTAATGTTTTAATGCTGAGAAAAGTGTAAAGAAAGATTAAAACATACCAGGTGGGTTCAGCCGAGGGAGGAGAGAGCTGATGGGGACAGTCTACAGATGAACAATGGACTGGCATAAAAAGAATAGTGATGAGTTATTCTCCATGTAATTGGCTTGGTCCTTTTAGGTTAAATCAGTATGTGTGGGGAATAACTACAGTAGCAGTGGAATGCCACAGGAAGCAACTTAAGCTGTGGGATCTGCCATATGGGAGGCTTCTGAACAACAGGGGGACAAACAGCAGTTAAGAACAGTCCAGACATACTTGCTGTGCTTCAGAAAAGGGGAAATGGAATAAAAGGTTCTATGATTTCCTTTCAACCATGTGTTTGATTCTGCAGTTTGCATGAACAACACTTGAGCTTGCTTGAAGACACTACATTTTTTTAAAGTTGAACCTACAGGGCGAAAAAAAAATCAAACCAAACTATATAGGTTTTCACCTTAAATTTGGTAAAAAAAGTCCAAGTAACTGTATCTTTACATGTTAACATGCAATGTTAACGTTGCTATCCTGTGTTGTCAACATCACTAAAATCAGCTCAAGAAATGTGACTGCTATTTCCATACCTTTTCTGAAGAGAAAGAATGTTACTAATAAACTAAGATAGAAGTAATTTTCTTTCTTGCTAGGGATTCTATACTACAATTTAGGTTAAGCTCTATTTGCATATTAGTATTTTAAAGGGAACCAAAAGAAAACACTTGCTAAAAAAAAAAATCCAAGTAAAACCAAACCCCTAAAATATACTAATATATACTCACTTTCAAAAATCATGGCATTTTATGGCTGACTTTCTGAGCATTGTAATTCCAAAACAGGGTATTTTATTTCCACTTCTCATCAAAATACCTATTCATTTTCAGTTTAGAATAAAACTACAGAGAGGAAAGAAGGGCTTAAAACTGTGCATATGACTTATTTTACAATTAGTGTTCAGCTGCTTATTGGGTTCTCGAGGCCATTCACAAGAGTCATAGATACAAAAATATAGAACTGTCTTTTATTAATGAGTTATGCATTTGTTCAAATCAGGTTTCTTGGGATACAGCCTTCTATTTGGATTTCAGCTGGCCAGCCATTGTATCTGTTGGTCTTCCGGTCAGAGTGGTTTATCTGTAAAAATAAAATAAATTTCAAAAATCAACATTTAGTTCTCTCCATTTACACACTAGTTTGTCAAACCTCATATAAGAGAAAGGGGTGATGGAGGGGGACCGGGAAGCAAAGTAGCACATCATGCTTGACATAATGGGTGAAGATTCCACCAGTTTCTCTCTTACACAGAGTGCTTTATTTATTTCCCAGATGGCTGTCGTGATATACACTCAATTGAATACCTTTGTCCAGCAGAAGCTCTGAAATGTGAACAATTCTGCAACAATATTCTGCACCAGTACAGGCTGGGGGCTGACCTGCTGGGAAGCAGCTCTGCAGAGAAGGACCTGGGGGTCCTGGTGGACAAAGAGCTGTCCCTGTGTGTCCTGGGGGCCAAGGAGGCCAATCCTGGGGTGTGCCAGGAAGAGCACTGCCAGCAGGTCAGGGAGGTGATCCTGCCCCTCTGCCCAGCCCTGGGAGGCACATCTGCAGTGCTGGGTCCAGCTCTGGGCTCCTCAGGACAGGAGAGACATGGAGATCTTGGAGCAGGTCCAGAGGAAGATGCAAAGATGCTGAAGGGATGGAGCATCTCTGGGAGCAGGAAGGGCTGAGGGAGCTGGGGCTGTTCAGCCTCCAGAGCAGACACTGAGAGGGGACCTCCCCCAGGTCTGGAGGGTCTGCAGGGAGGGGGCAGAGGATGGACCAGGCTCTGCTCGGGGGGGCCCAGCAATGGCACAAGAGGATTGGGCAGGAACTGATGCCCAGGAAGTTCCACCTGGACATGAGGAAGAACTTCTTTGCTGGGCAATGACCCAGCATTGAACAGAGACCAGGGAGGGTGTGGAGTCTCCTCTCTGGGGATATTCCAGAACTGTCTGGACACAATCCTGTGCCATGTGCTCTGGGATGGCCCTGCTGGAGCAGGGAGGTTGGACCAGATGACCCCACTGTTGTCCCTTCCATCCTGACCCATCCTGTGATTCTGTAATATTCTGGGAAAAAAAAACCACTATGGCAGTTTGACATGGCTTTGGAGGGAATCAGCATCATCAAGGACCTGACACCTGTGTTGGGTTTCCTCTCAGAATAAAATGTCTCTGCACAGGACATCAAGTTGAACACTTCCAAACTGAGCCTCTTTAGAATCTCTGGTCACTTCCAAAATTTTTCTACCATTGATTTAGTCCTGGTGTGGTACAAGTCAGTTCTAGCACATGGCCCAGTTCCAAAGCACAGAATGATGCACAAACAGCCTGCAGTTGTTATAAATAACTCACAGATTCTGCACCTGAAAGTTATACCTTGATATACAGACAAATATAAAGTGAAAATAAAATGAACATGACCTTTTCTTTTTGGATATCATCTGGGAGCTTGAAGCCTTTGGCAGCTATAAAAACCCAGCTTGACCTGAACTTTATATTCATTATTTCTTTACTTCCCAGCTCTTCTACTAATTTTTTGGCATCATTTTTCAACCTAGGAAAACGTAGTGAAAAAATGTGTTAAAAATTCAGGATGTGAAAAATGCTGAAAAAGATCACAGCTGATTCATGCTTTACAATAAGCATTAAGCCAGAAGAAGCAAAAGTGAGAATTAAAAAGTACTGAGAATTGTGTTAGCAGCATGACATTGAATTCCCCAGGAGAATTCATGTTGAATTCATGGAATTTTCTTCCTCCTCAACACGTTCCTGATGTTAATACAACCTGTTTGTAACAGCATAGCAGAAAGAAAAACGTATCCCAAACACTATCTCATATTCCAACCCTTCTTAAGTAAGGACAAGGGCATCAAATGTGGATTAAGTATTTTCCTGGATGATTATAAGATCATGAATCCAGCTAAAAATCCCATAAGAGTCAAAAGCACCCGAAGAATCAGGTTAAGATGTAAGAAGGAATGAAAACTAGGCACATCATAATTGTAAGTGTGGATAAATAACATATAAGAATAAGGAAGGCTGTGACCCAGAGGTAACAGCAGTGTCCTTTGGGGTGCTTTTAAACAGTATAACGCAATTATCCATCTTTGGGAACATCAACATACCTGATATGTGCAGTCACGGAAAGGACATGGAATCAAAACCTTTTGGGCAGGAAATGAGGGAACAACTCTGACTATAGAGTGGAATTTGCCATTCCTTCACCCCATGACTCAATAGTCACTTCCCAGCCCTGTTCCTCAGCCTGAATAACCTGCTTACAAGGTGCTTCCATCATCGTGAGTCGCCATCAGCAGGAGGGTCCCTTCCTGGGCATTCCTGATGAAACTCATCATCTCCCCCGAGTGGTCTGTGGGAATCAATCACACAACTGATTATTCATCACACACACACCACCTTCCTGTTCATGCATGGAAGGCCACAAGCATTTTTAAGTGGTCAGAGAATCAGCTTCCAGTGCCCCGGATCATTCTGTTTCTCCTCAGTAACTTACTGTTCAAAGTTTAGAAAATGTGTATAAACTACTCTTCAAGTAGATCACCTTTCTGGTTACGTGGAAGGATGTTAAGAGACAGACTAGAATATCTCCTATGATGATTTTGCAACTAAAATGCGACGAAATTTGTCAGGAAAAGGGATTTTGCTGAGTGAAGGATCTGGATGTAGTATCTGGTTAAGGGCTACTCCTACCAGACTGAAATAATGGAGAAAAAAAAAAGAGAAAAAAAAAGAAAAAAAATGGGAAAAGAACAATATTTTTTTTTTTTTTAAAAAAGACAACTATCTCAACTAACAGGAGAAATTCAGCTTTTAAGGCAACATTTGTCAGCATATCTGGCCAGAACATATTTTATGAAGACAGCAGCTGTTTGTTTCTAGCTCACTCCTGTTGATGATACAAACATAATCATTGGAAAGAGCAGAATAATTCTATAAGTCCTTTCTTAGTGCTGAAACACTAACAAAGCTCTATTGCACTGTTTTCCTTACCTCCTGTCCACATGTCAAAAAATTTTGTTGATGTAACTTTTCCTGTTTTATCTGTAATTAAAAAAAGACTTGTGTAAATATAAGCAATTATTATTTTATTCAATAAGCATATATATTTACCAGTTTCAGCTAAAGCTGGGTTGCTTGTATTATTTGGCTTCTGAGCTTTCTTTGGTTTCAGTTTTTAAATAGGAATATGGACTAATGTGAGTTTAAAGTTTGGGGAGAATATTTTGTTTCATGCAGTCTCTGAATCACCAAGTGTGACTAAAACATTTTTGTTACTTTTTATTTGAAAGAAAAAAATCAATTTTCCATGTGCTTCCATGTTTTTATATGTAAATATACTGTACTAGGTCACAACCATTGATAGGAAAATTAGCTAAGCCTAAGAATATTTGAATGAGCTTAAGACTATTCTGTGAAGTGTTTGAGATGCTCAAGCTTTCATACCATTTGAATGTCAGCAGACAGAAACAAAATATTCATCATTACTGTATCAGAAACTGGGCATGCAAATAATCAATAATTCCAAAACATTTTGGCCAATATTCATCATGAATTATGGTGCTGTTCAGATGCTTATCTTTGGTTAAACAAGACATGAACAATTGAAAATATTTTACAAATTTCTAAATCCATGCAAACCGAGTTAACTGATTTTCATTATCCAAGACCCTGCTTGGATCCCTGCTGTGTGAGAGGACTTTTTCCATTTAGAGTGCATCAACCAATTTCTAGTGAGAAGATCCAGCAGCTCCTGATTCCTTTCTAGCTTGTCTTTGATCCCTCTGTGGTAAAATTACGATGGCAGATTCTGCTGAGCACAGGACTCTGCATGGCAGGTTTATCAGTGCTGATGAGGGGAAAAGGTGGCAAAAATCTGTCAGTGGTAAAACAGAATTCTAGGCCTGGGTTGCTTCTGAGCAGAGGTCACCAGAAAATTGAAAAGCCTGTAGTGGAGACAGGAGAAATTCACACAATCGTTTTTTATTCCCTCTGTGTTGTTGGTTTGGGCTTAATAGTTCTGTCTTCCTTCTTACAAAAGACCATATTCCTTCATAAAAGAAAGTTATCATCATGGAATAAAAGACAGGTGTGATGCCATAAGACACTTGTTGAGCAAAGTCATTAGTTTGACTGATCTAATTAGAGGACATGTAGAAAAAGTGTCTCCCTACAGATTGGTGCAGGATAATGGACAGATTTACCTGCTCCTGTGTGCCATAATCTTGCTTATGCATTCAGGATGGGTATTTGCCCTCTTACTCTACAGCTGTTTGCTGAAAACTAACTTTTTAACTGTTTATCTGTTATAACCAGTAAAGTTTTTATGATTATTGGAAAAAAATTGCAGTAGTTATCTGGAAAAAAAAAATGGAATGGATTCTTGTCGATGGTTAATTTAACCTTCAACAAAATCATGCAAGTTTAGACAAGATCAAGATCTTGCTTAGACAAAAAAATTGAAATATAAGTGTTTTGTGATCAAAGCCAACTTGACTGTGCCTAAGAACTCCCTTTCTTCCTCTCCCCCACAGGATTTAGGCATTCATTTTTCCCTGGATCCATAATTGAAGACACTGCTCTTCATCATCATTCCCATTCATTTAAATCAAAATGGTGCCTCCAGATCTGGAATAAAGAGCACCTTCTGCTTCCCAGTGATCCCTACTGCTAATAAAGACTTATAATGGCAATTTAATATTAATCAAGCTTTGAATTTGTCTTTCTCTCCACCGACCAAGACTGGAAAATGAATTTGTGCCGTGGCTGCACCTTGTGGCAGAGCTGCACTTCCCAGTTACTGCTTCCCCCTTATCAGTGGAGCAGAAGATATATTTTTTCAAGGATTGAAGCTGAAAATTCAGTCTTACTGCTGGAGATCACAGATATCTGTGCTGTGCTACAGGTTTTTTTGTCTAATAAAATAGACTTACACCACCTCTATGCACACATCCTCTACTTTCTTATACTGGTTTCTGAACATGTTTCTTTTGTTTACCCAGAAGACTGTTTTTCTCACACAGATTTGTTTTTCTTACATTTAACATGAATCAAGTTTGCAGTATTTTCTTTTCCTTTCCATGCTAGCTGGTAAAAACACCCACAAACCCAACAACCCAACCCCCCAAGAACATATGTAATCTATGGCTGTGCAAAAATATGTTTCTCTCTAACATTTTTTCTCTTACTTACAATTCACAGTGGCAATGTTTATACCTCTTCCAACATTACCATTCCCTTCACTTATGAGCCTGGAATTGAAATAAGTACAGTATCAGCAAAATGAACCTGGTCCAAAGTTATATTTACCAGTGCTAAGCAATTTTCTGATATTTATGTTTTCTTCAGTTATTTAGTTCAAGACTTTGTAGTAAACAAGACATGTGGCTTAAAAATCTTGCCCATTGTATCAGTTAGTTTCCTTTAAAAATGGGTCCTTCAAAATGAGCCAGATCTAGAAAATACTTCATATAAATGCAGACAGAAAGATAAAGGAGAAAAAAAAACCCCAATATAAAATGTGGGTTTGTGGCACTGTTCTTTGTTGACTGTATCTTCAGAAAAGCTCACTGCAAAGTTTTGAAGTTATTCCACCTGTCCAGTTTGAAAAGCCATGAAAGAACCTGAATTTCAGAAGGTGTTGACCACTCAACAGTCTGTAAATTTGCTGTGCTGCTCCGTGGAAATCAAAAATCATACTGGAAACTAACAGTTGGATGCAGCTTATTCAGAGGAACAAAGAATATAACATGAGATTAGCTTTAAAAAAAGCCCACAAAACAAAACTAAACTGGACAAAACAGCTAAATACTGTCAGTTATGCTCAGAAGTCTTTCACCAGAATAGGAGCCCCCTGGTAGGAACTCATTTGCTGCTACTGGACCAAAACAACACACACTCTTTCTCACACTAAAAAGCACTTGTTTGGATGCAAAGTTAGACTGGTACTCACAGCTCATCCTCAAAACAGATTTTAGCCATCTTTCCTTTGCCCCCACCACTGAGGATCCGGTAGGCATAATTCCCAGGTGGGCAGGGGCTCCAGTGGTCACATTTTTGCCTTTTGGGGACTGGGGCTGCAACAGCAAAGGTGGGAAAACGTTTCCTTGGATGCTGCATAAACAATTTCTGCATGGAATGAATAATCACTAAATGCCAACACTCTAAGCTCAAACATAAACACACAGAACCCCACCCTGACAGTTTTCCTGTATCGTGGCAACATTATCACAGGTTTGTCAGGGCTTTAACTTATCATTGACTCTTATCCAGGGAAAAATGCCCCATTTAATATGATCTGAGTAATTATTTTGTGCTATTCCATACAACAGGAAACAAGGGCTAGAGGGATGAAGGTTTCCTAGTAAGAGCTTGAAGTTAATAGTTATCATTCTCATTTTAAGCCTTTTTTTTAAAACAATAACATAGTCACAGAATGAGAAAAATGTACACATTAAGCCACTTGGTCAGATTAGAGATAAAAATAATGAGAATCTAATCACAAAGTCTGGTTAGTGGTTCAACAGTTTATCATAATTAGGAAATACATGTGATATAAGCAAAGCTGTAGCTTTGCACTTGTATGCCAGCAAACAAATAAGGTGTTCTGCCATCACTGTTCAATTAATTACATTTGCATACTGGCAAATATAGGCTGACATCATATTTCTTCACAGATAGTGTCCAAGAAAATGTTTGGCCTTGTAATAATTAATTTTACACAGCCAACTTCCTTCTTATAATAGCACATACTAAGTAATTTCTTAGCTAACAAGCCATTTCTCATTTGGCATATAAATACACAATACCAGATACAGTATAAGAAAAAAAAAGAAAAAATACAATTACACACCCCTCAACACTGGTTTCTTTCTGATGCCTTGAAATTCAGCATTAGATATTGTCGTTTGGAGTACCTGAGCAGCGATGAAGAATCCCAAATACCAAGCAGCCAACGATGTCAACAAGAGCCCTGTTAATCTCATAAGACCTGTGAAGGGAAAAATAAAAAGCAAAACCAAAAAACCCCACAGCAGGACTCAAAATCTTCCATTTCCTTCTGGCATTGCTACACGAACTGACTGTTTTCTGCCTGATATACTGTGTTAACCACAGCCCTCAGAGCTGTGGCAAGAGAGGATTTGTTTTATTCCCATCCCTTTTGTTTCTAAAACTTGATCTTCAGGCAGAAAACTCTCCCCAAGACTCCCCTTTAATCCACAGCCATAATACCCCAAAGAAGCATGAAATTCAACTTAATCCTAGTAGGATTTTGACTGTGAAAAGTAAGTACCAGATGCCACACAGGTGTTTTGCAGTTACTATTGACTTTCTGTGATAGGCAAACGCCACAGGAATGGTTTAAAGCACTGATCATACAGGGAACTCCTTTCATCCACCCTTTTAACATGCTGGGTAAAAATAACTGAAGAAGGCCCAAACAACCTTGTCCACACAACAATCTCTGACTGCATTCATGGAATAGAATCCTAGGATAATTTGGGTTGGAAGGGACTCTCAAAGGTAATCTAGTCAACCTCCCTGCAATAAGCAGGGAAATCTTCAACTCCACCAGGTTGCTCAGAGCCCTGTCCAGCCTGACCTTGAATGTTTCCAGGGATGGGGCATCCACCACCTCTCTGGGCAACCTTTGCTGGTGTTTTACCACCCTCGTTGTGAAAAACTTCTTCTATCTAATCTAAACCTGCTGGTTTAAAGCCATTCCCCCTTGTCCTGTCACTCCAGGCCCTTGTAGAAAGTCCCTCTCCAGCTTTCTTGTCAGCTCCCTTTAGGTACTGGAAGGCTGGTTCCCTGACTCGGGTGCAGCACCTTGCACTGGGCCTCATTTCACCTCATGAGATTCCCGTGGAACCACTTCTTGAGCTTGTCCAGGTCCCTCTGGATGCCATCCCATCCCTCAGGAGCGTCAACCACACCACACAGCTTGGTGTCATCTGCAAACTCGCTGAGGGTGCCCTCAATCCCACTGTCCCTGTCATTGATGGAGACATTCAAACACGAGAGTGACTGTTTCACCTTCCCTCAGCCATATCAGAGTTTCCATGGACTGTATTAGCAGTGCACCTACATAATAGGATCCACAATTTTCAAGGCTATGAAGAAATATATGTAAATTCCATATTGAATGTGTACTCTTCCTCAACACCAGAAATGGTATCAGGAATTCCTGATCTAGAAGAAATGCACCACCTAGTTTATGATGCTGAACAAGGAAGCCTCACACTGCAATTGTGGAACACAGATGCTGCAATGGAAAGAAACATGTGCTTGAAAATAAGGGTCTGCTGAAACAAAAAAAAAAGAAAATTATTACTTTCACAGTCCTGAAAACCAAGTTCAACAGAACCAGTGTCCAAAAATATTCAGTATGTTCACTTTTACAGCTGTCCAGAAAATGTTGTGTATTATCAAGTCTAAATCTTTCTTATAACAGTCTACACTTATAAGATACTCCCTTCCTTTCCTTCTTGGAACTGCCTTCTATAAACATTAAGATTTCTGCCCTACTTTTTCTCTAGAATAAGGCCAAATTTTCCACTTGTCTTCCTCATGTCCTGTTTTGCAGGTTCTACCACTTTCCTGTGAATTCTGCCCAATTGGTCTGCATCCAAATTCTGAAAAACTGCAGAATGAACACACTAGTCCAACAAACACATTCTTGAGACTTTACTTCTGGTTATATGTGCCAGAAGGAACTTAGCCCTTTTTTTTTTTCTTTCATAAGAGTAGACTTTATTGACTCAGGTTCTGTTTAGAATCTATCATAGAGACTGGATTTTACCTCCATATCCTGTATTTGTGCATGTGGTTATTCCTGCATTCTACCTGGCTTTGAAAATCAAAAGCCCAACAAAACACTGCAGAAACATTTGTGTGACTTTAAGAAAGACACTGTGAGACATTTACAGTATTTTAATCAAAGGATTAAGACTGAAAGAGAAATATAATGAATCTTCAGATATTACAAATTTCCTTAATTATTACATATGAGAAATTTCTCACTCTATGACTAGTAGTGGTGCAAACCCACACGAAATACAGAAAATTACTCCAACATTTCATTCATGCAGTGAGTGTGAACATGAGCACTGACAAAATAAATGTGCACAAATAAGGAGAACTGGTGGAACCAAGCAGAACGAAACTCACTTTTTCTCTTTTTGAATACTAAAAAAAACCCCACCAGATTTATACACAATATGTATTTAATTTGTAAAGGAGACCAAGTCACGAGTTTCAAAACCCAGGAAGAATTAAGTGAAAACTGCAAGTTTATTGAGAGACTTTAGTGATTGTTTTTGGGGAGATGGTGGGGTGCAAAGATCTGTGAGATCATCAGTCAGATTTTCTTTTGCTTTTTCTATTATAGGCTTGGTAGGTTTATCTTTACAATGATTTTTCACTGTTTTCCATCAAAACTAAGGAGCAACTCTGTTGCAAAACAGTGTCATCAGTGCAGCATTTTACCTAAATAGAAGAGAAAGTACAAAATGTCTAACTGCTATTAAGTCTGACTGTGGTGCCTGGGAAAATCATGGAGCAGATCATCTAGAGTGTGATCACATGGCACAAACAGGACAACCTGGGGATCAGGCCCAGCCAGCACAGGAAAGGCAGGTCCTGCCTGACCAACCTGATTTCCTTCTATGTATGACCAGGTGACCTGCCTGGTGGATGAGGGGAAGGCTGTTGATGAGTCTACCTGGACTTCAGCAAAGCCTTGGACACTGTCTCCCACGGCATTGTCCTGGAAAAGCTGCATCCCATGGCTTGGACAGGGGCACTCTGTGCTGGGTTAGGAACTGGCTGGCCCAGGGTGGTGGTAAATGGTGCTG
Source organism: Lepidothrix coronata (assembly GCF_001604755.1). NCBI lineage: Eukaryota > Metazoa > Chordata > Aves > Passeriformes > Pipridae > Lepidothrix > Lepidothrix coronata. Next base: position 1,507,265 of record NW_016690210.1, on the reverse strand, counting down.
CATCCAGTTGGCAGCTGGTCACTAGTGGTGTCCCCCAGGGATCAGTGCTGGGGCCACTTTAATATCTTTATCGATGATCTGGATGAGGGCAGATGGAGGGCACCCTCAGTAAGTGCACCCTCAGTAAGTTCACAGACAGCCCTAAGCTGGGTGGGACTGTTGATCTGCTGGAGGGCAGGAAGGCTCTGCAGAAGGATCTGGACAGGCTGGATCCATGGGATGAGGACAGTGGCATGAGGTCCAACAAGGCAAAATGCGGGATCCTGCACTTGGGTCACAACAACCCCCCTGCAGCTGCAGGCTGGGGGCAGAGGGGCTGGAAAGTGCCTGGCAGGAAAGGATCTGGAGGTGCTGGTCGACAGCCCTCTGGGAAAAGAAACATTCTCCTAATATCCAAATTAAGCCTCCCTTGACGCAGCTTCATGCCATTCCCTTGGGTCCTGTGTTAGCAGTGCTACCTTATGGCAACTCCCAAATTCCCTTCTCCCTCAGGTGTTCACTTGCCCCTTGGCAGCAATTAAAGCACTAAATGTAAGCACAGTATTGGGTGTGTTTTCCGTGCTTGGCTGATTAAATATCCCCACGCAGCCCCACCTCGCTCATACACACCCACCCGCACGCAGCAGGGCTTTAACAGAGGGAAAAAAAATAAAAAAGGAATATATTTAAGACTCAGGCATGAATTATTCCAGACTAAAAGCTGGGCGTTGAGCTGGGAACAGCCGTCCCTTCCCTTCCCCGTGGTGAGAGGGGTCTCAGGGGGCTCCTGCCTGAGGAGGGCACGAACCCAGAGGGGTGAACCCTACTCACAGTGCCGGCTCGGCTTCATTATTCTGCCTTCTCCTGTTCCTCTTCCTGCTCCTCGTCCCTCTCCTGCCAGCACCGGGAAGGGGAGCGGCCACTCGTCAGCACTGCACCGCCCCAGGAGTGAAAGGAAATAACTTTTAAATTATTCTCTGCAGAAAGCAACCAACTGGAGTTCACCACTAGCAAATTTGCAGATGACACTAAGCTGGGGAGGAGTGTCCATCAGCTGGAAGGCAGGAGGGCTCTGCAAAGGAACCTGGACAGACTGGAGAGTTGGGCTGATTCCAGTGGGATGAGGTTCAACAAGGCCAAGTGCCAGGTCCTGAACTTTGGCCACAACAACTCCCTGCATCACTACAGGCTGGGCACAGAGTGGCTGGAGAGCAGCCAGGCAGGAAGGGACCTGGGAGTTTGGACTGACAGGAAGCTGAACATGAGCCAGCAGTGTGCCCAGGTGGCCAAGAAGGCCAATGGCATCCTGGCCTGGATCAGGAACAGTGTGGCAGCAGGAGCAGGGAAGTGATTCTGCCCCTGGACTCAGAGCTGGTGAGGCCACCCCTGGAGTGCTGTGTCCAGTTCTGGGCCCCTCAGGTCAGGAAGGACATGGAGGGGCTGGAGCAGGTCCAGAGGAGAGCAGCGAGGCTGGGGAAGGGACTGGAGCACAGGTGCTGTGAGGAGGGGCTGAGGGAGATGGGGCTGTTCAGCCTGGAGAAGAGGAGGCTCATCACTCTGTACAACTCCCTGACAGGAGGGTGTAGCCAGGTGGGGGTTCGTCTCTTTTCCCAGACAACTGTCATCAAGACAAGGTCTTAAGCTGTGCCAAGGGAGGTTTAGCTTGGATATTAGGAAGAAATTCTTTACAGGGAGGGTAATCAGACATTGGAATGGGCTGCCCAGGGAAGTGGTGGATTCATTGTCCCTGGAGGTTTTTAAGATGAGACTGGATGTGACATCAGTGCCATGGGCTGGGAACCATGGCGGGGTTGGATCGAGGGTTGGACTTGATGATCTCAGAGGTCCCTTCCAACCCAGCTGATTCTATAAAGGCTCACATGGCACCCCACAGCTCATTTGGAAAGCTGAACTTTTTCCTGTTTTTTTCCTCCAAATGTCATAATCATAGAATCATACAGTGGTTTGGGTTGGAAGGGACCTTAAAGATCATCTAGTTACAACCCCCCTGCTGTGGGCTGGGACATCTTCCACTAGCCCAGGTTGCTCAGAGCTCCATCCAGCCTGGCCCTGAACACTTCCAGGGATCCAGGGGCAGCCACAGCTTCTCTAGGCAACCTGTGCCAGGCCTCACCACCCTCACAGGGAAGAATTTCTTCCTAATACCTAATCTAAACCTATTCTCTTTCAGTTTGAATCCATTGTCCAGATGAAACAGTTATTTTTGAATCTGTTGAACCCAATCCAGAAGGCAAGCAAGGGCTTTTTCCTGGCAGCAGCCAGGGTCTGCCTGGTCCACTGGAGCCCCCTCTCCTTCTTCTACCCATCATCTTCTACCCTGGGATGACATAAGTCCCACCACGAGCACCAGCCCACTGGGCCAAGCCCTTGGTTCATCTTTCCTTGTGAACAAGGTGTCATGCACCATCACCTGGAGGCTTCCTTCCAGGTAGGGTAGGTTGGTCACTCCTTGTTTGCATCATACCACCAAAAACCTGGCACCACTTGCACTTGGGATGTGGGGCAGCACCCCTGCTCCTCTCCTTCTCCTCAGCTTCCCAGCCCAGATGTAAGGAGTGCGAAACTAGAGCACAGTGCTGGCAGCACACAGTCCCAGTCTGTGGCAGATAATGTGAGATAAAGGCATTGCCCATCAGGAGCCTCATATCATGGGCTTGGTTTTCTGCTTTTAAAATTTCTATTTTCCAGCATGCTCTGGTTGATGGGTTTGTGGGTGCTGAGCCCCAGCAGCACCAGTCAGTGCTGGCACTGAACCAAAGAAACTACAGCTCACACCAAGGGCAGCTTGTAAGGACTGAAGTGACCATTCAAATGTGTTCAGGAAACTGGGCTGAAGACCTCCAAGCTGGGCAGAACCCTAACAAAGAAACCTGTAATTTCACAAAACCACTGAATCATTTAGGCTGGAAAAGACCTCTAAGGTCAGTGAGTCCAACCTTGGACTGAACACCCCTTTGCCCCCCAGCCCAGAGCACTGAGTGCCACGGCCAGTCCTTCCTTGGACACCTCCAGGGATGGGGGCTCCACCACCTCCCTGGGCAGCCCCTTCCAGTGCCTGAACACCCCTTCCATGAAGAAATTCCTCCTGATGACCAACCTGAACGTCCTCTGGTGCAGCTTGAGGCCATTTCCTCTTGTCCTGTCCCTTGTTCCCTGGGAGCAGAGTCTGAACCCCCCTGGCTCCCCTCTCCTGTCAGGGAGTTGTAGAGAGCAATGAGGTCTCCCCTGAGCCTCCTTTTCTCCAGCCTAAACATCCCCAGCTCCCTCAGCCCCTCCTCATATGACTCACTCTCCTGACCCTTCCCCAGCTCCGTTGCCCTTCTCTGGACACACTCCAGCCCCTCAATGTCCTCGTTGCAGTGAGGGGCCCAAAACTGGACACAGCACTCGAGGTGTGGCCTCACCTCTCTAATTTTCATTTAGAAATTTAATCAAACTACACTGTGATTTAGTAGCTGCCCTTAAAACTCTCAGATTTGGTTTCCCTTAAGCTTTTTTCATTCCCTCTGCCTTTAATGATGCACAGAAATTATGTTTAGTTCAGCAAACAGATGAATAAAATCCTGTAGGAGGGCACATGCAGGACCACAGCCGGATTTGGGCTTTTCATTCCTCCCAGGACACCCATGAAAGCTATAAATGTTTCCAGACCCTGGAGGAGAGGTGTTTCTTGTCCTTTTCTGTGAGTGGTATATTATAATAGCCTACAAATTGCAGGTAAAACCTGAGGGAGTAATTGCTGCTGGTTATTTTCAAACGTACTGGAGCTTGCAAATGAAAAGCAACATCCCATAAAACCTGGGGTGTGAATAATTAAAGAGGTAGCATGGGACAAATAAACTTGAGGAATGAAAAGCACAGGATAGAAAGGGAAAGGAGTTATGAGAGGGCAAAAGAAACTTAAGGACACCACTAGTCTGGGTTACTTTTCCAAACATGCAATTATTTCTGCAGGAAGTGTTATCCTGCAAAATGGCACATCAGGAAATGGTGCTACTAAATGATTGAAACTGTTAAGGAGTGCACTTCTAGTCCTTAAAGTAACAATAATATGGCTTTAAACCCTAAATGCTATGGCTTGTGGTAGCCAAATGAAAAAGTCTTCTATTTTTATTTAAGCAAGGGACATTAACTGGGACTTGGGATAATTTAATTTTGAAATAAATTTATATTCTATGAGCATTGGTGGCTCACACTTCATAGAGAAAAATTTTAAGCCCTTAGGAACTTGGTCACCACCTCAATACTGTGAAAAACCCCCATCATTAGCAATCAGTGTCTATTGGAAAACTGCCATTTTACCTCTTTTAGTGTAGCAGGTTACTTTATTTTCATTATTGCCTAAACTCCATTGACCCACACCCAGGCATTTCCTACAAAACCAGTCAACACAGCAAGTGCCTTGCTTGCCTGACAAATCCCAGGGATCCAGTGGTCTCCAGCTGAGGGGATTTTAAATACCTAAGGGCTAGAAATCCCTTAAATGTTTTACTTCAGGTATCTCAGTTTGGTGTCTGCAAAAAACAAGCACTACAGTTCTTTCTTTAGTAATTAATCACAGATGTGGAATGCAGAAGACTTCCAAAGCATCATTTCTGACCTTACTCTCTGTACCCACTCACTCTGTAATTTGAAAGCTTAGAGGAAAAACTTATAAAAAATATTATTCTTCCCTCTCGATGCTTTGTGAGGCCATGAGACCCTTTGGTGATAAGCAGGAAAGGGAATCTACTGGGAAAACAAATGGCTCTTGCAGACACTAAATGACACACAGTGTTAGTCTTGTCTTATCATCACAAAAGCCAGCCAGCAGAGAAGGTTTATGGGCTAACACAGTAAAACTACAACAGAGCAAGTTCCTGCTTGTCCTTTGAGCCAATGTTCCTCCAGAGGTATTTTCTGCATCCACCCCACTTGACTGGCAAATGAGCAAAAGTGTCATTCCAGTCCTCGTAGCTATTTAATTTACATGTTTTCTGCTCATCCACAAATGGATTTTTAATCCCGCTAGGATGAGTTAAAAGAATTTAATGGTTTAAAGTGGAGGCAGAATCCGTAAGGCAGAAAAAGAACACTGTACTAAATCTTTGCTTGTAGGGGTCACAAGAACTTAAAGGGCTACCAGAAAAAAAAAAAAAAACCAAAACAGACCACCTACATAAAATGTGCAACTGCTGTTTAAGTTAACTGATTTTACCTAAGACTTGGGGCAGATAAGAACATACATGTGGACAACAGAGGGGTGGCAACGAGAAAGAGCAATTATTTAACTCAGTCATGCTTCACCATGTGCTTGTGCCCATAATTCAGGTGGAACCTCAGCCTCCTGGCAGTGGTAGCATGAAGAGGAATGTGGAGAAATAGTAAATGTATATTGTAATACAATTACTGTGGGGTTTCCTTTTTCTTTTTCTTTTCTTTTCTTTTCTTTTCTTTTCTTTTCTTTTCTTTTCTTTTCTTTTCTTTTCTTTTCTTTTCTTTTCTTTTCTTT
>NW_016690210.1:1489012-1500519 GCF_001604755.1 Lepidothrix coronata | reverse complement strand
CTTTTCTTTTCTTTTCTTTTCTTTTCTTTTCTTTTCTTTTCTTTCTGTTATACCTTGAATGTTTTTATGAAATCCAGGAACAAATACTTAGAGCAAGGTGACAGCTTTTAGACATTTCTTCTGCGGATATATTAAAATCACCTTCCTCAGGATATGCAAAAATGGATCATATAACAAAGGGAAAAAAAAGCAAGCATTGATTACTTTCAGCTGATAAGCTACAAAACCTGTAAAGCTTGTGAGTCTAGGACATTGCTGGCCTGTTAAACAACACAAAGGTGGGGCATATTTGTGTGTTTTCCTTATGCTTTGTTAATCTAGAGAAATAGGTGGAAAATGTAATTAACTGCACTTCATCCAGACAGAAGATGTTGACTGAGGAAGTTTTCTCAGTATTAGCAGCAGTAGTTTAATATATTATGTGCTCAAATCTAGTCCTCCTTAATACACAGCAACCCAAACTTTTCCGAGGAGGAAGACAAGGGTAGGGAAAAGGGCAAAATGAGAGGGAAGGGAAAAATCCTTCTGTTAAATGCTGGGTGTTTTCACATGGCTTTGCACAATCCTACAGGATATCTGCTGACTGTTTCCTTGAAATGCAGCTGTCAGCACACTCATCAGGCCCACAGGTCCCTGTTAGGACAGACCCTGTGCAATCCCAGACAATTCTGCAAGCCCACTCAATCAAGTGGAGATTTACCAGAGGGAGCTGGATTGGTGACATCCCTTTTATCAACAGTCCCAAAGCTCTTGTAGCTTGGTGACATCCCCTGGTCCGTCCTGGAGCTCCTCCCTGATCCATTCTGCCAACACCAGGTGTCTCAGCAGGGTCAGGCTGATGCCAGGTCACCAAGAAGGTGATGCTGGAGATCTAAAAGACAAAAACCCACATGAAATCTACTTTTGAAGCCCAATCTGCACAGACATTGAGAGACCTGGATTTTTTTCCTGTCTTCTAGGGAAGGAGAAGAGAGAAAAAACCTATCACCTAACCTGGGAAGTGACATGAGCAGTCCCAGTGGGTTGATACTTCAGAGCAGTGTGGGGAAAAGGTGGGTATTAGTCAGTCAGGGGAGACTAAAAATACATCAGCAGTTAAAAATCAGTATAAGACAGCAGCCTGGAGTTTGTTCAAGATGCACAACAATAAAAAAATCCTTCATACAGTAAGAATACAGAAAGCTGAAGTTAATGTTAAACTTACAATTAAAAACCACTCAAAGGAAAAGTAAATAGTGTTCCTAGTCATAATACTTCAGAACAATTCTGGGTGCATGAAAAGAATGTATCTGAAGAATTACAATGCCTTGTTTATCCATAAAGAGCAGTTTTATCTAGCTAACAACTATAAAAACCCAATATACTAATATTTGTGTACTGGCAGCATAGATCCTTGTAGTCTTTACAATAACCTGTATTTCTTGGGAAATGCTACTGATTTTCCTAGAAAAACAAATGATGAGTCAAGGTATAGGTAGATGGTACTTGAAAGCCTCTAGAAGAAAAAAAAAAAAAAAAGAAATAATAAACCATTTATTTTTAAAGAGTTTGTTTTGGCGCAGAAAGGGAAGAATAGTTAATGTTTACTGTTTAAGTGGCCATCAGAATCACACATTGTCCTGAAAAATTTTATTGAGCACTTGAATTGTAAAACCTTCACATGTTCCTCTACACTGCACTGTCATTACCAAAAAAGCCATATTCTTGCAGTAACTTCTTTTGTGTTTCACACAGAAACTTAAAAGCTGTTTTGTCTAAACAGGGAGGCTTTAATGGGGAAAGATGAGCAAGAAGAGTGTGAATGAACAGCTTTACAGTTTTGAATTCAACGAGCCTGAAGCACGAAAGGTGCTCTGAAGATGACAGGCAATTTCAAGAGCAGTTTAAGCACGAGAATGAGAAGTTGTACCGTGGCCCTGTGAGCAGAGCTGTGTAATAACAGAATCATAGAATGGAAGGGACATGAAAGATAGTCTAGTTCCAAACCCCTGACCTTCCACTAGATTGCTCAGAGCCCCATCCAGCCTGGCCTTGAACACTTCCAGGGATGAGGCATCCACAGTTTCTCTGGACAACCTGTTGCAATACACAGAGAATATCAGGACAGTAACAAGCAAAACCAGCTTTCTTGACCAATCCCCTAAATTTCCCAACAGGCACAAGACACTGTGCCACCTTCAAAAAGCTCAGGGCTTAAAGATTATGGACTTTTTAAAGAGGCTTTTAGGTGGAGGGAAGACTCAAGGATCAGAAGACCCTGAGGTGAGGACCTTTTAGGAAGGATATTTAAAAAAGAACATGAAACTACTTTGAGTAGAATTCAAACAAGAAAGGGAAAATGCTGTGAAAGGGCTCAGAGCTCGGTTTAAAAAACACACCGTGGGCTCCACCTGGCGGGATAAGGAGCACAGAGCAGGGGGTGGCTCCCTGCCTTGGGGACAGGGACACCGACTTGTGTCCCTTCCTCATCCACGGTGAAGCAGACAGCGACAATCCAAAAATGTGACTTGAATCCCTTCCAAATGATCAGAAGCTTCGTCTTCTCAACTTCATGTTTTCCGCGCCCGATTCCGTCCAATACTGCGATGAACCGATGAAAAGCTGAAGCAAGAACATTTATTTCCTGCTTATTTGGGAATAAGCAGGAAAAAAAATCAACACCTTGGAACTAAACTTGCCTGCCTCCTCCCTGCAAGGCTCAGATGGGATCTAAAGCAGTTCTGCTTTCCCTTCAGAGCTAAAGCCAGAAGGTAGAATTGAAAGTCACAGGAAGAACTTGGACAGATATAATTTATCAGCTTTGAAGTTCATCCTGACAGTGTTTAAAAAGACACACAGAATAGGTTGAAAGAATTAATCATTTATTTTAAGCAGCATAAAATCTGATCTTTTACATACTGTTTATCTGAAAATGGCAAGGCCTGAAAGTACAAAGTATCAATTTTTTTGAAAATTGAGTAATGAGGCTTGACAGTAAGTGGGATAGACATCCTAACATCACCTGAAGACTGACTTAGAAAGACTATACCACGTTTTTTCGATGTTTTGATCCCATTTTCCTTTCAGTCAATGTTAAAAATATTATCTGATAAAAACAAACAAACGAACGAACAAACAAACAGGTGAAGAAATGCCTCTAGAAGATGAAATAATTTCCTTAGTGGTGAAATCCTTTCCACACTTCCTAAATAACTATAAAATAACAACTGATGTAGTATTAAAGTTTTAAAAGATCTCTGCATCGCCATATAAAACTTTCAATAAAAAAATGTGAACTGCCTTTTTCAGATTAAGACTTATTTGAACACTCAGCTTTGTACAGTTTATGCACAGAGTATTGGCTATCCAAGCAATTCTTTCCAGGACATGTTGCAGCAATCCATGCCTTCGTGCTGCCAAGAAATCGTCAGTTGTCTTTTTAGGATCACTTCAACATCCTCAAGTTCATTTTTTCCCCCCACAGAATTTTTCAAAGGACATCTGTGTTGCAGCAAATGCAGCCATTTAAACACTCACCTACATAATCCCTCCCTGAAAACACAGGAATAAACATCCCCTTTGCAGGTTTGACTTGGCTCTGTGAAAACTTCCCTCCTCAAAGGGTGGTGTGAGAGAGGATTGTTACACATAATGTTTATTTAAGTGTTTTGCCCAAGCTGTAAAATCAGAGCAGGTCCAGTTGCTCAGGTGGAAGGAGCAGAAGTGTCTCTGCCACCAAAATGAGCCAACAGACCATAATAATCCAGTGCAGTTGGTGCTGGACAAAAACCACCAAGGCCTTCAAGAAAGAAGCTGTCACCTGCTTAAGGAATGGCACCAACTCCCACAGCTCCTTGTGGTCCTTCTCTCCACCCCTGTATTTTCTAAGCACAAAGAATTTACAAACAGGACCAGTGAGGAATACCAAGAGTATTTCCAAGTGGGAAGCAAAAGAGGTCTAGGAAATGTGGTCAGATGCACAAAGGAGTTCTTTGCACACAGGAAAAATTCGGGGACCTTTGGAAAAGATGAAGTTTGGTCTCGAATTCTTCTCCTAATGCTCCTGGAAGTATTTGCAACGTGGAGTTAATTTCTAAAGCCTTAAAAACTACTTTAAAACAGGTCTGTGAATGGTAAAGAAGAAAACTGCATCTTTTCTTAGGAGGACATGGAGCTTTTAGGAATTTTTTTGTGGGGGCAGAGGGGTTGAGCGGGCCAGAAGACAATCAGAAAAATCAGATTTACGACCAGAGAATTAGTAGGACAGCAACTACCCTAACATACATTTATGTTAGGTGATTACAATCAATTAAAAAAAAAGAAAAAAGAGACAATACTTGTTGAGGGCTACTTCCTTTTAAAAGCTGAAAATTACCGTCTGTGTTTTACTTTTTGGCTGACTTAAAAGAAACTCTGGATGTGCCTTTGCAGTCCAGTGTAAAATTCCCAGTATTTCAAAGACTACCCGACCACAAATATCCACCCAAAGCAAACACAAAACACTCTTTTATTACTACTGTACAGTCACTGTATGTCAACATGTTTTAGGACAACGTGTCTTGTTGCCTACAAACAGATATTGCTGGGGGGTGAGACACAGCACTGTGTGCTTTGTTATACAGAGAGGGGAATATTCAGCAACTGGGCAACGATTCTGCTTAAAGATGATAGTGCCCCTTATTCATCTGTGAGTGGACAATTCCCAGCAGCACCAACAGGCACCTCAGAATGCTGGTTTTCAAAATATTCACGCAAGGGAACCCTGGGGGCTGACTGATGTTACTCCTACAGCAGCTTGTCAGCAACTGCTGTCGCTCTCCCATTTGGCTCTTCCAAGGGGCCTCAGCCTTGCTCTGGAAGCCTGGTAGAAGACTCAGTTATTTAACCTCTCCACGTTTCACACCTCCAGCCACCTTCAGCTCACCACAAGGGCAAGTCACAGCAGTGGCTTTTGTGGGACAGATGCATCTCATCCTCCGTTGAAACCAACACCTCTATCTCTGCTGACATTCCTGAGGAGCTATTACCAGGGTGCTGGATTACTCACAAGCCTGGATCAACATCTAATTAGGCCTCAGAAGCCAGAAAATCCAACTGGCTCAGAGATTGCTCGTATCCTGTTACCAATCTGTCTTCACTTCTCTGAACAGCAGCAAGAACTACAGCAGCCAGAAAAGAACAATTTATCAATCACAGAGTCAAGTTTGACAGGAACTAATGTCTTGGTAAATTGTACAGCCCTTTCTTAAAAGGATCCATCCGTTATGCTCCTGCAATTTTTAATGAAGTTAAAGGTAGCTTACTTCTTTCTTTTCATAATTTCCTTTTACTTGCAGCTCCATAGGTCACTGTACCAGCACCCTTCACCACACAGCTCATATTGCTACTTATATATATATGTCTGAGATCAGGATATCACAACCAACCAACCTAGCTGATGGAAAGCCCTACAGAAATTAAAGCTTTCAGCAGCACAATCATTCTGGATTATCAGAAACTTTAAGGATCTCTCTCTCTCTTCCTCCCTCTCTCTCTGGGAAAATCTGCTGTGTTAAGTAACTCTCCTAAACCTTTTAATATTTAAAAGGACAAGGTTAGCAGGAAAATGCAAAACCAGCCAATACACAAAAAGGAACTGGGTAGGATGCTCATAGGTTGATTTTAGCTGATGAATTTAACTGTTGTTGGGCACCTGAAGTGTTTAACCAGAGACCCCAAACCCCACACTTCTGTGATCACCTCGAGTTAACCTGCACAGCATCAGAGCTGGGAACTGGAATGCTGCACTGCCTTGATGTATTGTGTTTGAGTTGATCCAACATACAAATCCTAAACACAAAGCCCTTTCACATTAAAAACAAAACAATCCCCTCTACCTAACTTCTTTTACAGAACCTGAACAAAAGGCTTATTCCAACCTTTCATCTATTTTCTTCAGCATTTAAATTGAGCCAAAAAAAGCCCATGATAACATTTCTAAAACTTGTGAAGGCAGTGGGGTAGAACCAACATATTCCCCTGCCTGAACTCAGGTTTAACTAGTGGAACTCAAATCACATCCCTTCAAATCCCTCATGACTGCACTGATAGTATCAATTACCTAAAAAGCTGCACCCAATGAAACACAGCTTTCTGACACTCTCGTGGTATGTGATAACACCCACATCAGAAAAATGCTGTTTCAGCAAGAAATACTGATCCCTGTACAAGGAATGATGTGGAGTGCTGTGGCTTGGAGCATCCTGACTTCCACAATAAATACAGGATATTTTCCAGCACCATTTTTACTCACTGGTCCGGCTTTTTTATACCCTCACTCCCTTTTTTTTTTTTTTTTTTTAAGGTGTGGTTTAATCTTACATCTGAAGTTAGTAACAGGAACATAAAATACCTCCCAGCGTATTTTTTTTTTCCCTTTAAAGATATCAGGGAAAGAGATCACTAGTGACACACACTTGGTAATACTGCAGTCTGCCACTGTATTTCATCTTCCACACAAAAATGCTCAAGAGCATTATTTTTCTTAATGTGCTGTAGGCTAAAAATGAACCCTCAAGGGTTTCTATTGCTCTTCTTGTTGCCAGAGCAACAAAGCAATACTCACCTGAATATCTGCCAGTGTAAGTATCAATTTACAAGCTAAGATGAAGTTTGTGCTGCTAGCAGATGTCACTAACAGCATTTTTACTATAAGCCAAATGTTAGTAGCAAGGAGTGCCATGAAAGCTCAGGAATATATTAGTATTTCCTCTGTGCTGCTTGATTATTGCTCCTATAATTCAAGTGTTTTTATTAAAATATCTTGACCAGTGACATTCAAAGTGAAAGGGTAAAACTGAAAGGCTTTTATATGAAATCCAGTGCATTAAAAAGACTTTTGTTAACCAACTCACAAGAAATCCCAGCTGGCACTAGAAACATACTGAGAACCTTTCCCAGTAAATTCCTTCCTAAAACTCTTTGTGGTAAGGAGGTAGGAGGGGCCGGGGTGAGGGAAGCAGTGATGAAACCTTTTAATAGCAGACAAGTGTTATTACTTTCTGAATTGAAAAAGGGTTTATTGTTTAACACTGTATCAATCCAAAATTCAGACTTGTGTTTCTGTTTGAAGAAGAAGCATTACTTCTATCGCCATACTGTAGAAAAAGAAGGAATACGACTCGAAAATTATTTGTTATGTGTAAAGCCAAACCCAGGAGGACAATATGGAACTCAAAATCATAGTTATGAGATATTAAGAGATATGGAAAACGGAACACTGGGAAAACAGCGAAGCTCTGTGGTTTCTTATATGTCTTGTGGTTCACAATTTTTCTCCTCTTAAAAACCAAGAGGCAGAGGAAGAAGGAGACAAACTCAAAAATTCCCGTTTGTTTCCAACTCCGAATTCCAAGAGAAATAATTTTCAGACGTTGGATCAGCACATCAATTATTTCACTCTTTTGAGCCAAGCAATCTGAGAGTGCAAGTATTCAAAGGGAAAGAAAACCACAGGACCTGCCAGTTATGACGTGAAACACACAAGTCAGTTAAAAATCCCCCCACAGTGTTTTATTTTCACACACATGACGTGCACCTCTGCAAATGCACCACTCCTGAAAAAAACCCTCAGAAATCTTTCCTTATTCCATGCAGAGTCAGATGCAGTGTGAATCAGAGAGCTATATGAAGGGATTATAGGCAGAAAACTGTCTAGGCAAGGCATTGGGAAATTCAGAGTTAAGCTTCCTTTTTTTTTTTCTCTCCTGGTTTCCCACATGGATATGCAAACTGCTCTGCTACCAGAATGCAAAGGAATAACTTTTTCCTTTTTTTCATATATATAAAAATACCTCCCAAGATAACTAATAGTTATCAGTGAAATCCTCAGCCTTGCATTGTTTATCCTTCAAATCCAAACACTGGCCAGTGTTACAGAGAAGCCATGGAGGTCCTGCAATGCTCACTGACTAGAGACAAGAAAAACTGTCCTATCTGCAAAGAAAAGCCCAAGTTCTGACCCCAGCATTAAGATCCGCACTTGCAGAATAGAAAGCTGGTCAAATATACTCCTCCCTGCTCCCTCCCACTATTGTTCTCAGTTTTACCATATGTTTGTTTTCAGCCAGTCAGTCCACACACACTTTTCATTTGATTGACACAGCGGTGAAGCTAAAACTAAACACCTCCAACTGCTGTTCGAGTTGGAAAACAAGCCAGCATTAAGACTTTCACTTCATGGCCTGTCCATAAAGACAGATACTTCTCTTTTGAACTCATAGTTGCTGAGCTCGGCAAAAAAAAAAAAAAAAAAAAAAAGGTTGTCTTTCTTATTTTGTTGTTTCCTTTTAGTTACACACTCACTAGAAATAGAGAAAGACATCACAGAACACAGACCTTTGCTTTATTGCCTGCCCATACATATGCAGATCAGCCTTTTCTAGGTATCAGTCAGCCTCAACTCAAAAAAAACAAACAAACTCCCACACCAGGGGGAAAACTGAAAGGCCTTTTTTTTTTGTTTTGTTTTGTTTTGTTTGTGCACCAAAGTGGAAAGTCACGAAGTACTAATTTTTATAAAATCCAAAGAATTCAAAGCCAAGCAGTTCCATTTGGTTGGATGGAGCATCTTGTGCTTCAAGACCAGTCCTAAGCCACACGCTCACCAGTGGTAGCATCCTTGTGAATTACGAGAGGTAGTCTTGTTTTACACTAAGGCTGAACAAGTTTGTTTACCCAGTTTTCACCACCTCGAGCTGTTTCGTAACACTCAGGGAGGGTCACCCTCTCAAGTGGCAGCAGTGATCTTGAGGAGAAGAAACCACAAACCAACATTTCCTCTTGACCTCACTTGCTTTTCTCCCTCTGCTGCTTACTTTTCTGCCTGACTTTTCTCCCTCCCCCGCACCATAAGCACAGTTTCAAAATAAAGTGGTGTAAACAGAAAGCAGGATTCATTTAATGCAATTAATAAGAAAGATTATTAAAGTTTTTTTTTCTCTTTTTCTACAGTCAGGGCTCGATTAGTTAGAAAATACTGACAGGTCCTTTTTTTGTGAAAGAGAGATGGACAATTTTGTTCAGACAGTGGAAGAACATGACGGTGTGGTTTTTTATATTTTTTTTTTTAAATCTTTTTCTTTAGATTTTTTTTTTTTAAAGAAGGTACTGTTGAGAGCATAAAGGCTCGTTGCACTGCAGTAGCAAATCCAGTACCGTAGCACTTCAGAGGTGTTTAACAGTGCTTTGGTTCAGAATCAGTGTTAGAAAAAAATAAAGCTATAAAAGTTACGATGCAGGATATTTGGTGGGATTTCAACAGCAATTTGCAATGGGCGTAGAAAGGACCGAGGCATTGGCTTCTTCCCCTTGGCAAAGTTCTCTGGTCTTCGTTCTGCTGGGAGCCCCAGGTTTTTCAGGATCGAGTTTCTCACTTCCACCGGTGACGCACTAGGGAGGATTCGTCATTGACCACGTCATTGTCCGTGTAGCGGTGCTGGCACCGGGGTGGGATGAGCAGCAGGATGATCAGCACCAGGAGGATCACTCCACACAGGCTCATGAGAGCATAGGAGGCAATCCACAACACGGGCTCGTGGAAAGAAAGGCTGGAAACACAGTTGCTGGCAACATCTGCTGTTGTGAAAGGGCCTTCAATCTCAGAGACTGGAGAGCCATCAGCTTCTGAGAAAGTGCAGAAAGAAAAACATTAAGTCTAGAGACAACCTTAAGTCTACAGACACCATTTAAAAGCAAATAACAAAGAGACCTAGCCTAAATACCTGTATATCCCTTTCCCTCCATCATCACACGTCTCGGCATACTCATGTTTTATTGCATTTCTCATTGCAACAAAAATGCTACAATCCCACGTTTATAAAAAGGGAATCTGAAGCATAAGGAGATTGTGACACTCCCACATCTACACAGGCTGTCTATGAAAGAACAGACATTTAAATCAGCTCTGCCACAGCCACAGTCAGAGCCCAAACCCCTGGATCGCTTTTTTCTCTCTGGACTAACCTTTCAGAAATGTCTGTTTAAATATCCTACATCTACACTGGTGTAGGTCAGAGCCAGGGCAGTTTTTGTTTGTTTCTGCCATTTCCAGCAACTGGAAAAGTACCTCAGATGATTCCTGTGCCTTCTGTGTCTGCTGTTTCCCAGGGTCTTAGGGAGCAGCATCCAGGTTCACAGGCTTCACAGCTACCTTACAGCACTGCACCCTAAATATGAGGTGCAGGGTGGAAAGCAGCACAGACACTCTTGTGGGAGGAGGTGAAAATTCAGAAGGAAGGGGAGGTGAGGCAGGAGAGCTGGGTGACAGCTGTCCAAAAAGGGGAACAGTGTAGAGGAAGGTCAGTGTCAGGAATGAGGAGCTGGGACATGAAGGAGCAGCGCTGTTGGGCAGGGAGGGAGAACTAACCAAGCAGCTCAAGAAATGACGATAAAGCTAAGGCAAGAAGCACCAAGGGGTGCCCTGGCAGCTCGGTTTTTGAACAGCCATCCATCTCAGCAGCATCACAGACTGTGTGACTTTGTTTCATTACCACCACAGCCCCCTGCTTGTCAAACCAGGATGTGCTAAAAAGGGTTATGCTGCCCATGGTTGTCACAGTAACCGTGGCAGGCACAGCCAAGTTCCCCTGGACAGGGCTGAGGGTGCTGGAATGGCAGAGCAAGTGAGTTGCCCTGGGGCAACAAAATATTGGGAGCATTTCGTACCTGTGGGTGTGTGGCTGGGGAAAAAGGATGGACACCTTTCAGCTTGCTTGGGGCAGCAAGGAGTCTGCAGTTAGCACTGTCTGTGCATTTTAACAAGTCTTCCAAACAGTTGTAATCCACTTCTCTAGTCAGATACTTCAAGGCACATTTGAGCATTTTTTATAAAGGCCTCAGTTCTACTTGTCCTGCTTGATTTCTTTTTCATTTTATAAACAGACACACTCTTGCCCAATTGTAAGTGATCCCATTATGAAAACAGTATCTCTTATTTACACAACTCAGTCATGACTGCTGAAACCCTGTTTAAAGAGATTAGCATAAAATACCCCTTGGAAGGAAGTGTTTTGCAAAGGCAGGAAAGGTGGACTTTAAGGTTCTTTGTGGACAAACAAACGCAGAACAGGTTGGTTGCTTTACCTGCATACATTTCAGCTGGTATTCAGTCCCTGGCCTCACAACACTTTGCATCACTTTTAAGATTTAGCTCTTGTTAGACTTAATAATTGTGGGCTGGTGCTGCAGCTCACAGATCAGATGGAAAACCAATCTATCATAATGAAAAAAATGCCCAAAAAAGGAATTTTCTGTAGGATTACCCAACTGAACCAACTCCTTCTCCAGCTGTAAGTGTGGGAAGATTCCTTTAGCAGCAATACACAGTTAGAGTGGACTAAGGCTGCACCCACAGCACCCTGACACTGGTGAACACCAAACACAGACTCTCTAAACTTATCAGAGGGTAAAAGACTGCCTAGAAAGTCAGTGGCAGAAATCCTTTTTGTTCAAAGTCCCAGGATTGTGCTTTGTCTGTCCTGCCATTGTTT
>NW_016690210.1:1456114-1488798 GCF_001604755.1 Lepidothrix coronata | reverse complement strand
TTCTTCTGGACATCTCACCCTCTCACCCCCTCTTTCACTTGTCTCTATGAAGTGTTGCAGCAACAAGGCCCAAGTATTACTACTTAGTAGTATTTTGGAGAAGTGGAGAAAAAAAAAAAGGCAATACAATTTTCCACCTTGGAGAGAGCTTTGAAAATAAACAGTCTCTAATTATTCATTATTTGCCTTGAGTGCAATAATTACTCCTATTAGAAAAGACAATACAAAACTGTTGCCAAAGTGACTGACATTTTAAATTACATTTTGAGAATGTCTGATAGCAGCACAGCTTCTGATTTCTTCCCTCCAAAAATAAAAAAAAGTTTTCCCTCACACTCTTCCATCCCCAGAGAAACTGAGGGGAAATTTGCCTAAATTGTTCAAACAAGCCCTGAACATAAACTACCAGTCACAGGCACTTAGAATATTACACATTAACTGAATTAGGATATTTTGGTGTATTTTCCTAGAACACCTGGTGATAGCTACCTACAATACTTTCATGACCTTGAATAAATGAGATTTTCTTCATTACTGATGATTACAGGACATGAAAGGCACCTCTGGAAACATGCTCTTTTCTAACATTAATGTAGAACTTAACACACTCACACTCAGTAACTAACTTGGGTGCTTTGCAAAGGAAGCAAACCTGGAATTAGATCAAATTTATCTAAAAATTATGAAGTGCAGCTTGGAAGGGGCCCCTGGAAGTCACTAAAACTAACTCATGGATCTGAACATCCTGTCTCAAGAAGGGACCTGATCCCAAAACCTTTCCTAGTCATCCTGTAAACAAGTTATCAAAAGGCAAATTGAAACTCTTTGCCTGAGTAAGTCTTAAAGGGTTTCACATATTGAGGAAAAAGCAAGTTTCTTTTCCTGCTACAATGGAATAGCTGCAGCCATCTATCCAACTTTCCTCAATCTTGGTGTATCCTGGAGAATGAAAATGGTCCAAGGAGTAGTGTGGGATAAGCCAGTTCTTATTTGTAGCCAAGCCTCAATAATAACTTGGGAGTTGTTCCCATGATTTTTGCATGCAGCAGGTACCAGTTTAACACCTTATAAAAACATGGATTTATTTTAATGTTAACACTAAGAAAGCATAAGGTCATTGCAAAGCCACACCGAATGGCCTTTTACATTTCCCTGTTTCTGAAGATTCATGCCCCCAGCAATTCAGTTTGACTTATGCCCACGGACAGCCTTAAAAAGCTCTAAATAAATTACATTAATTTAGTTGCTATGGAGGACAAGGCTGGCCTCCACAGGAAGCCAGTTAGGCAGCTTCATCCCTCACACTGCACCGACACTCACCACTCACAGTTGTGGTTCTCTGATGGAAGCAGAGTTAAATATGGAAACCACAAGCTGCGAAGGAGCGAACTCAGAATAACTGGCACATCCAGCAAAATGTCATCTGCCCCATGTGAGTGGAATGTGACAAATCAGTGCATCTTGCCTCAGACAGTCATCTGACTCCTCAGGAAGCTCAGTTCCCGTGATGCTTGGTAAGACATATGCACGGAACGTGGACAGAGAGACGAGGAGGAAACGTCTTCCAGCACCAGTTGGGCCCAGTCGTGTGCCCAAGCTCACGTAAATTCCAACTGCATTTCTCTCCAGCAGTTCTTCCTCTCCAGACAAGCCTGGCAGCACTACATGAAGCGGCCAAACTACCTTCCAGGTAGCAATGTTAACACTAAGGTGGTTTTATTATTATGGTTCCCCGATTATTTTTCCCAACAGAGGAGTGCTGTCACAGCAGTTCTCGTGCCCACCAGCTGGCTCCTGTTCCCTGTGACCATCACACCTCGGTCAATATGTCCTGTCAAAATGCTCCACTAATGGCTGCAGTGTGACAGGGACAGGAGGCAGCTCTGCACTTGCTAAAACTGCAACAAGGAAGCACAAGGAAGAGTGAAAGGCAGGAAAGCCTGGCCTGCAGTATTTGTCTAGTCACACTCTCCTGCCAGGTGCATTCAAAATGTGTCTTTCATCCCTGCACAGTACTTCCATTGAGCAACCCATATCAATATCTGGATTTTCTTCCACAGCAAGCTCAAAACCGACAATTCTGAACCCATTCACAATGGAGACATTGCAAAAAAATTAAATAAAACAAAAAAAGGCAGTTTTAAAAATGCCCTACAGCTACAACTTGGCCAGCTAGCATTTCTCTTCCCCGCCTCTATTCCCTGGCTGCATTAAGCACTCAAATCCTTACTATCCCTACCCTCTCTAACACAAACACTGGAGATTAAAGAAGCACTGTCAGCCCTAGTCCTTTTCTCATGCAAATCTCAGGTGACACAAGGTT
Source organism: Lepidothrix coronata (assembly GCF_001604755.1). Taxonomy (NCBI): domain Eukaryota; kingdom Metazoa; phylum Chordata; class Aves; order Passeriformes; family Pipridae; genus Lepidothrix; species Lepidothrix coronata. The sequence goes on along the minus strand of NW_016690210.1, from coordinate 1,486,475 downwards.
TTTCAGGGCATAAGCCACTCCTGTTTGGGACAGAGACTTGCATATGGGTGCCTGTCCTTTCCCTCCTCTCCCACTTGTATGTTCTTGTGTTGCCTGAACAACAAGGCAAGGAAACCCAAACCCTTTGGTTTTAGCTACTCTTGGTGAGGTAAGAGAAATGATGAAAGAGCGAGAAAGTTAACCAGCACAGTAAAATCAGCCAAAAGTTATCATGGAATCACAGAATAGGCTGACTTGGAAGGGATCCACAAGGATCAGAGTCCAACTCTTAGCCCTGCATGGGACCATCTCCAAGAGCCATGAACTCTTTCACATCTCCTTAGCAACTAATTAAAAAACTTATGCCTTTCTACTTCCACTGACAAAACCATTTGTTTAGAACCACATAAACACCACAAGTCTTAATGTGAAATATGAAAATGTCCCATTTTCACCTCAGCTCTTTCCTTGTGAATTTCCAAGAGGCTGAAGAGGCTCAATTTACATTAAGAGTAAAGAGTGAGTAAGGTACTTCACTGCACACTGCAAAAGTCAGTTGAAGAATCCATTTATCCACAATTTAGAGCAGGAACTACACAAAAATGAAGCTGCCTTAAAAACAGGGACTCATCTGATATAACTGTTGGGGAAACTGCACACACAGACAGATGTCTTGGGAAGATCATCTCTGTGAGAGGGAAGAACACAGTGAAGGTACCCAGAGCTGAGGGCTGGTTCACTTCATGCCAGAAGACTGTTGCAACACAGCTTTTTTTTTTTTTGCTTTTTTTTCTCCTTTCTTTGAAGTGTGAATAGCTTGGAATTGCTCAAAAATATACTCTTCACACTCTATGAGTAACCACACTTTTCCCCCATCAGGTAAGTGGCAAAGGTGTTCCTCTGAGACAGCAGGGGTTTCCTCACTCACCAGGTCCTCAGCAATATTTCTCTTACCTGCACACGGACTCACTGCAAAGCCCACTCTCCTCTGGGCTCTGTCAAAGATCACATAGAAGCCTTCCATGACTGTAGCACCAATAACCAGAGCGTTTGTGGAGGAAGAGATGCCAAACCGGTAGCACTGCAAATTCTCCCCTATTCCGAGGATGGGTTGGATATAGAGCTATTAGAACAAACAAACAAAAGATCCAGGGTGTAAGAAGTCACACCACACAGTAGTCAGAAGTTCAGTCCTCTTGGTTTTTATAGTCTAGCACTCAAACCCCGCTGGAATTAGAGAATTAACAGGGGCAAAGGTTTCTGTGCAGGATTTAAAACTGGTCGAAGCTCACACGCAGGTGAGAGGTAAAGCTCTTGGATTATAAGCTTAAATTTGAACACAGTCAGTCACTATGTGAAGGCCAACAGCAAATTCACAAGAGCCCCTTTTTCCTGTATTTTCCATAAGGGAATGATAGCTGAGAAAGAACTTGGGATACGAACTCAAATGAGAGAATCATTTTATTATTTAAAAAATTATCAGGATGGAGTTGTTTCAGAGAGGATTCAGTATCAGCTTCAAGGCTCTAGATTTATAAATTCAAGTCACATTTTGCCCCCTGTCTCCTCAGGGAAGATGAATGACTGCCAAGCTACATGATCAATACAGAAAAAGCTTATCATAAGGCTTTACTATATTTCAAGTTAAAATGTACTTAATAGGTTCATTCTCTCCTTTGCTCCTGCTGTCCCCTGAGGTAAAAGACTGTATTAGTAATGTTAGAGGATACCAGTCTGCACTGCAAACCATACTGGGAGGGGAAGCCAGACAGGAAAAATAAAAGTAGTATATTATATTCTAAAAGCTGGGATGGAATATTAATAAAAGATAAACCAAGAAAGTTACAGAAAATGGTGAAGAGCTCACAAAGGGTCACTGCCAACATTTTCATATTCAGAAGAAGTGCTCCAACTCAAAATGCCACAAAAAACAAATCAATTTGCTTCCCAAAAGGAGAAGATCAAAATGAGCAGAGACATTCTGTATTGACATCTGATGTGGCTAAAGCTCATGAAAACAAAACAAAAACTTGCCTGTTTTTCCTGACAAATTGAAAAAATCATTCTCAACTACATGGACTGCACTGAGAGGGAAACTGCTTTTTTTTCCTCAATTTTAGGTTTGAAAAGTTTGTTATCTTCCCTATTTAAAACCTGATTAAAAAAGATTTCCCTTGTATGCAATAAACCAGTTCTCCATTACTGCTAAAAACAGCTCCTATTTTTTAAGACCATGTGCTTTATGACAGTAAAAATAAATGCATAGTGAATAAACAAAGAAGGTTGAGACCTGTGGTAGGATAGAGATCCGAAACGACCTACTGGAGTTTTCATCCCTCAGGTAAATGGAGAGTTTGGGAAATAAGGACCAGGGTCTTTCAGTTTTATCCCAGCATGCAAGCTGGGAACCAGTCCAGAAACCAGAAGAGAATTCCTGTATCTATTAAAAAAAAAAAGGGGGAAAAAAAGAAAAAAAAGGTGATACTTACATATTACATACATTTTTGATAGATTTTTTTTTTAAGTGAACACTACCACTATTTGATACTTCTTCCATTCCCGTGGAGAAATTCAAGCATGAACGCAAATCCGAGCTGCTTCTTTAAGGGTCAAAGCAAAAACCCAATCCCCAACACCCAAACTGAGGTGTGTCATAGCCCAGCACGAGTCAGAAGAAGGGGGAAGAGGCAAAATCAAGGTCAGCCCCCCCTTTCCTCCCCGTTTGTGTCTCATTACTTTCACTGCTCCAATGAACGTGTGTGAGGCATCAACGGGCTTTCAGTGTCTCCCCACCTCCTCTCTGACCAAACACCAAGGTTTTGAAGCAGCAGACACTTCGTAAAAAACACAATCCAAAACACAAACCACGTGAATATGTAACGAAGCGACGTCCCTTCCTCACATACCTCCAGCTTCTCACTCAGCTTTCAGGGTTTTGAACCCAAGGGCTAAGCCAAAAATCTCCTGGCATCTAAGGGAATCAAGTCAATGGGAAGAAAGATGACCCTCTGCCTCTTTTGCTGCCCCATCACTCAGTCCCAGTAAAACCTGACATGCCTTTGAAATAAGGCTGATTAACAGTACTTTGTAATATATCCATGGAACTAACCAAGCAAAAAGCAAACCCCTACAGAGCTTGTTTGGCCAAGACAAACATCTTGCCTAATGCTGTTGCACCCTGAAGCTGACCTGCTGCCAGATCAGAGCAAAGACCTTCCTTGTTTTACTGCATTGCTTTGTGCTGGTTTTCATTCCCCCATGAAGCAGCATTCAAGGCAGTGTCTTGTTCTGAGCCTGCACAGCCAAAGCCTTCCATTTGGGTGAGAGAAAAAAAAAAGGATGGAATCCAGCCTCTTTGCTCTCCTCACTTGTATTTATCTGTGATATTGATTATTTTGTAAACATCAGCTCACACATTAGTTATATGGCATTGTACAGGTGACAGGTATTCAGCCCTCCCCACACACCTGCCAGTGAAATATTGGTTAGGGCTGCACAGAGACTTCATACTTTCAAGTGCTCATCTTTTTTCTTGGGTCAACAAGCACGGGCTCATGTAAACAAGGAGACTTAACCATCACAAACAGGCTGCTTTTACCCTTAAATCTCAGTGCAAGCTTAAGTACATCCCTCAGCACAGGGTAGAACACTCTGCCTCTCACAGCTTAGTCCCAGGCCAGACCTGCTGAGAAATACAGTTCTCCTCTCTTTCCATTTTGTCTTGAAAAGCAGAGCTTGTGATCTGAGAAAAACTGCCAGACAGCACCTAGACTGGGCAGACCAAGTGTATAAAGTGCTCTGCTTTAAGTCCCTGCTTTAATTTCCCATAAAGACTGCTTAATACATTGCATTTCTTTGCCTTACTTCTGTATGCTGAAGCAATGCATTGGGGAGATCTGAGTGTATGATACCTAAAGGGCTATTAAAATAAAGATTTTAGGTTTCCTTGAACCTTCTTTTCTTCAGCTTATTAACTCAGCATTGTATTAACGCTGTGAGCAGGCACTGCTCTGACTTCAGCTCAGTCAGGTGTAGAAGGTGCCACCCTTTTGTGGCTCATCTCTGCCCGCCTATGAAAACCACCACCCTTCAAACCTGCCAAGAGCAAACTGCAGCTATAGCTCCTCCCTAAAAGACTTCAGCCCAAATAAGTCTGGTTTAAAAAACCACCTGTACCACTGAAGAGCACAAAAGCTCACTGCCCTGTTTTTTAATGGAGATGAATAAAGGAATGTGCCACACACAGTTATCCCAGAATATCTGAGGGGGAAGTGACATCTGGCTGGGAAGATCATAACAACCAAATAGGAGCAGGGACTCCTTAACCTGGTCCACCTGTGGTCAGGGAGGGCTGTCTGCCTAAAGCAGATAATTTTATGTTTCAGTGGTACATATCCTGCCAGAAGCACAGAGGACTAAGAGTACAGTTGTGATGCTGCAACACAGTTGCTGAAAATACCCATTTTTCTGACACTGTTCCCACACAGCCGGAATCCAATCCTTACATCCCTATGACTACTTTCTTATTTAGTAGACTGCTTCCTTTTTTTTTTTAGAGCTGTGAAAGTAAATTTTGGGGTGTGTGGAGGGAAAGGGGTACAGCAGGGAGGTCCTTGGGATTAAAAAGAAACCCTGAAAAAGAAGAGTTAGTTTATGAATTTTTAATAGGAAGAGCAAAAACCATTGAGCAGAGTGAGTGAGTTGTTCCCCTCTAACACCTTATTGATCAGTCCACTATTCACATGCCATGTCCTGACCAGTAGCAGACTGTGAACCACTGGGACCCACTTCATGGGATGCCTCATCCACAAGGTACCATTACAGGAGCTCTGAGGTGGCTTCTTTCAATTCCCCCCCATCGACCAAAATTGTACATGTCAATACTTCAGTGTTTTGCAAAGAGAAGAACTTTTAACTGGTACATTTATTTCAGATATTGGACACCTGTAGGCAGTGAAGAACACTTCATGCCAAATCTCTGCTCTCCATCAGGTAGGAAAAGGACCTCAGTCTTGAATTATCAGCACATAGGAAAATACTGTCTTTTGGGAAGCTGTTTACTGTACTTCCTGTGATTTGCTACTGTCTGATTGTGAATCCACGACAAAAATGACAAAACTGTTCACACTGAAATACTTGGGATTTATTCTTCATCTTTAACCTTGTTGTTCTCTTCCTGGTATTGAACAAAAATTTATGAATAGTTTTTATTAACCAGAAAATGCTGCTTCAGCTACTCTACATGCAGACAACCATCCCCATGCCCTACTTCTAAAGCCCACTCTATTTCCAAAGAAAGATGCTTTTGAACATAAATAATTCAATAATGAAGGTCAAAAGCAGCTTTATTGATAGGAATAATCCTAATGAATGGCATTTATTCTAGACAGCAATAAGCATTATACTTGGAAAGGAATTGCTTGCAGCAGCAGGTTCTTCTACTTTAGAAACACTCTGTTTTGAATGAAAGGACTGATTTTTGCACTCTTAATACTTTGAATCAGAGCAACAGGGATTATGTCTGTGTTTCTGAAATGCTTAGAAAAAATATGCTGTCTCTGCCCTATTTCTGATGCATTTCAATACAAATACTTTTGCCTGTACTTGAACCCCCCCTTTTCCCTCCTCCCTTTCCCTTTTCACCTCTTCCTTTCCCTTTCCCCTTTCCATCAGTCATTTCTCACTTATTAACAGGACTGGACCAGGTAAGATTCTGCTCCCCTCAGGTTTAAAACCTATGACTTGCAAGGCAGACAGCGAAGATGACACTCCTTTCAAAGATCACGGGATCATTCAACAGGAATCTCACATTTTGGGCAGATTTAACACCATCAGCTTACCAGGGACGTTCGAGCTATTGCCTGCACCACAGCACTGAAGACTTTCTCTGGCAGACGAAGGAGTGTGGTTCCACTGTCCACTATTGCTTTATCAGCATTGTACTGGGGAGTGGAGAAAAAAAAAAAAAAAGGAGACTGTAGTTACTGTAATGCAGATTCCACTGTTTCATAACCATAACAAAGCTGTTCCTTTCCTTTTTTTTTTTTTTTTGGCAGCTGGCTTCCCAGACCTGCATGTCATTCCTGTCAGCAGCCCTCTCCAGCTGATAGCTTGAATTCAAATGAAGTCTGAGAGCAAAAGCAAGATACCATCAGCTTAGACACAAGAGTGAGTTTATCTGCAGCACTCGGGAAATTGCTGTGTGCCACCACAGCTGGTGCAAACGGCCAAAACACGCTGGAAAAAGAGGTAAAGCCCAGCCCCTCTCAGAGGGGGCAAAGGCACTTTCATGTTCAGTACAGACAGGTGCTAAGCACACATGTCTAAGCCCTCAATCAAGGCCTCTGCCACCATGAACACAACTCACTACAGTCTAGACACTGTTTTAGTGGCTGGCATATTGAATTTAAGCTTAGCCAGAGAAAATTAGGCCTTATTGTGTGTCGGTACTGGCTCAAGAGTACAAACACCACACCTTTCTCCCTGGGCTGCTGAAAACCACTGAAACACAGACAAAAGCAAGCACAAAGAAACTTCAAGTTTCAGTCTTGCTGCCTCAAAATCTGCACAACCACCCCTCCAAGTGAATATTTCTCTTATTATTAAAACCCTAACCCTCAGACTAAGAGATTTCAGCAAGTGTCAGATACAGTAAACAAGGTGAAAACTTTTTAAGAAGTAGAACTTTTTCCATGAACTCCTTAAAAACTAGGGGGGGGAAAGAAAAAGTAGCAGTGACAGCTGTTTGTATTAATTACTTTTGTTGCCAGCTTAGGCAGCAGGATTAATATAACTGAACAGTGACATGTTTATGGCATAATCATAGGACACAAGATAATATACAGCATAAGCTACTTAGGAAGAGGTCAGACAGCAAGTAAATTTAAAATACATTGGTTTAGATGTTATCAAGTCACATGGACATGGAGTCCCTTTAGTGAAGTGACAAAAATAAAACCCACCAAAAAGTAAAAAAGTAGGTCTGACAGCTATTTCTTTATTATTTCTTTTTTGGAAGAGCTGCTATAGGCTGCCATGCTGAGCTGACAGAAAAGCAAACAGGAAACCATTTATTATACACTCATAAACTTCTTTATATTTCTGTTATACACTTCTAGATAGTGGAGAGAAATATCAAGGCCTTGTGGAGTCCATTGTAACAGATATTTGTGTACCACAAATACACAATCAATGCCATCCTTGGAAAACAAGCAGTTAGGAGGGTCAACCATTGACATAACCCATGGAAAATGCTGGGAGTAGTGGGATGGCTCAGCTAGGGACTAGATTTTCATGCTGTGTACAGAGTGCTGGCAGCAACTTGCCTTCTTGGCTTTCCTGGTTAATATTTACCAGGGCAGCCAAAGCAGAGGGCACTGCCAGCAGCTCAGGACTTCTCCCAGCCCCAGCCTGCCGGGCTCAGGGACACAGCTGTGCTCTAACACTGCACAGATTCCCAGCACTGAAGCAAGGGGACAACTTCTCCCTGGCAAGGAAAGGAGCAGCCTCTGGTGAAGGTTACAAATAACGTCCCATTTCCTAGAAAACAACTGAGAGGAGAGAGGGCGCATAGTTCACCGTCCCATGCAGTGATTCATGCATCCTCTGCAAGCTCCTAACCAGCCAAACTTTAATCACACCAGCTCCGTTTCACTGTTCTTCCTCTAAATTTTTTGTGGGATGATTGCCTGCGCTCAAGGGAGGCACGGTCCTTGTGCATAGGTGACCAGCGTGCTGTGCTAACACACACACAGTGTGAAAGCAAACCCCGGCTCAGAAAACAGCAACAATAACAGGAAACTTTCGTAACACACCGCTGGATTTTTTAAGTGAGTCGTTTTCTGGAAACAGCACGGATTAAACCATTAGTGCAAGGGCTACACCTTCAAAAACATGTTGACTGTTTTCAAAGGCAAGAAAGAAAAGCAAACATTTCTGTTAAGAGGACCAGCGGTTTTGCTTTCCTAGCAGTACAACAGAGAAAAGCATTTAAATAGACCTTGTTTTGCTTATTAAGTTGAAAGATGCTGTGACTAATTCTAAATAATTTATATGGCAATATGATTTCCATATTTCGTATGAAAATATAATATTTATGCACGTGTAATATTTTAATCATGAATTTCACTTAATTTATAAGAACTATAAAACCTTCAGAATTATCATGTCTGACATGGTTTAACCCCAGCCAGCACAACATCCCAATGATTTCCAGCTAAGAGCACAACTACAAGATAAAATTAGAATGTCTAACGAAATCGGGGCATGAAAATTACAGAACTAAAATCAAAACATGAACAGCAACAAGCAACAGTGAGAAACAGGTAAAACACACACATACACAGACATCCTTCACAAATGAAAATAAAAAAGAAAGAAATGGCTTTGGAATAAAAATTGCAACAACACAGAACATTATTCCTAATAAAAACAGAAAATATATCCATCAGGAATAATAACTGGCAAGGCATAAGAGATCAAAAGTAGATTATAAAAATATGAAATAAAAAAGGAGGCATAGGATAAGAACTTTATGGAGCATCCCAGGATAACAGCTGCCACTGCCATCATGAATTATGTACTCAGACAGCTCTACAAGGGTCAGTCCAAAATCTCCCCTTTTCTTTGTTTGACCAGAACTGCTTCAAACCCATTTGAATTGATTTTGCTGTAGGAAAACCACATGCTGTAGCTGTTTAAAGACTCTTGTCTCCTTGAATCATTGCACCATCTTCAGTGTTTAGACACCTTTGTTACGACTGGAACAACCCAAGAGGCTGAGTCCTCCCGAACCCCAGCAGCCTGATTCTCAGTGGACTGTTGGTTTAAAAATTATAGCTTAGTTTCCAAATTACTGGAATATTATCAGTGAGTTTTTAAAGTCCTCTGTGAAGCAATTTTAGCATGTTTGATGCACACCCTGAATTTCACACGGCTCACTCATTTCTTTTCAAAGTTACCAGTTATCAGAGGAGACCGTGACACACATCTGCTTGCAAAGACCCAAACTGATCAATCAGGTGGGTTTGTTCTCAACCAAACTTGCATTTTATATAGACTGAAACACAGAATGGCAAATACCTCTCTGCAGTCCAGTTGGAGGTTCTGACCCCCAACCTCCAGTTTGAGAATTTCCACCTGGTAATACCACTCCTCTTTGATGGGTGTGTACCAAATATCCCCCGTGTACAGACTCGGTTCAATTCCACCCAGGACCTGAGGGAAAGGAGAAAACAATTAGCATGCTTTAAAATCCCAGAGCTTTAGCTTTGGGTCAAGTACATGCAGAAAGGGGAATATTTAATTGTGATACTCAAGGCATCGAAATTTTAATTTAGCATCATTTGTAAGGATTTTAGTGACAAGTTCATTGTCAATAATAAAGCAATATGAAACATCTAGACATTAAATAGATTGTGCCTCAGTCAAACAGAATTCCCATATTGGGCCAAATTACTAGCATCTTTATCTAAAAGCTCACACTGACTTTATTATGAAAGCTCCACGGTTTAAAATCAAAACAGAATCTTCAGGGCAATGTATAAAACGGGCAATGTATAAAAATGGGACAGAATATTAAACTTACACATGATGAATTTGCTTTATCAGATCAGAAAAGCTTTAATACTGTTCAAGAGCATTTCATTTTTNAAAATGGAATTTGACCATCTTGTCACTGATATCACTATTGGCTTCCATCAAAACTGAGGTTCAGGATGACGGGGAGCATCGTGGACTCTCAGACTTTGCACTGAACTAACTTAAGTGAATTCTCTCTTGGGCTTCACCTACATGAATACAGTATGTGAATTCACTGCAAAATAACTATTTGTGATCAACTCCTGTGCTGATATACTTATTTCAGCATAATTTGGGAACAGTCATTCCAACTCCCAATTCTAGATACATAATGGTCAATTCTTGGTCCCACTAAAACTGATGGAAAGACTTTCCAGAGTAACAACAAGCAGAAGATCTCATCTTCAGATTTTTTCCTTTAGTATGTTGTCAACAACAACCACCGAAAAAAAAAAAAGACCCTTGATTCCTCTCCCCCTTTTCACATCATGTAAAAAAAAAATTACTGTAACATTTTGATGAGATTAAACAAGTTTATCAGCTGAGTAAGGGACTACTCAGTTTGAGAAAGGTAGCAGAATCTGCCCTGAGGAAACACCACAACATTTATGTTTTCCTTTGTTAAAAGAAGAAAGGTTTGCTCAGATTTGAGAGAGAAAAAAAAAGAATTGAGAATGAAAATAAATAAGACGCTTCAGTTTTGCCTAAGGGCTTAACTTTTCCTTAAAAAAACCCAGAAAACATAATATATTTAAACATTAAATTTGGCAGAAGTAAAATAGTCACAGAAAAGAGGGGGAGAGATTAACAAAGATACATCTTCCCTCTCCGATTGACAGATACCCACAAGACTACCTCCGTTGGTACCACTTCCAGAAACAGGGAGTCCAGCACCACACATCTGCAAGGAGAAGATGTTGGGGATCTTTGCCTGCCTCACAAGAGAGTCAAAGAACGTCTCCACAGAACTTGAAGGCTTGAAGGTGTCGAAAAACAAAACAAAAAGACCAAAAGAATTGCAGGATTCATTAAAAAGCTGCTTTGCAGAAATCAGCAAATCATTCAAACAAGACCACTTTTTCACGAGTAAATTGAATTTCTGACAACAAGGTGATGAAAGTTCTAGATATAATAAGTCATTAAAAACCCAACATCTGTCATTTTTCTGTTTCTGTTGTTTTCAAAAACATTTTTACTCTTGACCACTGTCACTGTGGCTGCCACCAAATCCCTAAAGCACAAGAGTAATTTTCAATTGCAGTTTTCAAACTCGAACAGTGGTTTCAGGCACAAACTCTCACCGATGCTTTCTGGTTGGAAAAGGCTTTGGGTTATTAGAACAGACAAATGTAACTTGCCCTTCACGCTTTTCCATGGTTAAAAAGGCAAAATTTTAAGGTCAAGATTTTCAGTTTTTCAAAATAATTTAATTCTAATAAACTTCTTATTCAATGGCCTGTTAATTCCTCTTATTTCTTTTGAAGAAACTTCATGTCCAAGCACGTTCACTTCAACTGACTGTGGCCAACAGGTTCTTCCCTACACTGCATGTCGTGCTTTGCTTTGCAGTTATTCAGAGTATTGCAACCTCACTGTAATTCAGATTTCTGAGCACGTAGGTCTCATGATGGGCAGAGACCCTGGCAAGTGTGAGGGGCCAAGGGCTCTTACTACACAAAGACAGAGCAGCCCCAGAAGTCAACAACTCTTAAGTCTCCGGAAGAAGGGAAAAATCAACGCCCTGAGTACACTATTTGCCCAAACCAGAGTTTGAAGAGCAGCTCTTCCCTTCCTGTTGACAGTACATGTCAAGTCAACAGCAGAAATCAATACAAGGCTCACACAACCCTCGAATAAAGCAGAGTTGTCAGGCAGTATTGAATCATTTGTTCTAACTGGAGAGATCTCACTTTGTGATGTGTAAATTGAAAACTATGACTATGAGGCATTCCAATCACATTTTCAGTTTTAGATTATAAGGCTATAAGCTTTAGTCTATAAATTTTTGGGTTTAATTTAAACTTCTACCTCAGTTTCCTACCCCCAGAAGACCGTGATGTGCTTAGCTCTACGTTCAGGGAAACACTGTGGCAAATATTTGTTATGAAATTATCCATCTATCCCCTCCATCCCAACTTCTACTTGATGAACAGAGAATGTCTTACAATGAACTGCCAAGGGCTTTGCCAAGTAATTCATCAGTCCATGGACAAGTCTTGAGGATTGTCATCAGTGCCCTAATAACACCCTTCACACATATCAGAAGACTTTAGACCCGTACTCTGGTACTACAAGCTCTGTAAAAGCTTATTCATTCCAGAGGAGCTAAAATCGGAGTTTTCATCACCAAAAAAAAAGCCGAAATCCTCACATGGGAAAGCGGCACCATCACAAACCAATGAATTCTTTCAGGAACAACCATAAAAGGTTGTTCCTGAAAGAATCCAGGAAAGAGTGGCTGGAAGGGAGGGAGTCTAATGCTGACAGATCATCTGCACACTTTGTTTTAATTGTCACATTTCTGTTTACTGTCACTGTGAAAGACAATCACTGGGGAAAGGATGATTTACCTTGGCTAAGGTGTCGTAGGCAAGGCCAAGAATCCCGTGCCATTTAACCCCGGGTAAGAAGAAGTTCTCTGACTCCAGGATGGTGGCAATGTTGATAGTGTAGCTGCCATAGATTCCTTTGGGCATAGTAATGACATCTGTACCCAGCACTCCAGTCCAGCTTCCTTGACTGTACTTTACTGTGACTTCAATCCCTTCAGATCGGTACGTGCTTGACCTTTAAAAGGAAAAGATACACTTATGCACAAGCTGTTCATCCTCGATGCAAGACAGAATATATTCCATCTCAATTTTGCCCAGAGACGGAGAAAAAAAATTAAGCCTGCAAAATATATATGCATACTGTCTGTAAAAGCTGTAAAATGCAGAAATAATAAAATCTCAAGGCCCTGTTTTTATCCAGAAGCCATCAATAACTCAACTCAAAAAACCTCCTTTTTTTTTTTTTAAATCTAAGGTATTATGTCACCTGGTGCAGCGTGTCCCTGACTCAGACGGGTCCATCACAATAAGGGCAACACTCCAACTGGAGAAGGAACATCTTAAGTGGTGTTAGGAAATGAAAAGCTGCTGAATTCAAATAAAAAAACTGAAATGCCAAGCTAACTGAATAGTTGTAGACTAACACCTCATTAATATTCTTAAAAGATCCATTTTGGGTAAATTGGAATGTTATTGTGAGTATCAGCAGTAAGACAGAGGCTTTCTAAATCTGCAATTTGGTCTATCTATCAGGAAGCAAGCAGACTTGGATATTATTAACAAATGATTCACTGACTTGGAGGAGGAAAGGAAGGAATTCTTTCCAGACCAGAGTAGCAAATGCAAAGGAGTAGTTAAGTATGACAAGCAAAGGAAGGAACAGAATCCTGTTTAGAAGACTTAACACAAACGTTAGAAGAAATCTCAATAGATTTTTCCATTTAAAATCCTGTAATCCCCAAATACGGCAATCATATTCCACCCACGTCGTACCAAAGAGCTACAAAACTTTTAGATCCCTCACAATTTATCCTGGACTCATTCCTTGGCATACAGCTTCCCCTTTTGAAGACACAGGTGACCACACCCAGTTCGCCTGAACAGACTTTTCTCTTGACATCTTTTTAAAAAGTAAACTGGGGGGGATGTAAAATAATTTTATAACACCACTTTTACAAGTGTGTAGAACAAGAGAAAGGGTAGGTGATTTATCAGGTGTGGATATTTTTATCAACCCAGCTTTAATCTAACATCTGCTCTGACAGAAACATCCACATGAAGTGGCTTCACACCCCCCTGCACCTGAGCTCACCAGCACAAAATCCGTGTGATTTTGCCTGTTATGGGGAATAACCTTTAGATGGCAACACAGACAAGTTCCATCCATTCAAATGCCTTATCCTGAGGGACAATTTGGCCACGTGGAACACGCAATTGACTCTTCTCCTGGAAAAGGGAGGAAGAGAAGCCAGGCTCTAACCCAAAGTGGGTTTTGATACTCCCAAGACCTAACCCTTCAAGGGTTAACATCCCAGACAACAGAAATACATGAGATAATATTTCAAAAGGCATGAATTCCAGAGGTAGTTACTACCCGTGTCTGGTTATTCCTACTGCTGTTTTACTTGCTGTGTAATTCTGCAATTGTATGATACACAAAGGAACATCTCTGCTCAGGCTGGGCCTTCAGAACACCTCTGTGATACTGGCAGTACATTTTATAAATCAAAACAGAGTCTGGATAATTAGTGTAATAAGAGAAGCTGGGAGGGCAGGAAATGAAAGGGAAAACACAGGGTTCTTCGTGTAGAAAAGTGTCTGGCCAGGCAAGAGAAGAGGAAACATCTGAAATCAGAGAGAAAACTGAGTGCTGGGAGAATAAAGTGAAGCAAATCTGCAAATACAGAAGGTGTGTGACTGGCAACAGCAGCAGCACACAGCTCTTGTTCCATAAGCAGTGACAGCCTGATGGATGAGCTGTGGGCCAGGACACAGAAAGAATGGGCTCATGAACTTTCCTGTGGAAAGGCAGGACAAGTCACCTCCTCATCCTTTGTGCCTCGGCTTTCCCACCTGTAGAAATGGATATGAAGATGCTCATCTCATTTGTAAACCTCACAAATATCACATTAAAGATAAGACCCTATTATTTCCTTCAAGGAGCAAAATACCTAGCATGGGAAGGGATCTCACATAATTCTTGTGGCAGTAAATTATATTCTGTTCTGCAAAACCACTTCCTGCTCCATCTTCTTGCCTGTAATCAGCCACTCTGATTTTTTCACCTTTCCACCTCACTGATCTAAAGGAAGAAATCTTCTTTAGAGGTCAAAACTAGAGACTTGTTGTAATTCATGGGCTGAGTGTTTTAAAACAAACAGACAGCACAAAAAAAGGAGAAAAATTACAAACAAGCTGTTTTGGCTGTGATAAGAAAGAAGAAATTCAACTCTTCCAGCAGAACAGAGTGCAACTTAGCCAGAGGCAAGGGAAAAGGTCTCCTAGACCATGGTGCTGTAGTGACCCTACTCCCTTCTCTCTCCCTTTCCCATTTTTTATCTTCCCTCCAGAGCAGCCAACAGAAACATGGCCTTCAAACCTCAAATGGATCTCAAGCCTCAGCAGTGGTTAATTTTCTCTTGCAGAGTTACTCCTCATTACTGGCATATAGCATTGAACAAAACAAATAAGGAAATAAATGAAATGACCAAAATGTTATTTCTCATGCCATGATTCCTCTGAAGGAAGCTCAACGTTGCAACAGCAAATCCACTACATGCAGGAAGCCCTGCTTAACACCCACCTTGCCAAACAACTTTAGGACAAAGCAAATGTGAAAACATAACATAAATTATTGATTTTTAACCAAGAAGTCCCATCTAATTTGCAGGGCTTCTGGAAGAAGCTTATAATTCACCCCGAACCACAAGCTGTACAGTGTACACAACCAAACTCAGAGCATCACACTGCAAGGCAGTTTATTTTGCTTGCTGGTATATAACCGATTGTATTACCTCAATTTATTGCCTTTATTTTTCTTACCTCCCTATCTCTTGAAAAGATCGACTCTTGAGCAGCTTGCTCCTGAACCTTCACATGGTGAGGCAGTAGTTCTCACACTGAAATAAAACTGGATGCTGTTGCTGAATACTGAAAGCCCTGGGTATGTCATGTTGACATATTGCTGCAGAGCCATCACAGATAAGTTGGGTTCAACTGTAAAAACCCCTTTATATGTCTGCTTAAGTATCTCTTTTATCATAAGTAGTGTATTCAACAAAACTACTTGTTATTTTGAGCAGCATGAGAAACAAGCACCGTGATTTCTTTTCAGTTCAGGACAAATTGGGCTGTTTCGCAAAACCTTATACATCGTGGTGACTTATAGAGCATGATTATCACAGCAAACTCAGAACTTTTCACAGCAAAGTTTTGTCAGAGCCACTCAAAAGCCCAAGTTGTAAAAGAGTTCATGATAACAGCTTTACTCAATTTGTACAGAAAAAGGCAGATAATTAAACTGCAGAGTTATACGACACAGATTATACGATACATGACATCATTTAATGAGCTGGTTCTAAAATTGCTCCAGGAGGGCTCTTTCTGAAAAACACACCCTCTGGGTCCTTTGAAACAAAGATAATGCCTTTCCTATGCACCCTCCTCAATTTCAGTCAAAAAAACCTCATGCATTCCATTTCAGATTATGATCATCGGAATAAAATTAAACTAAGAGCGTGGCATCAGGAAATCCAGACCCATCACTCTCTTTCTCCAACACGACATTAATATTCTAATAAGCACACATCTATAAATCAGCCCCATTAACCTAACAAATTACTAATCTTCTTCAACTTGCAGCTTATGACTTCGGAAGCCACTCCATGACAATACAGGGAAAAACTGCAGGATCGATTACCAGACAAGAAGAAACCTCTTTATCTAATTTTGAAGTGTTCCACCTAGTGTGGAAGGAAAGTGCCCATAGGTCACTTTACTCATTTACACATGGGTAAAGGTCACTCTTGGGTGTGCACCATCTGTGCAAAATCATGACAACCAGGTGTGCGGGTTTGGGCTGGGCTAGAGTTAACTTTTTTCACAGTAGCTAGTACAGGGCTGTTTTTTGGGTTTGTGCTGAAAACAGTGTTGAATATAGAGATGTTTTTGTTATTGCTGGGCAGCTCTTGCACAGAGTTGAGGCCTTTTCTGCCCCTCACCCCATCCCACCATTGAGCAGGTTGGGTGTGCATGAGAATTTGGGAGGGGACACAGCCAGGACAGCTGACCCCAACTAACCGAAGGGATATTCCACACCATATGGTGTCATGGCCAGTATAAAAAGAGGGGGGAAGAAGGAGCTAGACATTCAGGGTTATGGTGTTTGCCTTGCCAAGTCACTGTCATGGGTGTGGGTGCCCTGCTTTTCTGAGGATGGCTGAACACCTGCCTGCCCACGGGAAGTGGTGAATGGATTCCAAGTTCTGCTTTGCTTGTCCATGTGGCTTTTGCTTTACCTGTTAAACTGCCTCTTTCTCAACCCATGAGTTTTCTCACTTTTACCCTTCTGATTCTCTCCCCAGTCCCAGTGGTGTGGGAATGGCAGAGGGGCTGTGTGGGGCTTAGTTGCCATCTGGGGTTAAACCACAACAGCAGGGAAGGTAATCCAACTACTGGGAAAGGTTATCTTAAGGTCAATCTCAAAAAGAGAGGAGCAGCAGAGACCAAGGAACTAGAGGTCACTGGGCTTCACCCCAAGTCACAAAACATCTCAGAGAACAACCTCCTGGGATCAGTTCCCAAGTACCTGAAGGACAAGAAGGGAATCATGGATACTCAAGGAGGAATTCACAGTCATTTCACACCTGACCAATCCCACTGCCTTCTACAGTGAGATGACTGGCTACACAGATGAGGAGAACACAGTGGCTGTAGCACATCTGGACTTCAGTCAGGCTTTTGACAGCATCTCTCATGGCATTCCCACTTAGAGGCTGAGGATGTGGGGCCGAATAAACTGACCACTGTGTGGCTTGAAGATGGACTAGGCCACTTGGCCCAAAGGACAGTGACCATTGGCTCGACACCCAGGGATTGTGAGTGGGGGAAACACTGTTCAACAGCCTGGAGGAAAAGAGACTCAGAGGAGACCTTTTCACTCTCTACAACTACCTGAAAGGAGGTTGCAGCCAGGTGGGAGTCCTTATCTTCTCCCAGGCAACCAGTGACAGGATGAGAGGACCTAACCTCAGGCTGTGTCGGGGAGGTCAGGCTGGACATTGGGAGGAATTTCTTCATGGAAAGGGTTGTTAAACATTGGAAGGGGCTGCCCAGGGAGGTGGTGGAGCCCCCATCCCTGAAGGTGTCCAAGGAATGACTGGACATGGCACTCAGGTGCTCTGGGCTGGGTGACAAGGTGGGGATTGGGCACAGGGTGGATTCAATAACCTTGAAGGTCTTTTCCAACCTAAGTGATTCTGTGAATATCTTAATCAAGAACCCACATGATGCACAGACAGCACACTCAGTAGATTTGCACAGACACTACATTAAAGGGAGAAGTTGACATGCTGAATGTCAGAGCTTGAATCCAAAGGAACCTTGAAAAATAGGAAGACTGAGCCAACAGAAACCTTGTGGCATTGAACAAGGAGAAGCCCAAAGCTTTGTAGCTGAGAGAAAACAACTCCATGCATCAGGACAGACTGGGAAGCAACTGAAAAGGGGCTCAAAATGATTTGGGGTGATGGTGGACACTGGGCTGGATAAGAGCCAACACCGTAAGTCGCTCCGTGCATGCAGCGAAGTCCAGACCAGGCCACATTTGGAGGGCCAGGACAACACATCCAAGGAAAATGCTCTCCCAGTGTGGTCAGCACAGGTGAGACCACACCTGGAACAGACTGTGGACAGCTGTGGGAACCCAGTTCAACAGGGATCTGGCACAAGAGGGACTGGCAGAGCGTTACCAGGCAGGTCAGGGTCCACAAACACAGGACCCGTGATGAGGAGCTGAGAGGAGCTGGGCTTTGGTTTTGCAGACAAGAGGCTGAGGGCAGATCCCACAGCAGCTCGTGACAACTTGAAACACAGAAAGATGACACAGCCAGACCTTTCTCTGCACAAGGGCAACGCCCACTAGTTACATTTTGTGAGGTTGAGGCTGGACAACAGGAAATATTTCCTCCATGGGAGAGTGTGGCCCAGCACTGGAGCACAGTGCCCAGGGAGAGCACGGATTCTCCATCCTCAGAGGTTTACAGGGTTTGGCTGGACTCAGCCATGGCTAACCTGATCTAGTGACAGCTCCACCTTATTTGGGATATGTGCGAGGTGACCCACAGAGGTTTCCTGCAACTGGCATTTTTGAAACATCTGATTTCATCGGGGCAAGGATCCCTCCAGGATGACATTTATTTAAATGTATTTAAAATACTTAAAATGCAAGAAGCATGGTGTAGTCAGGTTCAAGCATGCTAACAGCTGCACTTTATTCTGAGCACACTGTAGTACTCCATCAATCCAACACAAACCAGAAACTCTTATTGCAATTGCTCTGGACTGTAATGTCTTGAGTTTGAATAATATTGCAAAACATCCTTAACTAACTCTTCAGGGCCTAAATGTCAAGGTTTCGTTATTAACTTTATATCAGAGTTCTCAAAACACAGTGTACACTGAGAACACTGATCAGAGACTGTAACCTTCAAGTGATTTCACAGCCTTTCTCAACACACAACCTTTACTGTAGCTGTTTCTAATGGTTTATGGTTCTTATGAGAGAGGCCTTGTCCTTCCAGTCTCAATAACATCAATTAAGAGAAAAGGGGGAAGGAATGTTTGTGCTTTAAATTCTTTGCAATTAAGTTTCCTCTAGGACTACATATGGAAGAGGATATCTGGCATAGAAAACTCTGCAGTAGTGCAGAAATAGCTTTTAAGTGCAAATTCTTGACTTTCCAGACCTGTAGTATATCAGAACGAGATGTGAAATATCTCCATTAATAGGATATATGACAGGAGGTAAGGCTATTCTAGTAAGGAGCATGGAAATAATGGATTTCCCTCCAGCTCATCTTATTGGAAAAAAAGTGCAAAACCCCATGTTAAAGTACATAATGAGGTAATGGGAATGGTGATACTCTCCAGCCTCCCAGCCTTCCAAGTATTTTCATCCATATGCTTCAGCTAAACATAGACACTGCGTTTTGGAGAAGTTTACCTGAAATAATTGAACCTAGAGAAGGGCAGAAAGGAAGGAAGAAAAGAGGAAGAGTGATTCAGACAGACAAAGCTGTGCTTGGCTGTGATTAATGTCAGCTTATGCTAAACACAGTAAATTTAGTGCATAACAAGCACCAAAACCAACAAAATTGTATTTTATAAATAACAAGATTCATCAAGGTCTGTCTAGATCATTAACTGATTGAGGCCCTTGAGCCAAAATAAACAACAAATTAGGTTTTGACTAACTAATTTTGCTTTTGGAAGTGATGTCAAGTAAACAGATACGATTAATTTAATTAATTTAACTTAATTAATTTTTGTTTTCGAACAAAGGCAAAGTATATTTAAACTTTTAATTCCTTCCAAGACTATTCAGAGAAGAAATTGGCTGGAACTGGTGTGGTTCTCTGCAGATAATTTTTACCCTGTAGTCGTCTTCCTTTTTCTCCAGCTCTAAGCAGTGCTGTGCTCAGAGCTCAGCTGTGCTGAAGTCACTGGGACTGCTCATGGTGTCAGGCAGGACTTTGCACCAGGCAAGGCCAAAATTCCCAGTCAGGCAACTAACATCCCACTCTCACGGGATGTTAGTTAAACTGCCTTTTCATTCTCTCTTGCGTGGAGGAACCAGAATCTAAAAGACACCTCAACCCAGCACAGAACAGGTACTTACAGCTCAGCATCGAAGTAGGAGGTGACATCAGGATCAGGCACACCTGCCACTGCAAAATTACTGCTCCCAGTGTCAACCAGAATATTTAACTGCCAAAACAAAGCAACAAAAAAGAAATAAAAAAAAGGAGAGGTGATTTGCATATCCAATTAAACAAACAAACAAAAAATCCCATTACTGTTTCTGTCTAAACTACCTTCAGTTTAAAAGATCATGATGAACATTGCCCTGAAAAATAGATTTAGAGTCACTTCTGTGGGGAAAGATAATGTTGCTGCAGGCCCTTCAAAACAGCTGATCATGCTGAAGTGCTTTAAAATAGTCATGTTCCTGGAAGGGGGGAAACTTGCCAAGCCCATATTCGCACAGCAGATGAATTCCTGATCATCTCAGATTTCTTTTTTGGCCCAACCCATGCGTCTCAAAAACTCATCCGGGACACAAGCTGAATTATGTACTGCTCAAAGCACTGTTTGCCTTAGAGCTTATGAGATTTCTAAGTAGGGACTGAGTGCAGGTCTAGGACAGAAATAAGGAGAAGCACGAAGGTGCCTCGTGTCTTGGAAAACATAGGGAACGATGCCCAGTTTGTCCTCAGCAGCAACAACCTCCCACAGCCTTCACCACCTTTACACAGAAGGATGGTGGAGTTATAAACGCCGTGAAAAACACTGATTGAAAGGTGGCCTAAGAGTGGGCCACTTGTTGGTTAATCAGGAGGGTGATTTAGGGCTAAAATTGCCTCACAAAACCACAGGGACAAAACGAGGTGCCTCCTTTCCCCATTTGGCTTAGGTAACCAGGCTGGTTCACCACAGCTTGTGCTAATACAAAGCTGAAGGAAACAGCAGCCAGATGCAGGATCGCTTCTTTCAGTGGAACCAAGAAACTACATTAGATGTAGTGTCATTAGATGATAATTTAAGTCAGTCAGTCAGAGACTGTACTGCTACTGAAAGCAACAGTCACACTTTTTCCCTGCTCTTGGCTGGGTGCTTCCCAGAGCTTGTTGGCATATCCATGAGACTGTGATGCAAATCAGAGCAGATTCCTCACCTAAGATACAAAAAAAAAAGGCAATCTGCCATATCAGGCAGCTACTCAAAAAGAGGTGGTTGGAGCAGATACTAGAAGAGGGTGATTGCCCCTTTTGGTGACAGTGTGGTCTCAGATCAGCTTAAAGCAATTGTGAAATGACACCCTAGGCAGCAGGGAACACCTGCTCCCCAGAAAAATATTAAGGAATTAAGAATTTTCCTACAGGAGGGAGTGAGATGTGAAGACTTGGCTGCTCGTGATTTAAAGACAGCTCGAATCAGCCTCTTTGTCAGCCCTCAGCACTCCTCAAAAAGTGAGGCAGCTTGAGATCTAGCATGGAAAGGGGATGTGGGAAGGGTAAGAGAGAACCATCAGGGAAACAAGCTTAGTGTTGACAAAAGAAGTGGAGAAACACAGCTGAGCTCAGAAATGAGAGTAAAGACAAAGGAGGATAAAGCATTTGGAGAAGATACGCTGAATCTTTCTTTATTAAGCCTAAGACTGAGCACAGACAACAAAGTGTGAGTCAGTGTTCAAAAACATCTTTGGTTCATTCATGGAGTGGGAGGGAGGAGACGGTTCCCCTTGTTTTACCTACTTAATATAGTATGGAACTGAGGAGCTCTGAAATTAAAACATGAACACAAAACCAACTAGTAAGTTGTGGGAATCCCTTCTAAACTTCATTCACACATTGGTATTCCCAGTCCTAATCATGCAGAAATTTTAAGACTAAAAAGAAACCAACCTACAACCTCAGTCAGGTGCCTCACTGCAGCCCAGATTTTAGATTAAGCAAAGACAATACATTAAAATTTATTTTGCAACCCCACAAGGTAGACAGAGACATTTCAAAACAAAAGAACATCTACAAGTTCACCTGGGTCCAGAAGCTGAGGCTTTAAAAGAAAATAAGAACCTCTGAGGGCATGGTTTGCAAAAAAACCCCAAAGTTTGCTACATACTTCGTTTCGATGATATCAAAAGCCTAGCATTTGTTAAACTACCTAACAAAGTACAAACTATTCATTTCGCCCCCCCTCGCCTTCTCTGGGATAGAAATCATATTAAAAATAAATAACAAAGAGCAGCTACAATGTGTGCATCCATCAGGACCGACAAAATTTGCCTCAAAGGGGTGCTGCAGGGCTTAAATTAATTAGGCTTCCTGAGGCAGTCTGTGATGCTTGAGTAATGGGCATTATACATCAACTGTGTAAATATATGTAGGTGTTGCCCCAGCCTCAGGAATATGCATGGCACCATACACGGAGGAGGACTTGGGGGAAAAAAAAATCCCCAACAAAATATGACACGTATGAAAGATATTTTACCCCCACACCTTAAATACAATGTTATCACCACAGAATTCACAAATCACTGGAAGAAAAGGGCAGATTTACTACCCACAGTACAGGGCGAGTCAACATTTCCAAAAGAAAATAGATATCTCCCACGAAAAAAAAAAAAAAAGGGGAAAACACAAAGCTGGCTAACCAGGCAAGCGCCAGCCCACTCGGACACAGCAGCGCTCACATGACAGATCCCTATTGAGCCTGACATTCCCTATCCGCATGTTTGTGCTTAATGAGATGCAGGCGGCCAGGGCAGACACTGATTTATTGTAGTCCTCACAATAGCGCCAGTGATTAGCAGCTCATTTTGGGGTGGGTATAACTTACTGAGTTCTCTTTCTCTCCCGGCTACCCTTCGGGTCTGCATTTCCTTTAGTGCCTTCACATCTCATTAGGAGCCACTTTCATGTTGTCACCACTGGAGCCTTCTTTATTCCGTGGGGCTGCTGGGGGAGCTTCAGGCGAGCTCTGGGGTGTCACAAGGTGGCCACTGAAGGAGCCACGGCCCAGGGCTGCCCATCCTGCCTCAACTCGATCAAAGATCCACAGCAGCCCCACTGAGAAGGTCTTGGGGCTGTTGGTGTGTGAGACGCTGGACGTGAGCTGGCTCTGGTAACCCAGAACCGCCCCCCATGCCCTGGGCTGCATCACAAGCAGCGTGGGCAGCAGATGAGGGGGGGATTCTGCTCCTCTGCCCCACTCTGGTGAGACCCCACCTGCAGAGCTGCCTCCAGCTCTGGGGAATAGCACAGGAAGGACATGGAGCTGTTGGAGTGAGTCCAGAGGAGGCACCAAGATGATCAGAGGGATGGAGCAGCTCTGCTGGGAGGAAAGGCTGGGAGAGCTGGGATTGTTCAGTCTGGAGAAGAGAAAACTTCAGGGTAACCCAACTGCAGCCTTCCAGTACCTGAAGGGAGCCGAGCAGAAAGAGGGAGGGACACTATTTACAAGGTCCTGTAGTGACAGCACAAGGGGGAATGGCTTCAAACTGAAATAGAGTGGCTTTAGATTAGATATTAGAAAAAATTCTTTC
Organism: Lepidothrix coronata; assembly: GCF_001604755.1. Taxonomy (NCBI): domain Eukaryota; kingdom Metazoa; phylum Chordata; class Aves; order Passeriformes; family Pipridae; genus Lepidothrix; species Lepidothrix coronata. Next base: position 1,463,042 of record NW_016690210.1, on the reverse strand, counting down.
TTGTGAGGGTGGTGAGACAATGGCACAGGTTGCCCAGAGAAGCTGGGGCTGCCCCATCCCTGGAAGTGTTCAAAACCAAGCTAGATGTGGCTCTGAGCAACCTGGTCTAGTGGGAGGTGTCCCTGCCCATGGCAGCAGGGCTTGGAACAAGATGATCCTTTCCAACCCAAACTACTGCATGATTCTGTGGTCTTCAGAGGGCAACCCTGCTCTCTCTCAAAAGATGAAGCCAAACACACTGTGTGTTCACTCCCCAGCCACTGCCCTCTGCCCAGCTTACTAACGAAAACAGAAATCCACGGCACCTCCACCTGATTCCCTGAGCAATCCGCTGTGACAGCTGGAGAGTGGCCAAATCTCTCTGTGCCTTTACCTTTCTCCCACAGGGATACAAGACCCTGATGCTGAGGCAGAACCAGCAGTGGTGGCATCACCCTCTCCAGCTGCCCCAGAGACGGTGACTCGGAGCTCTCACAGGCAGGCGGAGCAGCTTCCTTGAGTTTATTTTGGCAATCGAGTGAATCACTTCCTGTCACTCAGAGCTCATTATTTAGTGATCTCCCCGTTTTGTCAAAGACTGTCAGACAAAGCCAGGTTTTGAAAAGGCCAAGACGTGGCTGAACAAGGCTATAAAGGCAAAACTGCACAAAGTCTGCTGATCGATCACATGCCCAGCCTTAAAACCGATGAAACCCTACTTTCCTTTTGCTTTCAGAGGCACAGAAGCAAAGCCTCGTTGTTTCGGCTTTTCTTTTATTTATTTATTTATTTATTTTATTTTTGTGGTTTCCAAGTTCAATTTCAGACCCACATGGCAGACACTAAGAGCAAATGCAATAGGCTGTTTTTTCCCCCTGAAGGTCACCTTTACCACAGCCGTGGGACATAAAACCTGCACCTAGTAAAGCACCTGGAGATTATTCTGCTGGATGCATTTCCTATGTGGAAACAGTGTTGTTATTATTAATAGGAGGTTCATAAAGATCCCTGTTATAGACTAAGCTAGACAGGAACATCCACCTCTGCCATGACAAACTTACAGACAGAATCTGACACTCCATCTATATGCCATTAAGTTGTGGTTATAAAAAGAAACAAATCCAAACCTGTTTACTGAAAGTCACAAACACTGAAAGTAGAAGTCTCTTCGGTCATGCATTTTACATTTTTTTCTACTCTGAAGGGGTAGGAACACTAAAAAAAAACCCCACCCAGTTGTAATGATTTTTTTCAGCTGGAAATCAAACACACTGTCAGTACTTCAAGGATCCCTCAAACTTGCCAGTGCTTGATTCAGCTCCAACATCAAATAGCACCTTCTGTATGCTTATCCCACTTCAATAATTTAACTTGCCACTACGTCTTTAATATTTTTTAAGCCTTCCGTTGCTGAGTGCTGTGTTTTGATATCAGAAAACAAAAAGTAATTGCCTATTCACGTGTCATCTTTATTTCATTCAGCCAAGCTTTGGCTGCCTGCGTTCAGGCACCTGCCCTATCTGATACAGCAGGTGATGTCAATGTGACGACATCAACGCCAGCCTAGGCATTACGTATGCATCATTTAACTGCAATTTGCAGTTATCCACCATGCATTCAGAAAGTTATTTCCCTCACATTTTCAAGGAAAATTGATAAAACGTAGCAATCTTTCAATTTCTGTCGCATAGAGGTAGCTCGCATCCCTCGGCAGACAAACCTCGCCCCTGTTCTGATACACCCCCTTGCTCAACTGCACAGAAGTTTCGCTTCCCTGGTTTACTTTGAGGTTGGGAGTTTTTGGTAACTTTCAGAAAAAATATACAAAGCAAATCCCACAGGCTACAAGGGCAAAATGCATTTCTTCGAAGCAGCTCTCTGCATGTTTTAGCATACGCAGCCTTTTCCAGGTGTGGAATCCTAGGGCTTGCATGCAACCCTGTCCCACTGCAGCTTTTGATGTGACTCCTTGGGCAACCCACACTGATAGTCTTCATTAGAGGACTGGCCCATGGAAAAATCCACCACAGTTTTTTTTTTTTTTTCCCAGCTTAATGGGTCTGATCCCTTTTGGTCAATAATAAAGTTTCACCACTGGACAGACTACAGTTTCTACAACTACTTGAAAGGAGGTTGTAGCGAGGTGGATCTTAATCTCCTTTCCCAGGTAACAAGTGACAGGACGAGAGGAAATAGCCTCAAGTTGCACCAGGGAAGGTTTAGATTGGATATTAGGAAAAAATTTTTCTTGGAAAGTGTTGAAAAGCGTTGGACCAGACTGCCTGAGGAAGTGCTGGAGTCACCATGCAAGGAATTGTTTAAAACATATGTGGATATGGCACTTGAGGACATCGTTTGGTGGTGAACACGGTGGTGGTGCTGGGTTGATGGTTGGACTTGATGATCTTACAAGTTTTTTCCAACCTTAACATTTCTGTGACTCTATGAAGAAACCAGATTGCAAAAATATATTTGGCTCTTCATCCCTGCTTCAGCTGAAGCATAGGGGGTGGGGAAAAAAAAAAAAGGAGTAAGATTTGCACAGAGAGGGTCATAAATACAATAATCAATCTCATTCAACCTTACATTTACTCTGGGGTTCAGTCAAAACCTTAATAACAGACAACTGATAGTTTCCACTGCATAAGCCAGCAGAGCAAAGCAGCTGACTATGTAAGAATTCATAGAATCATTGAATGGCTCAAAATCTCATTCCAGCCCCCCTGCCATCAGCAGGGACACCTTCCACTAGCCCAAGTTGCTCCAAGCCCCATCCAACCTGGCCTTGAACACTTTCAAGGATGGGGCAGCCACAGCTTCTCTGGGCAACCTGTGCCAGGGCCTCACCACCCTCATAGTAAAGAATTTCTTCCTAATATCTAATCTAAACCTACTCTTTTATAATGACATCTCTTTTCATGATGAAAACGATAAGCCATCACGCCTTCCCTGGGATTTTAACTTGACCCAAGGGCACTCCTTTCTTTTCCCTTCTCTCCCATCCCCGGTAAAGAAAGAGATGGTTCCACACCAGTAACATTCATCTGCCATTCAAAATCTTGTCTTGCTGTGCTTTCATCATTTCTCCCAAAGTACACACTTAAAACAGGGCTTATAATCCTACTCTGCTTCACGGAGATTGCCACACAGTGAACCATCACAAAGTAAAAAAGTTTTTATCCCCATGTAGAGACCAGTAATAGGAAGCACCACACCACCTGCTCATGAGCTGCTGCCACACAACACAATGTACTGGCTTAGTAGGAGTCCACCCCATCTAACCCCTGAGCTTGTACCATCTCTTAACTCGCTCTCTTTCTTATTTTGTCCCACACATAATAAACCCTCCAGAAAATAATCTGCTAGACAGTGCTTAAAAAAAGGTGCAAAGCAGCACTGTGTTTCTTGTTAGGGATTAGCAGCTAGAAATCATTTGGGTAACAGCCCTTCTTTTTCAAGCTGGTTAATAGATAGGAAAATTAGTTGCCAATTTAAATGCCGCCTCATTTAACACAACGATTCCTAATTACATTATCAGCCCATCTGGCAAGAATTGCTTACAACCATCACACAGAAAAGAAAACAGTAGAAACTATATCCTGTGTTTGCCCACAGTTATTACGTGTTATTATTGGCACTGACTGTCAGTCAGGTTATTTCAGCAATTTGTTTCGACAAATTAGTAATGTTACAACATACAGAGGCTTTTTAAGCACTGCAGGATTTTTTCCTCTGTGTTACTTGGAATTAACATTTACAGCCTAGTTTCTATTAAAAAAAAAAATCAGAAAGCTAGGCTTTAATATAGATTCTTCATCTGCTCTTCTTATGATGCAGAAATAAAACCACTTTAAAAGATGAGTTAGAAGAATCTTTGGAACTTTTCTAGATGTAGAGGTCTGCAAAGTCAGACATAAACTTAAAAAACATCCACAGTGACACATTTCTGCTTGCAGAATAACACGTATTTTGCTGGAAAGGTAAGCTTGAAAAGAAAAAGAAAGCAAAGCTTCTTGGACTAGGGGCAGGGATGGGACTCTCCCATTTTTCCCTGCTTGTAAGCAGTCCCTGGACCAGAGCAGCCCAGCAGCACTTCACAGAATGGCTCAGGTTGAAGACACCTCTGGAGGTCATCTGGTCCAGCCCCAAATGCTCAAGCAGGCTCAGCTAGTGTAGGATGCCCAGGACCACCACATCCAGACAGCTTCTGAAAGTCTCCAAGGATGGAAACTCCACCACCTCTCTGTGGGCAACCTGTGCCAGTGCTTGGTCACCCTCACAGTAAAAACGTGTTTTTCCATATGTTTAGAGGGAACCTCCTGTGTTTTGCAGTTTGTGCCCTCTGCCTCTGGTCTTGTCACTGCCACCTCTGAAAAGAGCCTGGATCTGTCCTCTTCACACCCTCCCTTTAGATGTTTATGTACAGTGATGAGATTCCCCTGAGCCTTCTCTTCTCCGGGCCAAACAGTCCCAGCTTTCCCAGCCTTTCCTCATGCAAGAGGTGCTCCAGTCCCTTAAATGTCTTCATGGCCCTTTCTTTGCTTTCTGTCTTGTACTGGGGAGCCCAGAGCTGGAGACAGGACTCCAGGTTTGGCCTCACCAGTGCTGAGTAGAGGAATCCAGAACACAACCCAGCTCTCTGGCTGAGAACTGCACAGCCACTGGTGGTGGTGGAGGAACACCTCACCTAAAGCCAAATGACTCTCTGCACTTTGATGGTGTCACACTCTACCTTTGAGGAGGAGGAGGAAGAGTGCAGGCCCACATGTTATGCCAAGTCTGGGAGAAGTAGTTCCAGTGTTGCCCTGAGTGAGGTCACCTCACCAGAGAAAACAGACCTATCTGCTCCTACCTCCAAAAAAAACCCCTCCCACGGTCATAAGAAGGGTTTAACCACACAGCCAAGACAAGAGAGGCATTGTGAGAAGGAAAAATGAATGGAGATTGATTATTTTCTGATGATGTTTGTTCAGCAGGTGGTGCCCACGTTTCGCTGCAACATCGCACTGGAGAGGCAAAGGAAGGTGACTTGTTGCTGCATGAAAACGTGGGCAAACCAGAAGGTCAAGTTTATCACAAGGGTAATTCCTGCCCTCACAACAGCAGAAGCTTTTCACAGAAACTGGTGTGTTTGTAGGTTGGGGAGTTAGAAGGAAAACAAGTGGCAAGTGGAGGTTCTTCAGGGCAGCAGCAGCAGAACGAGCTCACCAGAGAGTTTGGCTCTTGCTGTCATTCCCCTCATCCAGCTGCTGTCAGGACCTGGAATTTGACCCCATATCTACAGTACCTTCATATTCACTCCCTCCCTCAACCACCTAAAACAGTCAGCTATTCCTGGACATTCTCACTGGGCCCAGCAGAAGACCAAGAGTCTTTCACCCTCAATCCCTTCATGATCTGCACTGCCAGACTGGGAGGAACACTTTTCTTTCTCTCTGAAAAGCAATAATCTCTTTCTTGGCCAGAAGATTACAAAGTACTATCTGGATTAGCCAATCTATCCGTGCTTAAGAGCACTGCATGCTTCTGTAGTGGAGATTTGTATAAAAACACAAATGCTAAAATGACAGATTGCTCAGAAGTATAAACTTGCTAAACTAAATTGTGAGTTGAAATATGAGCATCTGACTCTGGGACTGATGAATAGTCATTTTGAGGAGAAATATTACAGGAAGTGCTTTATATATATTATCATTTTGACAATAAGGGAAGGCTATTATGGTTTAAAGACAAAAAAAAATAGTCAGCCAATCAATCCTGGGAACAAAACAAAATACCTATTCTTCATTTTCACGCTCTCCTTTCTGCCAATGCCTTTGGTTCCCTAAACATTAGCATTCTTTCTGCACATGCCGTCTCATGTGCTATCTTATTTTTCAGGCTGAAATTTATTTGCTGTGTCCAGATTTATCATACAACACATCCATCCTATTCATGCTATATGAACATGCTTTGCTGTTGAACATGAGCTATTACTTGCTTATCTTAGAGCTGTGTGAATTGTAGCAATTTTGTCCCATTACCTTTTCAGAAAAGATTAACCTTTCTTCCTCTTTTTTATTCCCCCCCCCCAGATACAAGTTCCTCTCCCATATCACAACCTATAGCAAACAGAAAACTAGGTGTGTGTGAAGCAATCCCCTAGTTCACATAAACCAGCTACAGCTGAAATCATGCCCTGCTCTAGGCACCGGGTTTTAAGGAAAATCTAGACTAGTTAAAGTTCAGTAACAACAATAAGCTAGAGGTCTAGCAAAACCTCACCTGTAAATAACCATTGACAGGCTTGAACTGGTTTGAGAAGCCTGAGGAAAACACTGATAGTCTTTTAACAGACACAGGATTGCCACAGAGACACCCTGAGAGCCAGATCTTTCAGGAAGAAGGGGTTGCATGCAAGCCAACAGGTACCTTCATCAGCCTCTCCCAGGGCAGCCAGCAGTGCACGTTAACCACGAGTGGACTGTTAGTTGTTGCTCAAGGGCTCAAGAATTTGAGTGAGGAAATTCTATATATTTGCTATACTTATACTACAGACTTTCTTGAATGGAAAGATTAATGAGTGCCTGGATAAATGGAGGATTAAAAAACCCCCACAAACACACTCTGAAATTCAAGAATGAATGCAGGAGACGTCAGCTATTCGCAGTTAAGTGCACACAAAGCTCTTGTTAAACCCCAAAGCCTGTTTCCACCTGTTACTAGGTGTAAAGGAATTAAATTCATCAATTTTCTGCTAATTACAGTACAGCACTGATGAGACAGGGAGACTGTGAGCCGAATGCCACTGGGAGCAACTCTAACTGCAAGACTCATGAGGAATCCCAGTGCCCACGCAGCCTGGGTTTAGAGATAGGCTACGTCTAAGCTCTGGGCTGTGTCCTAAATTAGTAAACACCTCATTCAGAGCTCACCCCGCCCTCCCTAGAGAACACAGTGGCCAGAGGTG
>NW_016690210.1:1439332-1456094 GCF_001604755.1 Lepidothrix coronata | reverse complement strand
AGAGACAGCTATTAATTCAAAAATTCAATAGCTAAAAAGAGCCTCACTTTTGGAGACAACGCTCGTGAACGGCATCACTGATTTCATAGTCACCTTCTCAGCCTAAACCCCCTTTCTCACTTGGAAACCACAGAGTGTTACCACTGCAAAGCAGACCTGCTGGACACTGTCTGGCAGGATTTCGAGCTCTTTGGAGCAGTGGCCAGTCACATCAGATGGCTAATGGGCACTGCAGGAAGACTTGAGGAGAAGGAGAGCTTCCAGCTCCACGGTAAATGGGACAGCGGCGGAGGTGATAGAAGGGTTGCACACTTGTATTTCACAATCCAGGGGCACAGACACCATCAGGAAGCAAAAAAGGGTTTCACTCTTTCCAGACAGCTCCCTCAGCAAGCCTCTGTGCACTTGTACCCTTGTGCTCCACCACAGCCCGTCTCGCTCCGTTCCCGAGAAAACCACTGTCAAATTATTTCAGTTGACCTGAAGCGAAACTTTCTCTGCAAGAAAATAAAAAAAGACAATCACCTCACTGAAAAAACAACAAACCATCCACCTCAAGTGTCTGAGGCTAAATGTCTGCTATGGCTATTCTGTTTACCAGCAGTACTTAGGGCATGATCCTTCTAAAAAAGTATAATCACGTCAAAGAATTTTAGAGGTTGGTGGTTTTTTATTTTTTTTTTTTTTTTTGTAGGGGCAAAAATAAAGGAGAAAGGGACTCACCATGCTAATAAACTGCCTTTCAGAATACAGTATCAAGGAGGGCTTTTTGCTTTATTGTTTTGCTTTTTTTTTTCCTAAGGAAATGAAATCAGTAAGCCTGCATTAATATATTATACTCAGTGAATGATTACAGTTAGAAGCTGCATAAAGTTCAGAATTTCAATTTTCCAAGGCTTTTGCTCTGCAAAATTAGCTTCCAATTTATTCTGTCAGGTCATTTTTTTCTTTTCCTCTATTGTTCATTAGACTCAGAGAAACTGCTGTCTGGGAAAAAAAAAAAAAAAAAGGCATTTTTAGCTCTTCTCTACCTACCTTCAGAAGTCCTACACTACCAAAAAAAGTTTGTTTTGAAACTAAACCAACAACCCTCCAGCTGCAGTTAGACCAAAACAGTTTTATGCATTTGCAGAGAGCCAAGCCAGACTAAGTAAACCCAAGGAGGTTTGAACTGACTGGTATTTAAACCTTCCTTACCCTGTACAAGCTTCTACACCTGACTCACTGCCCATGTTTATTCTGCCATTTGGAAATAACAAAATTAATCAAGGGCCACATTTCAAACTTCAATATTGTTTATGAAGCCCATTGCTCATTTTCTTGAGACTAGGCAAGGAGGGATCTCTGGCCCCATGAGCACTGTTATTTTTTTTGGTCATCTCCCTTTTTGTCAGAGACACCACAGCATCCTTATCCTTCAGCAGCAGGCAGAAACCTTCCAGGAGAGGTTCAGTCTCACTCCTTTATTTCTATCTCCATTAAAGGGTCCCCTTCACGTCAAAAATCCGAACTTCAGTCTCCAATTTAAGTAAGACCCTGGCTTTCAAATTGCACTGGAGATGTGAAACCAAGTGCCAAAGTTGCTTCTTCAATTTTAAGAAGCTTTTTTTAATACATATTTTTTTTGAGAGAGAGACCATTTACGAGAGTGTGCAGTGACAGGATAAGGGGGAATGGCTTCAAACTGACAGAGAGAAAGTTTAGATTAGATATTAGAAAAAAATTGTTGCCTGTGAGGGTGGTGAGGCCCTGGCACAGGTTGCCCAGAGAAGTTGTGGATGTCCCATCCCTGGAAGTGTCCAAGGCCAGGCTGGATGGGGCTTGGAGCAACCTGGGCTAGTGGAAGGTGTCCCTGCCCATGGCAGGGGGTTGGAATGGGATAATCTTTAAGGTCACTTCCAACCCAGGCCATTCTATGATTCTATGATTTGAAGGCAGCAAGTAACTTTGGAAAAAGGCTGCATCTCAAAGGCAAGTAGGAAGAAAACGAAGCATGCAGGACAGCAGTGAGACAGAGCAGAGTTTTCAGAAGGCTGCACACCAGGTCTACTTTCTCACCTCTCCTTCCCCCATCAACTCGCTCTTGCAGTGACACAACTCTTTTCAGGTTTTTTTTCCCCTCCTCTGTCAAGATGTTGGTTTTGGAGACGGGTGTTTGTTAGCAAAGGCTTTTCAAAGCCTGGGGAGCTGTGAGGAGGAGAGGTGAAGGCAGGACACTCCTGACTCATCAAGTCTATCTGTTCTCCCCAGAACTAGCTCTTCCCCACACAGTGGGGCCACCACTCATCATAACATCCTTCCAGCTTCAGGGAGTCCTCCTTATGTTTTTTTAGTGCTTTTCTTCAAGAAGGACACTGAATGCTCTCAGACATTTTCCCCTAAAACATGGTAGCAAAACCAAAGTGGATAAGCATCTTTTTCCCCCAGGTTTTCTTTACCCATACACTGCAACAGTGAGACAACCAACCTTCCCAAAACACGGAATTCAATGGATGATTACACGGGAACTCCCACCTTGCTGCTTAAGTGAAGTTCATGGCTGTGAAAGCAGCCTCTTAATCTGGGAGGCCAAGAAACTACCACCAATCCCACATTCACAGGCTGAGATGCCTGCATTAGCTGAGATCACGGAGAGGCAAATAAATTAGCACACACCTTGGAAAGCCAGCTGAGAACTCCCTGTACTTCAAGGTATGACCTCTGCAATAAAAATGCCATAACTTGTTCTTCAGGACTGGATTTGCAGCACTGCCAGATTTTATTTAACACATGAGAGCTGGGATGTGTCAGCCTGGAGAGCTGAAAAGACTGACCCCCATCCCCTAACTCCCTTGAACTACCTGTTCTTCACCTGTCCATAGCAGCTCCCACCTCTCTTCCTCCCTTTATGCCAAGAATCCCACACTTTCACATACTTACTGGGCTGCTGCTACATGGATGGTAAAGGGACACGACTGGATCTGCTGGTGCAGGCGAAGGGAGGGTGGGAAGAGATCAGGATAAAAACCGAAAGAAATTTGGCTACATCAACCACAAGGACTGGAATTTGGTTATTCTGATTGCACTCCCTGCTAGAAAAGCTGTGCCATACCTCTGGGGAAGAGGTGAAGGGCCAGGCAGCTTCCCACTGCTCCGTGGCATCTTTGGAGGCGGCAGGAATGTTCTCAGGCAGCCCCAGGTCTCAGAGCACAAACAAGGTGACGCAACCGCGGAGGTTTTATTTCCCCGGTAATTAATAAAGGGAATACAACAGACAGAAGGCTTTTGCTCCCCATTGCACCTGACCTATTTAGGATATTACCAAGCAGAATTTGATTGTCATCATGGGTGTTCCCCGGAATTATACAAGGGAGTTCAAAGGCACAAACAGAAAGCAGCATTACATTCCATTAATAGCAGGAAGGACTATTTGATTGGGGAAAAAAAGAAAACAGGCTATTAAGCACTGTCAAAATGATGAGCCTGATTTATTAAAAATAAGAATCACATTTTTTATTCATATTTATTCTAACATTTCTACCTAAAATTTTGGCAGGACCATTTAAAAGGCAGTTTTGACTCTCAAGTGAAGTAAGATACGATTTTTTAGTTCTCTTTTCTAAAAGCAGCACTGTTCCTCCCCCTGCTATTGGACTCGTTTATTCCTCTCTCTCCTCAAACATTCGTACTTTAGTCTTTACCTTGGCTAATACTGTAGAGGCAGCAGCTCTGGGAAATGAACCAGCTTTGCCCGTGGCTCATACATCAATACAATTGTTAAACAAGTTCCACTATAAAAATCTTGATTACGCAGGAGAACATAGAAGCATGCAGGAACACAGCTTTATTTCCAGATACTGGGCTGAGTTTGTAGGGCAGGAAGTTAAAAGACTTTGTTATGCTCTCAGGTTGATGAAGTCTGCCAGGACGCATCACAACAACACAAGGAAGACACATTCCTACTATCCATTCCTCCAGATATCAACCTGTGTGTAGGACTAAGCTACTCCTACTTTGGCCAAGGGTTATAACCCACTGTGAGATGGCAGATGCGTGATGGGAGTTGGAACTAGATGATTTTTAAGGTCCCTTCCAACCCAAATCTGTCTGTGATTGTCTGGTACCTCAGGTTCATTTTACACACTACAGGGAAGGCAGCAAGTGCAGCCACGTTGGAGCTGTTGGTGCTCAGGGCACTGGAATTGTGGAATTTCACCCACTACCAACATTAGACGTTGTGCAAGCCTGCCATTGAGAAAGCTTCCAAACCTGACCAAAAACCTACAGGCAGTATCACTAGGATTTGGTCACTTGCCAATACAGAGTTAACCTCAAGGCTCATCAGAGTGCAAATGAAAGTTAATTTTACCAGGAGCATGCAACAGGCACCAGCATTCCTTACTACAGCTCCTGAGAAATTTTTCGAGCTTTTCCCACCCTCCCTCCCCCCATTATTTATCTCAGCAGTTCAAATGCAAAAATATGGCACTTTGGATCATGTGAAATGTTTGTGTTATTCCCTGAAGGACTTTGCATCCCGAGAAGTAATGAGAAGATTATTCTGTGACAGTTAAACTGAAGCACTGTGACTGCATCAGATGTTATCTTGCTACAGTGCTTCTCAGACTTTTGGGAAGTGTGACCACCTTTGAACTCCTTTGTCTTATTTGCAACCCGAGAGTCACTGAGAAGAAAAATGAATGTATTAAATAAAAATCTCTTTAGTCACAGAAAAGTAGCAGTAGGATTGATGAATCATTTTCTGACACGCCTCACATTTCACTCTTACCCGTAGCAGACGTGTACTAAGGCAGCACAGTGAATAAAAGCACAGGTCTTTCCACACCACGCTTTAGCAGCAGGGTAATACTGCCCTGAAGACCTTCCAAATTGATACAGTGTGTTCCCTCTTCAATCATGGAATGGCAGAGGGTTTGAAGGGACCTTAAAGATCATCTTATTCCAACCCTCCTGCCGCAGGCAGGGACACCTTCCACTAGACCAGTTTGGTCAGAGCCCCATCCAGCCTGCCCTTGAAAAGACACTACAACTGTTAATTTCTCAGGCTGCAAACACTGACAGCCAAGGTTTCTGTATCAGCAGGTATCTTAATGGAATTTTGGAAGGAAAGTTTCTATTTAGGTAGAGAAAAAACGAGAGAAAAAACCCCCAAAATCTGCCTTCAGATTTCACGAAGCCGCAACTTCAAAAATGGATCCAAAGCCTGCAGTTGAAATGGACACCCCAGTATTTTATTTTCTATGACAAAGCTATTGCTGCCAAAGGCAACCTTCCAAATTTACTTCTTCCTTAACACCACAGCAAAATTCCCAAGGGGGCACATGCAGAACCCAGCCTTCCATAGGATGACACAGCAGGTAAGCCTTTTATTTCCATAGAAGCCCCAAATGCTTGATCTTCTCTGGTAGGAAGCTTCCTATGGCAGGAAAGTAGGAAGCAGAAAGAGCCTGGGTGGGTTAGAAAATTCTCTCATCTGGCCTTGATACGAGCCTGAGCACCAGCTGCAGTGTCACAGCGGGCTCTGAGGTGCTCTTCTACGAGCCACTCTCACAACCAGATCCCTAACAAATATCAAGTAATTATCTGAGAGATGGCTGCCAAAAACATCCAATTATTTTTTTCACTGTCAAGTGGCAGGACCTGGCCTTTAATCCCTCCCTCAAGTGGGAAGGTGACTCTCAGTTCTCGAGTTGTCATCTCTTTTTCTTTAAAACAAAAATGCTGGGTTTGGAGTTTTGGATCCCTAAGAACAGACTCATTTGTGTATAGGGAGAAGAAGCTCACCAAGTGTTACTGCAAGCATTAATACCTTTCCTCTTTTAAAATGAGAGCAGACTACTATGTGACACAGACATCTTCCCTAAACACACACAATCTAGCTTAACAGCAGTTTTTGCTAGTAAATAGGTACAAAAATAAGCCAACCATAAAGCCAAATAAAATCAACTAATTTTAGTACTCACAAGCTGAGCAAATAGGACAAAATCTACAAGTAATTTATTTTTCAGAATATCAAATTATTAGTAAGCAGCAGCGAGGGGAAAAAAGATTGCAGAGTGCAATTACTGTCTTAACAGATTCCCTTCAAAAGGGCCTAATTATGACACATTAATTGTATTAAATGAATTGCAATTTTCACTCGAATAAAATCTTTTTTCCCCATCTAGCTTATTTTCCTCAAATTGCGTCCTCACCATACCCCACAGGTTTCATCTCTTTGAGGAGGATTCTTAGAAAAACAAAACTGCTCTAGAACATCTGTCCCCTGCTGCCCTCCCCATAAAATACTCTCGGCCATAAAAAAGGCAGCGAGAGCAGTAGGAGAGACCAGCAAAATGAAGAATGAAGGAAGTACTGAGGGAAAAGAGAGAAGAGGGGAAGAAAGGTATTATTTTATCAACTTTTGGCAAAAGATGGAGCAAACACTGCCTCTGGCCCAAGGCCTTCTGAAGGCTCAAGAGATGAGTTTGCTACGCGGCTGCTCTGGGATGAGCGCGGCCCAAAGCCCAGCGGAGAGCCACGCCTGGAGGAAGCCTGTTCAAAGGGCTGGGCGTGTGGGCACCAGCAGCTTCAGTGGCCAAACTTTCATCCCAAGGGGGAGAAGTTTACCAAACTCCTTGGTGAGGCTCTCGGGTGGTTCTAGGCTGCTGCACCCTTTGCTGCGCAGAGCACGCTGCCGTGGCAAAACCAAAAACAGGGAGTTGATGGAGACGTGCTCAAGCTACCTCAGGTGCTGCCAGTGGTAGAGGACCTTTGCTGTGTGTTGAATTTGCCAGGAAAAGCACAGTGGATTGCTCATGCTGAGGTCTTTGTCTCAACTAGACTGTTACCAACCCAAGTAAGCTGGTTCCTATTCCCTCAGTTCTTTAATGCCAGTCACGCGGGTGGCTGTGATGGAGGCAGGGGCAGAGGAGACAGACAGGCAGCCAACTTGCTCTTTTAAAACAAAGGGAGGAGTTTGTGTGCAAAAAATTGCAAATATAAATCTGTTCTAGTCCTGGGCTACTTGAAGTGCTCTGAAGGACTATGAACTAATGGATACAAACTCAAACGTAAAACTTTTGATTTGAACAGCAGTGTGGTATCTGCTTTTGCGTCATGAGCTCAGATACATAGAGCAAACCCAGGCTGAAAAGCAGCAAGATGCAGGACAGGCTCACCAGTGGCAGGAAAAAACACTTCCTTTTCTGAGGCAGCTGAGAGCTGCCTCCTTTACTTTGAAGATTTGACTTCAAGTCCTAATCTGCGCTGAAATAGAAGCAACAAGTTCCTCCACTTATTTACACAAGTGTTTGTGCAATTACATCTGTATTTTACAGGCAGTAGGAAAGGGGAGAGAGGTCTGTCCCACTCATGCTGGCCCACGTGCAAGGGTATGCCATTTTACCAGCTTCCTTTTTCAGATGGAGTTATACCTGACCACGAGCAGATAACGTTTCAGGTCAGGCTTGTTTCACCCACAGTAAGTGAGAAAATTTCAAAGATAATAATATGTGGAGGCAATTTAATAGCTAACGTGTCCTTGCATACTCAAAGTCGTAAGTGCCCTTCAAGAAAATGAAGACCTCTGCAAAGTGTAGGACTTTTTAAATCTGTCTTGCCAGACACTATCCCTAAGAGCTCACAGTCCTCCGGTTAGAGGGGGAAAAAAAGGGGGGAAAAAGAAAAACAACAAAAAGAAAAAAATATTCCTTCCTTAATAATCCAAATCATCCAAACACATGGAAATTGCACACGGGCTTTCTTTTGTCCACTGTTTCATTTTCATCTAATTTCTACTCCAAATCCCAACTCAGTTACTCTTTAATCAGGCAAAACAGTTATTTGCTCACCCTCTGCTTTTCTCTTTCCAAATTTAACTGATGCTTTTGCCTTGACAGGGAATGAAATCCAAGGAGCGGTAAAAAATGTGAGCCTGACAGCACCTCTTGCCACCACTCTTGCTCCTCACAACAGCTCCTCTGCCCTGACCCACCAGGGTCTGAATGCACAGTTGCTACGACCAGCAACCCTGGAAAGTAAAGTGTCCACTATTTCTCTGAAGAGGGGAAAGCACCTTTAAAGGAGCAGCTAGTGAGGCTCTACATCCTGAGGAACAACCACAATGAGCCTCTTCCATTTAGTGTCACCCTGTGCATGGATATCACAGCTCACTTACACACACAGAAGGACAAAGCCTTCCTATAAAACACTTAAAGTGCTATATCCTGCTTAGGGCAGCTGCATTGCAATTATTACTCATGTTTTGGGTTATTTCTATAGTACAGGCTCTACTCCCACGCAGTCCCTTTTACCAGAGCTAATTCTGGGTGGTAGGAGGTGCTGGAATGCTAATTTGTAAAGGCAGGGACTTTTCTGTCAACCCAAACCTGGTATGTTTATTTGCTTTGTCTGTGGTCAAAAATACCTCACACCCCACCAAGCTACATTCACTGTATTAATCCTGAAAAGGACTGCCAGGTCCTTTTCATTTTTATTTTGTAAGCGTCCAATAACAACGACCAAAATTTACTCACTGTTTAACAACAGGAATATTTTGCACTTCAATAGTACTTCCATTAGGTGGACATGGAGGGATTTTGACCCTGCCACCTCAAAATACTCCAATGCACCACAGCACTCATCTTTGCTTCTCAACCCCTCCTTTCTTCAGCTTTCATAAAGAATTAAAAAATAAACACAAAAGACTCAAGTAATTATTAAAAAAAACTAAAGCAAAACAAAAAGACAGAAAAAGAGGCTTGAGATGGAACTTGCCTTCTGATATTTGAACGGAGAGAGATCACATTTTTCAAACTTCTTGTATCTAGAAAGACAGTAACCCCTTTCCAGCAAAATTAAGAAAGCAGAGCTTAGCTTCTTGGGGAATAGCCCAGCTCCAGAAATCAGGCTCTTATCACCTACTACAGCGTGACTAGTGAAGCAGGGAAATTACAAGAGCAGTTGAATCTTCCCTCACAATCTTCATTCCTTCCAACACTCAGGGAATAAAGGCCATCAGCAATTAAGGAGGAATGGCTGCCAGTTGAGAACTTGCTGATGCATGTGTTCATCACCTTCAAAACACGAAGCCATAAATTCTAAGAGTCCATGACACACTTGAGGTACTTAATACATATCCTTCCTTACCCTTCTTTTTTTTAATAGCTGGAAGAATCTGAAGCAAAGATAACCTCCCACCAATTATATGGGAAGTGGAGTTTGTGTTTCACAGTGAAGGCTGTTAGACCCAGCACCCACTCTGACCTTAAAACTTCAGAGCAAGTTTACAGAACAGGTTTTTGCTCACCCCCTGCACAGAACAAACTGCCATTAGGAAGACCAGCAGATAAACCCTCTTCACGCACAGAATGAAAAAAACTGACACTGAAAAAAGGGAGCTGTGGCATTCAGAGCACAACTGGGATCCTGCTGTGGTTTCAACACCCGCTCATCAGACCAGAGCTATGTGATCTCAGCTCTCAGGAGGCACAAGCCCGGCCTCTCTTCACAGTGAAGCTGCAGGAATAACATTTACCTGGTCTCAATAAAAACACAGTTTGGAAATGCAGTGGGATCAGCAGGACTACCAGCTCACACCACGAGGACTAGCACAAGAGGCAAGATGAGGCAATGGTACTTTCCTTGCAAGCATTTAATGCAGTCCAGATGGACTTCAAGAAAGCTGTGAAGAACATGGGGGTTTTTTAAGGGTTTGACTATTCTTTTGGTCAAAGGCTCGTAGGAGAAACAAAATGAATATGAAGAGAACTGCAGTGAAGATAGCAAAAAACCCTAAATGATCTTTGATTCAGTTTTTCACAGTGCTTATAATCTCAGGGGAGGCAAAATAATAAAAGATAGAGCAAAGGAATTCCATCAGATTATTTAAAGAAATAACTAAGAACAGTGCACACAATTCATACTGGGCTCTTGGCACCTCTTATTTAAATCTGGAATTGGAAGAAGTGCACCTATACAGACAGGTATAAAGCACATAATCTGTCAGAAGTAGGACATATAGTAATACATCCATGAAATAAGGGACAAATACATCATATTCTTCAATACAATACACCTTTTCCACCTTTCACATAATTCTTAAATAGGTCTACATGTGAATGAATAGGAATTAGTGGGAGTAATGACATTTGACACCACCTGGTAGCTAGTCTGGAGATCTGATAGGATTAGGAAGGATACTGTATTGTAAAACTGTAAATGATCAGAAACACTTTGGCTGCAAACACTTTGCAAAACTGGATTGGCTGCACTGAAGTTTCCTGTCTTGGAAATAAAATAAATTTGACTTCACACAGCTGCTCTATTT
This sequence comes from Lepidothrix coronata, assembly GCF_001604755.1. NCBI lineage: Eukaryota > Metazoa > Chordata > Aves > Passeriformes > Pipridae > Lepidothrix > Lepidothrix coronata. The sequence goes on along the minus strand of NW_016690210.1, from coordinate 1,445,785 downwards.
TTGTACCGTCAGAACAAGTGTTTCAGAACTGCCATTGTGAATCGCAGTTCTGGGCTGTGTTTATCTGCTATATGACAAATCAGAATTGGAACCAAAGCCAAAAAAGCGTGCCTTAAACGACCCGAAAAACGAAATTCTGTCATAGTAGCTTCCTTCCAAGAACAGAAATTAAAAAAAAAAAGGAAAATTTCTAAAAATGCAGCTGAGCGGCGAAGCAAGCTCAGTAGTGCTGAAGTCGTTCACAAACGTTCATTCCCCATCCTGGCACAGCAGCTCCCGACGCTTGACGCACACACTTGCAAAGTTACCAGGTGCCAACACTGTTGTAACCATGACATTTAAGTCTGGTGCCTCTTCTCACAGCCTGCTAGATGGTCGTGGTCCACTACTGCCCTGTGTGCATTTACTCATCCCCTCTCTTCAAGGCCATCCAGGGCAGCTCTGCCATCCACCCTCCTGCTCCGACAGCGCGGAAGCGGAGCTGTGCTGCTCTGCTGCTCTCCTCTGCCAGTATCCTTCTTCCTCCTTGGCAAAATGTCAGGAGAGCATTACCTGCTGCGTGGGCTTGGCAGTGCTAGGCAGGCCTGGGTGAGGAAGGGAGTTAGCCTGGGAATTCCCCACATGTTGGAGGGGTGCAAGCATAAAGGAATCATAGAATGGCCTGGGTCAGAAGGAATCTTAAAGAACATCTGGTTCCAACCCTCTGCCATGGGCAGGGACACCTTCCACTAGCCTAGGTTGCTCCAAGCCCCGTCCAACCTGGCCTTGAACACTTCCAGGGATGGGGCAGCCATAGCTTCTCTGGGCAACCTATGCCAGGGCCTCACCACCCTCACAGCACAGAACTTCTTCCTAATATCTAACCTAAACCTACTCTCTTTCAGTTTGAAGCCTGTCACTCCATGGTCTTGTTAAAAAGTCCCTCTCCATCCTTCTTTTAGGCTCCCTTCAGGCACTGGAAAGTGTCCAAGCATCACTTTACGCTGCAGCTTCTGACGTGAAGCAAAGTCAGGTTGGGAGGAGCGTTTAAATCAGTAAGAGACACCTCTCCTTTTCTACATGATCGTGCACAGCCCACTCCAACTCCGGAAACTACTTGCACAAGGAGCTTAACACAATCCCAATGCTTGGCAGTATCCAGACACTTGCTTTTAGCATCAGCATGTGAAGGATTCAAGTAGCACCAGTAGCAGCTTTGTAGCTTTATACTATTCATTGCAAAGCGGAAAAAACAACAAGTACATTTGTGATCTTTAAGCCTTCCAGTTTCAGGCGGGGAACGAGATAACAAATTCTGCCTCATCAAAAGTAGAGAATAAATTTTAACTGCACTCTACTGAGTCACTACATACCAAGATCTGATTTTGGAAGCACAATCGCATTTATAACCTTACTTACAACCTCGGTGGGCCTACTTGCGAAGAAAACCTCACATGTGCTAAACACCAGTAGCAGTCTTTTAAATAATTAACTCTGCAAGAACTCAGAAGTAGTTCAAAACAGTAAAAGCTTTGCAATCACATTCAAAGCTTTTTTTTTTTTTTTCCAGGTGGAAAAAGAAATCAGAGGCAAGTTTAGCTGAAACCTTACATCACCTGTAATACAAGTAATAGGAGTTGTTAAGCGTAAGTGAAGCCTCTGGGTGTACTGAGGGCAGCACATTTCTCCCTCTTAGACCTCCAGTCATATTATTAAAAGCATGTCACATTTTTCCTTCTCCATTTCTTCCAATTGCAGAATCCCCCTAAGACACATAAGGAGATGATACGCTTGATAGGCACTTTTTCTACCTGAAATTATTTTTTTTCATTTAAGACACACTGAATTGGATTATTAGCCCGATCAACTCTGGTGTCTTGATCCTGGCAGAAACCAGTATTGAATGTTTGAATGTTCCCTGGAGTAACGAAGCACTCACAACGCCACAGGAACAGAACCGGTCAAATATGCAGCGTTCGACAGAGAGAAAAAATTATTTCGTGGCCTCTGTGGCTGTGGGGCCACACCTTGATACGCCAGACCTAGTTAGGTTTTGGGTTTTTTTTAAAACTCCATTTATTGATCACACCAGCCTTTCTCAATACATGTATTGATCCCAGTGTGGTACACTTCGATGAGAGTGATGATGTGGCCAGTCCTCTCACATTAGAAGTGTAAAGAAGAAAGAGTTTACAGATGTCCAAAAATGTAATGACAGCTGAACACTTCCTGTTGGCTGGGCATTTTGGCATTCATTGGCTTTTTACCACGTAGAGGAGTTAAGTAGAAGAATAAGGAATTTTTTTTTTTTATTTGTGTACACTGGGAACAGAAGGACCTAAACTCCTGAAGCAAACACGAAGTTCTGAGGGAAAGCCCCGAGGACTCTCAGGAAATTAATCCCCACTCAGCTGACTAGTCATCCCCACCAGCAGCCCAGCACCGCTCCTCCTGGGATCTCATGACACAGATGAAAGAGCAACTACATGGCAAAAAAACCAAACAAACAAACAAAAAAAAAACCCAAGGGGGAGATTCAGGGCAACACGGTCTATTCGAAAACAATATTCAGAACACAATCGTTCTTTGCGCTGTTAATGAGTAACACATGGATTCTCGACAGAAGGGGCTGGTTTTCCCCAGCCATCACTTAGTTCAGCAGGAAGATTTCGAGCGATTCTCCCGGGAGCACCGGGAAGATCCACCAAAGCGCACAATCACGATGCAAAGCAGCTTAAAAAAAGCAATGAATAAAAAAAGCACCCTCTGTCTCCAAAAACACGGTCATTTCGAACCGACAGAGCAACTCGCTGCGGATTCAAACGCCGTGACACAGCCTAAAACCGGGGACCGGGTCCCCGGGATTTCCCGAGCGGTCACCGGGTCGGGGCAGGACAGGACAGCCGGGGCTGGGCAGCCGGGGCTCGGGAGAGCGCAGAGGATGCGCCTTTCTCCTTCCATCCCTCTTTCCCGGCCCCTGGAAACTCCCGTCTGCTGCCGCCGCTCCCCCGCGCCGAGCACCGGCACCATCTCTCGGGAAGGGGGGGAGGGAAAGGGAGAAGGAGGGAGGCGCCAGCACTGAGCACCGGGAGAAAGTTGCGTTTGGGCCGGGCGGGGGAAGGGCCCGCAGATTCGTTCCCACCCAGAAGAAGTTTGCCCCCCTCCCACTCTTCCCCCAAGCCCGCATCCCCCATCCCTCTCCTACCGCCTGCGGCGGGGTCCCGATCAGCATCTCCAGGTAGTAGCCGCGGCCGGAGTCGCCCTGGAGGTTCTCCACCATGGCCAAAAAGTTGAGGGTGCCGCCGGGATCCGAGGCCAGGGCCAAGCCGTCCGCGCCCCCGGCGGGGTCCTGCTGCGGGGCGCTGCCCCCCGGCCGCAGCACCACCGGGGCGGGCGGGGACCCGCCGGGGGCGGCGGGACGGGACACGCGGAGCGGCAGCGAGAAGAGAGCCCGGCAGAGCCCCGTGGTGCCGGCCAGGAGGAGCAGGAATCCGGGAGCCGCCAGCGGCGTCCCCATCCCGGCGGCAGCGCGGGGGCCGCTTCCCAAGTGCGGCGGCTCCGGCCGGAGGCAGCGGCCGCCAGGCTGCCAGACGGGAGCAGCCGAGGGGGAAGGAGGAGGAGGAGGAGGAGGAGGAGGAAGGAGAAGGGAGCGGCTTACCCACGCCCCGGCTCCATCTCCCCCTCCCCCGAAGCGAGCTCCACCTCGCGTTCCTCCCGCACGGTCCCCAAAGCTCCGAGCGCTCCGGCTGCCCGGGGACCGTGCGGGAAACTTGCTCCGACCCAGGGCCCTCGGGAGAAACTTCCCGGCAGGGCTCGGCTCAGCCTAATCCAGCTCAGCCCAGCCCACAGCCCCGCTATCGGAGCGTGACGGCACGGAAGGGAGAAAAGTTTCCGAAAGCCCTAAAGGAGCGGGGATCCCCGCCCGCAACCTGCCAGGGCTCCCCTCGCCACCCCGCGGGAGCAGAGGCTGTGCTCGGTCAGGAGGAGGCGGAGGTGGGAATGCGGGGTCACCCGGGGATGCGGGTGTGTCTCCCGCACGGGTGTCCGTGTGCGAGGAGCGGGCGAGTGGATGGATGTGCGTGTGGAAATTCGTCTGCTGCGCTGGCAGGAGCGAGGCGGGCAAGGCGTCTGCTTGGGAGAAAGCCTGCGAGGCTTTTTGAACGTCTTCATCATGCACGGAGTTAATAACGGCAGTCAAGTGCGGCCTTTTGAAGGATGGGAACACTTAGGATGAAATTAGTCTCTACATCTCTGGAGTAATGACAGCGCCAGATAGATGCCTGGATGGAGCAGATAGTCCAAAAGCCTTGAAATATAACACCGGGCAAGTCTCAGCAGAGCCACTTTGTGGCTGTTTCTGACCCTTCCCCCCATCCTGTGTAGTAGTTAAAGTTGAAAATTACTCAGCCTTAGTCGTGTGTGCTCTCGCTGTCCGCTGATCAATTTGCTGTCCTAGGCAACCACCTGGTCACTCCTCGTGTCTAAATCTGAGCTAAGCTGCGTGGACTAAGATCCCTCCCCTGCCATAGTAAACAGAAAGAGCTCCCTCCCTTCCTTGAGCTGGAGTAATCATCCACAAGATTTCCAGGTGTTTCACGGCTATTAAATGAAGTTTCACTAGAAGGCAAACAGCAGTAGTGTTCATTCCCAGGAAGGCTGAGCAAACTATTTGCTGGGAGGATACTCAGGTGAGGCTGTAATCGTAGCCATTGTCAGAGTTGCTTGCAGAGAATAATCCTTAAAAAGAAAATGGGAGCCCACCTTCACTTGCTGAAGAAAGAAGAAAAAAAAAAAAAGGTGTTTTCACATTTTTTCACTGATGTTTTTAGTGCTCTGGCTCTGTCATTTAAAATCTGGAGCTCTTGCACTCACTTTGTAGGTTCTCCCTTACATCAGATCAGTGCTTCTTGTCTTCTTGTGCAGTTGGATGCTTTCCCCCCGGGCAGGAGTGGGATGTGGCCCCTGTCCTGTTTGGTGGAACTCTCCACAGGGAGGAAAGTGCTGCAGGGGAGGTGGGAAGCCTGCAAGGACCTTGGCCTGGCTGGGGACTGGAGGAGAGGGCATAGATGAAGCTTGCTCTCAAAGAGGTTATTGTACTTGTGGGGAAACTACACACCTTAGTAAAAGGTGAAATTGTGCGAAGTTCCCCTGCTGCACAAAGCTTTCTGTTTGCCTGACAAGTAGGAATGTGAAATATTGCAGTCCTGGTATGTCTGGTCTCACCTGCTCCCGACACAGCAGGGAAAAGCTGCTGCGGGCTGATGGCAGCTGAACACCTGAGGGAGTGGCAGCACAGCTCACACAAAGAGGTTATCTCCGGGGTGCTACAGTAATGGCTTTTCCTAATGTAGCTGGGATGGTGACAGGTTACACTGTAGGGCCTGTCTAGTCGGAGCTGTAGCTGAAGGGGAATTAAAATGCTCGGGGCTCTTCATGGGTGAGCTGAAAACCGGAGAAATGCCCCCGCCCCTTTGGAAAAGGGAATGTGAAAAGTAATCAGGAGTATAATGGAACACCCCCTCAGAGTGGTAGGGATGTATTTATAACAGTCAGCAGCTATATGCATTTTGTTTTAATTCTTTTACAGTACAGTAAGTCTTCCCCCTTGCTGCTGTTGCTAAGATACGTTACCACACTTCTGGCTAAAGCAGCTCCAGTCAAAGAAGCGCATAGTTTTTGGAGCATAGGAGATATAGCATAGCCTTTAAGTGTCTCAGAGAAAACTTGTCTTTTTTTCATGCTGTTTGGTAAAAGTTCTTCTTGTCCTGTTTTCCACAGACCTAGAGAAGTCTTGTAATAACTGTGCATCTGCTGCATGTGAGATGCTGTGTGTGTGACCTTTCTGTCCTCCCATCACAGCAGGGCTTGTGCTCTCATGCAACAGCTTGTTGTGAGGTTTCTGCCTTGTCTCCTCTGCTGCTTTATTTACTTAAATATCTGATAAGGCTTGTTGCAGGTGAGAAGTTCCACTGCGTTTCTGAATGATGGCAGGAATGAGCCTTAAAGGAGCAATGTGAACAGCTGCTTGGGAAAGAAGATATCAAAAAGTGCTCCCAGAGAGCCAAATGTAACTATATCCAAAATGTTCCTCGGAGGGGAAGTCATCTGTATGCAACGAATGCCACAGTCAATATGCACATTTCAGTTTTATGTACCACATACAGAAAAGAAATGGAGTGCCAGAAATAGACACAAGTTCAAGTGTCTGTACACCTTGTATTCTGCAATATTTGGTGAATCTTTTTTTCCTCTGTTTTTTTTGTGATTCCAAATATGTGTTCTTTGAATAAATAATAAAAAACTTTAAATATCAACCCCCGTGAATAGGTCTTCTTTTTTTTTTTTTTTTTGATAAAGTCAGTTGTCCACATAAAAATTTTCAGATATAGCTTGACTTTGATCCAACTCTGCATTAATTTAGTCGATGGTACCGTCGTGCTTTAAACCTTGAGCCACTTGACAGTGAATTAATGC
>NW_016690210.1:1360505-1439322 GCF_001604755.1 Lepidothrix coronata | reverse complement strand
ATAACACAACTTTCCACCAGTATTTACAGAATACAGAGCATCATAAAAATGCAGCTGCTCTGTGCTACGGACAAGGTATCTGAACTCAGTCAGAAGGGCAGTTGCTGTGTGGAGATGTTAAATCAGGACTGTTGAGAAAACAAGCAGGAACGGAGAAGGCGTCTGAAGATGCAGAGGAAGTGCTGGAGCTGATCCGAGCATAGGAACTCTGTGTGGCTAAAAAGAGATCCTCTCCTTCCCAAAGAGGAAGCTATTAGGGGATTGCTCAGATCAAAGCGATTCTCTGCTGCGCTTCTGAAGGAGCCAGGCTGACCTGTGCTGTTGTTACACAATGATAAGGGCAGATGGACACAAAGACTTCTGTTCTAAGATTGCTTTGTCTACTCTCTGTGTTCCCTCTGTTAGCATAATCAATACTTTAATCAGTTTTAAGCAGACTGATTGCTCTTTACTGCTAATTGCACGCTGGTACTGAATGAAGCCCAGCTGGACCTGCAGTGTCCAAGCTGTTAATTCATAGAATTTGGTAGCTCTGGGAGAGGGGAGATTTTGTTCTTGCTGGACCTGACTGGGAAAAGGTCTTCTCTGTCTCTGGTTGTCTTGCAATCAGCTTTTTCATATTTTGGGCCCAGTCCAGTGAAATGTTACCGGTAAATGACAGAAGAGTAAACAATCAAGGGGCAGCAGAGGCCACAAGGTTTGGCTCTGTTCCGTGTCTGCCAAGGCAGTTTGCCTTTGAAGGCCACCAACAAAACAGCTGCCCCATGGAACAAGAAATATGCCACCAAAGAGAGCTATTCCAGTGGCACTGCCAGGGCGCTGTACTGTGTCCTGTGCCAAAGTGAGGGCATGGACAGTTCTGGGACTTTTTTAAGGAGCAAGCATGTGTACCCTGTATAGAGCTCATGCAAAATGAATTTTGTGGCTGAAGACTCTGTTGGTTGGGGGTGTAAGTGGAAATATTTATCACCCTCCATCTCTTTATTTTGGGTAGAGAATCTGTGGGTAGGGGTGTCTCCTTTGATCGCTGTGCAATGAGTTTTCTGAATGATGATAAATCTCTTTGGCTGCAGTTGAATGTGTAAGATGTTGAAGAGCCAGCTGTCTTTAGTCAAAGTTCCATTAAAAAACAAGCACAACATTATCCTTAGTTTCTGTTGAAGGCATGAGATCACTGGGGGAGCCTGGCTGAGCTGATTTCAGAAGTCCTCTCAAGGCAGTGATTTGTGGTGGAGGCTGTCACCTCGTTGGGTGCTGAGGTCCCTATTTTGCAAATTTTTCTATGGAGCAAAGTCCTCCACCCCAGCAAGATTTCATGGGATGTGTTTATCTCCATTTGGAGCATGGGGCCACACCCCAATATGTTTTCTTTCTCTCACAGGTCTTCAAGTCCGCATATACAACACCCTCTCCTTTATCCTACCTTGTCCAAGTGCAAGGTCCTTCACCTGGATCAGAGCAACCCCTGGTATTTAATCCAGGCTGAGGGATGAAGAGATTCAGAGCAGCCTTGCCAAGATGGTCTTGGGGGGCTGTTGGTGAATGAGAGGCTGGAAAAGGCCTGGCCATGTGCTCTGGCAGCCCCAAAACCAGCCATGTCTGGGCTGCATCACAAGCAGCGTGAGCAGCAGGTGAGGGGGGGATTCTGCCCCTTTGCCCCCTCAGGTGAGATCCCTCCTGCAGAGCTGCCTCCAGCCCTGGGGTCCCAGCACAGGAAGGACATGTTAGAGAGTCCAGAGGAGGCACCAAGATGATCAGAGGGATGGAGCAGCTCTGCTGGGAGGAAAGGCTGGGAGAGCTGGGATTGTTCAGCCTGGATAAGAGAAGGCTTCATAGTGACCTAATTGTGGCCTTCCAAGGAAGATGGAAAGAGACTTTTTTCGGGGCATGTAGCGACAAGATAAGGGGGAATGGCTTCCGACTGAAAGAGAGTAGATTTAGATTAGATGTTAGGAAGAAATTCTTGGCTGTGAGGGGGGCAACAGGCTGTGAGGCACTGGACAGGTTGACCAGAGGAGCTGTGGGTGCCCCATCACTGGAGGTTTTCTAGACCATGTAGGACAGGGCTTTGAGCAACTTGATCTGGGGGAAGGTGTCCCTACCCGTGGCAGAGGGGTTGGAGCTGGATGACCTTTAAGGTCCCTTCTAACCCAAGCCATTCTATGCTCCTAGGATCACTTTTTTTTCTGACAAAGTGGTGTGTCACCAGTCAAAGGGAAGAGATGCAACAACCAGCTTGTTTTCTGCTTGTCTCGGTGCTGGAGCAGAGGGGCTGTGCAGAAGCCACCATCCCTCCTTCGTGGAAAGGAGTAGGAGCAAAGGAAGGGGAGGCAGAAATGCAGCTGCAGGTCCGAGTGGCTCAAGGTAAGGTTTGCTCAGGCCCCACAGGCTCAAAGGGCAGCACAGAGCAGAGGTCAAGGGAAAGGTCATGGACATCCTGACGGTACAGTGTCATCAGTATGTTTGGTATTGTGTTTGTCTTGACTGTTTATCACCTTCTGTTTGAATCTTGCTAGTGGGGGATTGGGTATAACTCATTGTTTGGGCATCTCTGCCTCACATCTGAGGCAGCCTGCAGAGTTCTTGATAAATGCATTGGCCACTCTCAGAAAAGTGTTATTTCTCCTCAGCAAGTTCTGCAGGCTTCCCCAGCTCTATTCTTTAGCTGGCACAATGGAAGAAATAATTTGTGGGTTAGACCTTAAAATGATCCAATATCGACCTTCTGATTCCAGACTTTCCTACACCACAAACAGCAATGGTTATAAATTTATAAACTATGAAAAATTAAAGAGGCAGTGAACTACAACAGTGCTTTAAAAACAACACATTGAGAGCTGGCACGTAATGCTGAGATTACTCAGATATAAATATATGGGGCTACAATCCACTTGCCCAGAACTGGAAGACTATTCATTTATTGTTAATAGTAGGAATAGCTTGTTATCTGATGTTCAGGAAACTAGTCAGCTTGGTTAAGACTTTTTAGAAGTGCTTAGACCTCCATGTGAGGTCTAAACAGAAGTGGAGGACATGGGATAGGGAGTCCTTCTGGAAGTCTGGGCACTAGTCTTTTTGGGGAGGTAAATGCCTTGAATGGGTTTTGTTCTGATCTACCTGTGATCCAGATGTTCAACAAGGCAATTACAGGTGTGCTCCTGCCTGCACTCCACTTAAACACTGCAATAAGCAATGTTTTTAAAATAAGTTTGTCATTTAATAGAACTGTGGGTCTATATTTTTGCCCATTTTTGGAGAGACTGAGGAATTTATTGAGGGACCACATTGTCTGGACAGCCAGCCTTCATCTGGGAAATTGCTGGCTGTCTTCATTTCCTTTGTGATCATCTGTATAACCACTCCAGCCTGGAAAGTTCAAGAAATAAAGGAGCTCACACATGACAAAATTAGTTCCTGCAGCCTGTCTTTTTAACTTGCTGGGTTTTTTTTGGTCCACCTTTCTTTATCACCCTGCTGCTGACCCTGACAGAGCCTCTGAAGACTGGATGCAGCAGGTAAATTTTGCCACAATCTATAAACATCTTCAGTCTCCTTAACTTGGGGTCCTCAACTCAGTGACTGCCAGCTGGACAGAGAGCTTAATTCCTTCCTTCCTTGTCTCTCCTCCTGGACCAGTAAATTTCTGGATTCTAGTTTAGATATGCTGCTGCAGTAAATAAAATCTGAAATGCTGAAGGCTGAGCACGAACCACTGACTTCCAAGGGTCTGAGTGATACTTGGATGAAGGAGAATTTAGAGCGCCAACCTAGGTACATGTAATTAGTAGGATTAATTAGAGATTTTTTTTAAAACCCGTTTTCCATTTTGATAAAAGATTATTTTCAGTCTGACAATGAGCTCTTTATTTTTTATTTTTTACTTTTTAGTGTTGAAATGGTATTTTGTTTATAAGTTTTGCCTTTTGTTTGTTTGTTTGTTTGGTTTGGTTGGTTTTGTTGTTGTTTTGGTGAGTATTTGTTTGTTTTTCTGAAATAGTAAGAGAGAAACACTGGAAAAAAAATGTTACATTGGTCCCAGTGACCTTAATCTAAATAACCAACTTTGTATCCCATTTCTTTCTAATTTAAAAAAAAAAAAAAAAAAAAAAAGACAAAACCCCCCCAAAACTTGAGCTCTGTTTTTCTAAGATTCTTAGAAAGGTCGAAGTTTTTCTGTTCATGCGTGTGAAGACAAATATGTGCATGAAAAATGAAGATGTTACCAGCAAAGTCGACCACAAGCACTGAAATATTCTTGGCATCTAAGCCATGGGGGAAAAAGTGGTGCATCTAAGAGAGGTTTACAAAGCATCTCTCAGCTTTGTAAGATAAGGTCTTGTTGTTATCCTTCTGGGCCTCTGGAGATCTCTGAAATGCTTTATTGGGCTGGAAGAAGATGAAATGGAATTGTGTTTTACAGAATGAACTGCAGTGGCAACTGTAATGCTGGTTCATGATGTACCAGGGTATATTTAGCCTTTTGAGTGTGCTAATGATAAGCCCAAAATGCTACTTAAAGCTCACACATACTTTAAAAAAGTGATAATGAACTGTTTTCAGCTGTGAATGTTGGACTTTCTGCAAGATAGAGCTGAAAAATTGGTTTAGGTGCTTAAGGTTAAATAAGTCAATTAGTAAAAGGGCTGTTAATCCTACACTCACCTGGTAATGACAGTAGATTAAATGGTCCAGAAAAAAATACATCCTAAGGCAAAACACTCAGATCCCTTTCTAAAAAAAAAAAAAAAAGGACTAAAATTTGTGATCTTAGAAAGTTTGGTTATGTTATTCATGTGTAAAACTTTACATGCCTTTGCACTTCAATTTTTCTCTGTCTTCTCTGTTCATTATTCCTCATCAGATACAGACTTAGAGGCCTTCTCATAATTTATGTCTCCCGACGTCTGTTTCAAGAATCCAACAATGAGAATAATTGTGCCTGCCTTTTGGAATTCTTTGTTTTTGGGAAACAGTGCATCAGGGAGATGCAGCCTCTCCCAGGCAGGCAGCCAAAAGAGGCAGAAGTCTGCAAACAGAGCTTAAAAAACTTGAGGTGATTCTTCCCTCGTTTGTAATAGAGCCCACTGAAGTAAGATAGATTGATATGCTGCTTAGAAGGGCAAGATCTAGGAATTTTACCTCAATTTGTCTTTCCTTCTTAATAGTTTATACTATTTCTTATGCTGGGCATCAGAAATATATTACTTGGAGCTGGTTTTGTGACTTCTGATGGGTAATGCCCAGAACCTCAAATCAGAGAAGCTCGTAATTGCTAAACTTAGAGGCTGAAATCTTTTGGGCTAAAGGTTTGCCAGAGACTCATCCTATTTTCTGCAAGTTTGTTCCTAGCCTTTCTGAGGAATGCACTGGAGAAAAGCACGTTGTGATGCAGTTAAAAAACAAAAAAACAAACAGTCAATTTGAGGTATTTAATTGTGAGAAGCAGATCTGGAATGTCCAGGTACTAGAAATAAAAAAGACTCAAAGGAAATTTGCCTGTCTATGAGGTATATGTGAGGTATATATAATGAGAGGTGTGTGTATATATATATATATAATTTATATATATGATGTATATATAATAAAAACAAATGTGAGCAAAGTCACAGTTATTTTCCTATAGAAATCAGTTTACATGGGCTCAGTAGCAACTCAACTAGCAGCTAATTTCTTCCCAGGGCCCAGGGGAAATTATTCCATCTCATTGTTGGTATTCACCTTCAGGCTGGAGAGCTGTTTGCTACTGGTGTGGGGCTTGATAAGACTTTTCCGTGGAATTCCTGCTCTTGTGCTGAATACAGGGACAGAGATCACAGCAGTGACAAGAGGCTCTCAGGAGAGTGCAGGAAGGAAGGCAGCTGAAGTGGAGCAGGACGTGGCCTGGCATGCACAGGGCTGGACAGAAGAGCTGTGACAGCACAAAGAGAAATGGACCTGCACAGTGATGTGACCTGGAGGAGAAAAAAGGGTGTGTTGGAGTGACAGGAACAGGCTGACACAGAGCAGAAGAGCTGGTGGTGGATTTAAAGCACTTCCTACCAAATGAGGATGCGAGTGCCTGAATCCAATATGCCTGAGATGAAGTGGTTTGTTAACTAATTAAGATTTTCCATACAGGAATCTGTTCTGTCTTATTTTGAGAGCAGCTAGACCTTCTGGATTCTCAGAGGCCTTTTCCTTCTTAATCGCTGCTGGAGGAGTTTATTGACTGCATTTTAATACCTTCTGAAGAAACACACACAAAAAAACCCCTTCAGGGATTCACCTTCTACTCTGGTCCCCATGGCAAGGGTTTAGATGCTATTGCTTTTGAATATGAATATCAGGATAGAGTACTGATAATCCTATTAGTTTATTTAGGAAATAAAAAAATAAGAAATAGAAGCTGATTCAACTTTGAAGGTAATCTCCTTTATTAGACTTGTATGAGAATACATATTTCAAAGAGAAAAAGCATTCAAGAATTGCTGTTTCACCTTTTTGGGGTCTCATGTAGGCTGAAGTACCACGTAGAAGCACTGAATGAGTTTTTGTTTACCTTATATTAGCAATACCCTTATCCATCCCCTGTACTCAATTAACACTCAGGTAAATCTGATCCATTTATAGCAAAAGGGAGCTGTGATGTGCAGTTTGGGTTCCCTCCACCTCGTACAAGCAGGCTCTGCTTTGAATAGTTCATAATAACCCTTTGGATTTGAAGGAAAGTTGGCAGGAATGCCTTCTGCCAGGTGACCTTTGTAAATGTGTCTGCTGCTGTTACATGTAGTACCTAAGAAGATGGTGTTTACTGCACTGGTTCTCTCCTGGGAGCTGGGAAAGAGGACACAGCAGCTCTTTGAGGCTTGGCAGAAGATAATCAGAGATGTCACTCCCCACTCCATTCCTGCCAGATGCAATTAGAACTTTTGCTGGGGAGAAAATCATTTAGGGGTTGCACTTAAATCTTAGAAGGGAATTTAAGACACATGTGAAATGCTTCCTTATCAGCAGCCGATGCTGTAAACAGAATGTAGATACAAGTAATGGAGTAGAATTTGTTTTTCTTGCAATGAATACAAGGCATAAAGTGTTTATTGACTTTAAAAGAAAAACCGAACAAACAGAATAAAGAAGAAAGCGTTCGTGTCTGCTTTGAAGGAAAGAATGTTTTTATTTCATACTTTGAAGAAATTGTTCAAGTAGTTCAGCTGTGTAAAAATGTGACCCCTCTAATGCTGCCAAGGGCAGTGAGATCAGGGATAATCTGCTGAGGAAATGCAGCTCACGCAAGCCAAAAGCAGAGTTTTAAACTTGCAACGCCAGTTTTTCCAAGAGTGAGGCATGTGCAGAAGGGGTTCTTTGCTGGCTGAAGAATCCCATCACCTGTTTTGAAGAACGTTCTCTCTGTTTCTTGCTGTAGGTCCATGTGAGGGACAATCTGCCATATCTTCTCCCTCCCTACTCCTTTGTCTTCCCAGTTAAAAGCTCCATATAAGGGTAAAGGAAAACTATATGAAAGTTACATTTCATCCTGCGTTATTCTTCTTCTGAAAGAATTGCAGGATAACTGTCCTAAAAAGTGTAGACCAAACTGGTACATTGCAGCACCATCACATGGTGCAGGGACACCTTCCACTAGACCAGGTTGCACATAACCCCATCCACCCTGGCCTTGAACACTTCCAGGGACAGGGAATCCACAGCTTCTCTGGGCAATCTCTTCCAGTGCCTCAACACCCTCACAGCAAAGAATTTCTTCCTAATACCTAATCTAAACCTACTGTCTCTCAGTCTGAAGCCATTTCTGTGGCTGTACAGCAATGAATGCTCTCGTCATTGTGGTGATGGATGATGTGCACGTGCCAGGTTCATCATGGTTCTGAGGGTGTGCAACTTGCTCTTCATGTTCATGAGGTACTGCAGTGCCCTTGTACACTGCTGGGTACACCCTCTGACTCCCAGTTGCTGCTGGAAAATCTTGCCAGTGCTTCCTCTGTGTAGGAGAGCTGGGGAGGAAGAATGGATGGAGACCATTTCCCCCTTACCTGCCCCTTGCTGATCAGTGTTGCCAGGTCTGTGTGGTGCTGTGAGTACTGCAGGGCAGTGTCTGAAAGAAGAGTCCTGTTACTCAGGTGATCCCAAAGTCCTCACACAGATATGAGAGAGAGATGAAGTATTATAGAGCATGTCTTTATAATTAGGGAGAGAGATACAACCTCCAACACTCTGCTTTTCCTAAAATGTCACTGACTTCTTGTTCTTGGAATGTTATAATATCTCTTTTTGGTGTTCCTGTTGTGAAAAACTCCGGTGTAACTGCTCAGTAGTCCCTCGCAGTTCCAAATATAAAATCCTATTTAAAACACTCTTTTTCATAGGGCCTGAGTGGTTTTCTGTGCAATGAGGAGGTTCCCCTGGCCATGCCTGGGCTTGGGCTGTCAGGTTTGCTGTCTGGAGGGACTGTGAACCTGATTTTCAGGATGATGTTTTCTAGGTCGGTGTGGATGGTAAATGTTAAGCACTGGTGAGGCCCCACCTCGAGGGCTGTGTCCAGTTCTGGGCCCCTCACTGCAAGAAAGACATTGAGGAGCTGGAGAGTGTCCTGGGAAGGGAACGGAGCTGCGGAAGGGTCTGGAGCACCAGGACCAGCTGAGGGAGCTGGAGGGGCTCAGCCTGGAGAAAAGGAGGCTCAGGGGAGATCTTGGTCTCTGCAACTCCCTGACAGGAGGTTGTAGCCAGATGGGGTGTCAGCCTCTTCTGCCAGTCAACCAGTGACAGGATAAGAGGAAATGACCTCAAGATGCACCAGGGAAGGTTCAGACTGGACATCAGGAAGAATTTCTTCACTGAAAGGGTTGTCAGGCACCGGAAGGGGCTGCTCAGGGAGGTGGTGGATTCCCCATCCCTGGAGGTGTTTTAGGAACAACTGGACATGGCACTCAATGCTGTGGTCTGGGTGACAAGGTGGGGATCAGTCAAAGGTTGAACTCGACAGTCTTGGAGGTCTTTTTACAACCTAAATGATTCTGTGATTCCTCTTTCTCCATATATTTCTTTGTAAGCTTAAAGTGGTTTCCTACCATTTAAGCTGGCATCCACATTTTTTTTAAGGCAATATCATTGCTTTCTGAAGCATCTTTCTATCCTGCGGACAACAGACTGGTGGAATCTTTGCATCTTGTTCTCATCCTTGCCCTGTAACATATTTTGGCTGTAGTCACTGAGTACTTCCATTCTCTTGCTTTCCAAGTCTCCCCTAGAGCTGCTTGTGCTGTAGCTGAAATATATAAGGTCAAGATACCAATTTGCTGGAGTGGGCAGTGCTGCTGTAGCTGTTGTAGCAGACAAAAATGGTGGTGCTCTACTTCTCTGCCCGTCAGACTTTGTTCCTTCACCCTGCTATGTTAGTGCTTTTCCCCTTCTGGGAAGAGAACCCCAGACACAAGTTAGTGGAATTTACCAAGTTAGGAGTGCACCGAGTTAGAAAGAAATGCTGCAGGAAAGAAATGTGCCCCTAATGATAATCCTCAAGCATTAAGGGATGAGCAGCTTTGTAGCACTTTGCCCTTCAATGCTCTTGCTCTGTGTCACTCTGCTGCCAGACATCCTTGCTTTGCTCAGCAATCATATCACCAGGACTGTGTTTGACCCACCAGTTTGTTTCCTTCTTCTTCATTATCATGGTACTGGGCTTTCAGTTCACCTTTCTTCCAGCCTGACTGCTGAAGTTCTTAGGAGTTTTGAGGCACTTCTTTCAGCACTGTGCCCAGGGTATTGTTTTGTTGTCTGTGTTATCTTTATATTTACCCCATCAGCAGCTCTTTTGCTCCTGGCCAGTGATATTGGTATGCTCACAGCACCCAGGTATGCTCCTTCTTTCTTGTCAGCTCACATGCTCATCAATAATTCTGTTTCTACCTCCCTTATCTCTCTCTTGGAGACACACAACTTCTTTAAAGATAACAAAAAACAGAAATTCT
This sequence comes from Lepidothrix coronata, assembly GCF_001604755.1. NCBI lineage: Eukaryota > Metazoa > Chordata > Aves > Passeriformes > Pipridae > Lepidothrix > Lepidothrix coronata. Next base: position 1,429,360 of record NW_016690210.1, on the reverse strand, counting down.
TTTCTTCCCCTCTGATTCTCACCATTCATCTTTCTCCTCTCACTAGCAACGTTTGTGTCATTTTTGTTGTTATTGCCAAGAAAATACCTCTTTAAAAAACAGTGGTGCTCTGCTCTGGACCCATCTCGCCCACACTATCAAAACAGGCATGTTTATTTTTAAGCACAGTTCATGGCAATTCTTAATTTTGGTTCAGTGGATAAGCCCTTCCATGTGTCTTTGTTTTGTGCCCCCACATCAGCCCTATTATCTATGCCAATGTGTTCATTTCCCTCCCCACCCTCTGCACTCTCCCAAAGCTGGTGCAAATCAGACTGATTTTCCACTTTTTTTCTGTTCCTCATGATCCCCATCTTTTCCGAAGACTAACTATTGTAGTCTGATATTCTCACCTTGTGCTTATTATGGCTTTTCTGTGTATTTTTCTCAGCTCCCTCTCCACCTGCCAATTCACGTTTTTTTGGTTTAGCATCCTTTTCTCGTTCCTTGCTGTTTCTACATCACACTTTTCTCATTTTGTCCTTTGGATATTTTTTTTATTAACTCCTTTCACTTCTTGTTTGTTTCCACAATTTAAATCCCTTCCTAAAAGGACTTTCTGTGTTTTTCTACTTAATCCCAAGCATACTGTCTCTCATGGATCAGCATTACTTGTTTTCTTTACTAGGCTATATTACCCTGGAAGATATTGAGCTTGCCTGATGATTTTATGTTTTTATTGTTCTTTGTGTCTTTATATAATCCTCCTCCAAGTGTCATATTGGAAACTTCTACAAGGGGTATGGATATTTTATTTCCAACTTCATCATTATTCTGTTTCTGCTCAAAACTAACGTAATTTTAAGACTCTATTTTCCAGAAAGACAAAAACATAAGAAGACTTCTTTTGAAGGGAATCAAAGATGTGAGAACTCACAGGCATCTTCTTCAGAGCCTAAAAAAAAATACTGCATTGGGCAATCCAACTGTGGAAGGGAAAGGAAAACTTTGGAGAGGGTTCAAGGCCCAGCTTAATGTAACACCTTGGGCTGAGACAGTTTCTTGGCTTTTTTTTATCCTCTGCGTTTTCGTCCCATGTGCCAAATCCACTTGGTCACAGGTTTCAGACGTGCTGGATGAGGCACAAGGAGAAAGAAAAAGGCTACAAAACTGTGCTTCATGGGTGGCTGTGAGCCTGGAGGCAGAACCCAACTGTGAAAGCCAAAGAAAAATACTTCTGGTTGGGTGATTCACTGTGTTGTTTAGGGCCCTGATTTCATCCCAAGTTCTCTGTATTTGATATAATACTCAGCTCCTGCAGACAGATACTTTTGGTGCAAGTCTCCTCTTTCACTGAAAAAAGCCCATTATCTGTTCCTGGCATCTCTAGAGGAAAGGACATTTGATGTGATTGTGTCTGAAAGATTCATAAACCAGAATGTGGTTGTTGTTTGAAGTCTTTTAAATTTTTTTTAAAAATCATACTATGATTTTTAAATCCATCTTCTTGATATGGGGGACAGGTGATTTGTCATTTGCCATCACAATCAGAACACAAATACCTCTCCTTCCTACCAGAGGTGGGGAGATATGGAAAGATCAATTCCTTCAGTAGGCCTTTGTAATGGGATGGGCAGTGGGGGAGAGGAATATTTCCGTGGGAAAATCACTGAAGAGGCTGGATTTATGTGATACAATTACTGAGGGGAAAGGCCTCATCATGTACAAACTGAGGAAACTGGGAGAGAGTTCTGAGAAACTGTTTCATGTGGAGGCATGCCTGGGAGGATAAAGGTCCCTTAAAATGCTCTTAAGCTGTAGCTAAGTCTGGACTGGGCTTATACTTCTGTTTCAGAGGTGTGAAGCTTGGAGATGTGCAAAAAAGCTCCCAGGCTCTTTAAAGGCCTGGAAGGGTGGCAGTCTCCCCTTTGCAGTCCAGTGATGCACGGCTGCAGGGATTTGGATCAGCCATTTGATTTCCTGTCTGGCTTATAGGAACCAGCATAGGAAGAGAGAGGAGAAAGTGCTTCTAAAAAAAAAAGGAAAGGTTATACTTAGGGTAAGGGAAGCCTGAGGTATCCTAGTCATTGTATAGAGCTGCCCTGGGCTTTTTATGAGGGGAGGGAGTCAAATAATAAGGACTGGACAGGAGGTTTATCATTAGGGTGTCGTGATGCTCCCTGTCCTGGAAGGTGAGACCAGCCTGTGGCCACTTCCAATATGTTATTAAAGCAGTGGACTCAGCTCAGGGGCTCTGACAGTTGATTTACTGCTGTTTCCTTGGCACCTCAGGGGTCTGCTTAGGTGCAGGGATGGTTCAGAGAATGTAGGGGAATTCTTTAGTTTGAATGTCACCCTGCACAACACAGCTGTACTGCTTTTGGGCCTCAGCCAGCTTGTGTAGGTGCTGCTGTGCTGAACCAGCCAGATTTGTTGGGCTGGGGAACATCTGTTCAGTGGTCCCCTGAAAGATATAAAAAGATCTGAAACTATTATAGACAGATCCGAAACTATGAGATGGATGCAGGTTGATGAAACTGGTCTGAATGCTGGACTCAACATGAGGACCTTTTTGTGTCTCCTGCAGGGTGTTGTACTGTCTGCGCTCCCAAAATAGCTCTGGAAGGAATTGTTCTCCAGAGGAAAAACCTCTGAAGTATAGTTTCTTCCATGCAGTGAAAAAGCATTCATGCAAGCTCACAGCTGGGCTATATTAGCAGTAAATTATGGGAATTGGCAGGTAGTCCATCTATATGGTCTAATTTGGGGTTAAGGGGTGGGAGGAAGAGATTTTCACATGCTTCCCACCTCTCTTCAGGAGCCAGGGAATGTTTGTTTTTGAAGTGCTTGCACACCTTTATGGCAAAAGTCACAGTGTGACACTGTCATGTCAGCAGTGGATTCTTATTTTCCTCATTGTTTTCTTGCACAGACATATTCAAAAGCCATGAGATCCTTATGTGGATTTTAGGCATTTCAGGCCAAACTATGATCCTGAGGACTTTGTGCCTGTTACTGTCTAAACTTGGAGACAGTGAGGGTTTTTCTTTTTTTCTCTCCTCCTCTCCCCTGGAATTTTGCTCCCCTGAAATACACCTGAACGAACGTCTCTGCATACACAGAGACACAATCACTTCAATATCGTAGAATCATGGAAAAATCTGGTTGGAAGGGACTTCTGGAGGCTACAGAGATCACGTTTCTACATGCAGTGATCATATTCCTGACACTTGGTCCGCTGTGGCTCTACCCAGCCAAGCCCTGTAAACCTCTGAGGATGGAGAATCCGTGCTCTCCCTGGGCACTGTGCTCCAGTGCTGGGCCACACTCTCCCATGGAGGAAATATTTCCTATTGTCCAGCCTCAACCTCACAAAATGTAACTCGTGGGTGTTGCCCTTGTGCAGAGAAAGGTTTGGCTGTGTCATCTTTCTGTGTTTCAAGTTGTCACGAGCTGCTGTGGGATCTGCCCTCAGCCTCTTGTCTGCAAAACCAAAGCCCAGCTCCTCTCAGCTCCTCATCACGGGTCCTGTGTTTGTGGACCCTGACCTGCCTGGTAACGCTCTGCCAGACCCTCTTGTGCCAGATCCCTGTTGAAGTGGATTCCCACAGCTGTCCACAGTCTGTTCCAGGTGTGGTCTCACCTGTGCTGACCACACTGGGAGAGCATTTTCCTTGGATGTGTTGTCCTGGCCCTCCAGGTGTGGCCTGGTCTGGACTTCCCTGCGTGCACGGAGCGACTTACAGTGTTGGCTCTTATCCAGCCCAGTGTCCACCATCACCCCAAATCCTTTGGAGCCCTTTTCAGTTGCTTCCCAGTCTGTCCTGATTCATGGAGTTGTTCCCTCTGAACCAAAAATCTTTGGGCTTCTCTTTGCTGAATGCCGGGAGGTTTCTTTTGGCCTGATCCTCCCGTTCTACAGGATTCCTCTGGATTCAGGCTCTGCTGTCCAACAACTGCTCCCCTTTTCCTGGTATGAGGTCACCTTCCCTGCTTGTCACTATTTTTGCCTAGATGGTTTCAGCACTCTGGGAAATTCTGCAGGTCTGGATGAGCTTTTGTGTATAATTTGACACCAGTTGCTCTCTCCTGCTGTCTGCTGCCCTCCTTCCCAAACTCTGTGTTAAGCACAGAGGAACTGAACAAGACTTGCATTTGAAGACTGAGGAAAAAAATAAGCACTGAATACATTGCCACTTTCTTCACTGCCCATCTCTGTGCCTGCACTGAGGTACACGCAGTCTGCACTTGTGCTGTTGGGGTGTTCTCAGGGGGTTGTCAGTGCAAACTGCCGATGGTGATTTAAAAAATAATACCTTTCATTGCACCAAATTGGCCTTGCTTGTCGTTCTCAAAACTGCCTTGGCTGAGGTGCAGCGTGTTCTGTCTGAAAATGTCACTGAAAACGTCTCAGGAAGCCTTTTGGTGAAACAATCGTGCTCTACAACTCCATCTAACGCAAAAGAATGCGCAGCAGTGTTAAATCCTTTCCTTGGGGATTTATGTGGTTTCAGAACACAGTAATGCTGATGTAATGGCCATGGCTCAGCTGGTGCATGCCATTTGTTAAGGTGCAATGTGATGTAACCCTCGGAGTGCTTTGGGGGGCTTGAAAAAAGTGACGTAGTGGAAGAAGAATTGTCGTCATACTCAGGACATTTGAGGGTATTTGTATTCCCACGAGGGCAAAGGCAACAGAACCATGTGAGACTGAAATCCTCCCTTGTTTTACACCTACAAATAAGTGATGAACCAAACAAGAGCTGACCAGGCCAGTCTTAGAATCATAGAGTCATGGAATGGTTTGGGTTGGAAGGGACCTTAAAGATCATCCAGTTCCAACCCTCCTGCCATGGGTAGGAAACCTTTCACTAGACTAGGTTGCTCCAAGCCCCATCTAACCTGACCTTGAGCACTTCAAGGGATGGGAGATCCACAGCTTCTCTGGGCAGGGCCTCACCACCCTCACAGTAAAGAATCTCTTCCTAATATCTAGCCTAAGTTTGAAAACTAAGTTTGAAAACCCTCTTTAAGTTTGAACCCATTACTGCTTGTCCTATCGCTACTGTTCCTGCTAGAGTCCCTCTCTTCTATCACTTAAAAAAAGGGATAACCAAATTATCTGAGAGATCAGAAGAATTTGATGAAAGTGGACCAGAACTGCAGGATGAGGTCACGCTCCTGCACGAGAACCTTAACCACAGTGCTTGTATAACTTGGTAAAGAGTCCAGATTAAAAGATTATGAAACAAGAAGCAAGCCTTTTTTTTTTTTTTCCTGAAGCTCTTTCTCACTTCAAAGAATGAGAAGTTTCCTTACAAGAATGAAAGGCAGTGAATTCATAACAAACAGTCAAACCACAAGTGCTTTGTGTAGTAGTGAACTACTGGAGGCAACAGAGATGAAGGGCTCGTTTCCTCCTAGAGTAGGAACTGAGGGTGGCTGTGGAAGTGCACTGGACCATGAGCCTTTTGAGCTCAGAGCCTGGCAAGCACCCACACAGTGCCTGGCTTAAGCTAGAGCAGTTTTGGGGAAGATTTAGTTACCTCTTAGATCCCTTGGCCCTTTGTAGCTGTGTAAAGGAGAAGGAGGGTGGATCTACAAGCCACTGTACTCCCTGTGGTGTCCCACGTGTCAGCATCATCTCAATGGCCTTCCTTCAGCAGGGATTGTGAGAAATGCCAACAAAAGGCCATTGTGTTAGCTTTTCCTGGTGGAAAATGAGCCTTGTGCAAAGCCTTATGTTGCCTTGTGCTATTTCTTCCTTTCCGCGACATCAAAAGGTGAGGTTTGTGTCTGTGCTAAAAATACAGCTGGGAGTAGAGCTGATGGTTCAGGACACAAGTTTCACATGCAGAATTCAGCTCTCAAGAAGTGCTTTCAGTCACAGAACTATACTAACTGTTGAGCATGCCGTGGGTTTCATTTTTTCCTTGAGAATGTCTGAAGCTTGGTATTGTCATAAATGCTGGACTTTGAGTCACAGCTCTTCTATTTTTGTCCACGTGCAACTAGTGTGTGAAGGCTTAAAAACTCTTCAATCTATTTGGTAATTAAAACTTCTCTGCTTTAATAAATGCCCAGCAAGTCCTATGTGAGGCAACTAATGTGCTGGGGTATTTTCTTCAAGGCAATGTTGTGATGATTTGCAGTGCCAAACTCTCCTCTCTGCAGGTGAGAAATGCAGCAGACTCTCATTATTCATTGTCATCCATGCACATGAAAATATCCGTGTTTAAATATCTGGTAGTTTAGTTTAAGCATAAAGTGATAAGGAATAATGGTCCAGAAAGTGAAAATACTGATTGCTGTGAAAACACTTTTTGCTGTTCATGAACTGTTTATAAACTGTGTGTGGATTCTGCAAATCTATTCAGTGGATAATATAGATGAACAATTGTCAATTTACATGTTTAAAGCACCTAGTTTGACTATTTGCCCTCTCTGATATATTACTGGTTGTGTGGCTACATAGTTGTTCATGGACTGAAGGAGAGATTTTTAAGCAGGAGAATACTGAATAGCAAATATTTGTGCTGCTGCATTGAAAAACTCAATTATGTGCAGGCATTTTGCAGAGAATAGGTATTTTTCAAGCATTCACATGAATCAAAAAGCTATTCACTGGAATGTTTATGAACTTCAAAGCAGGGGTACATGAACAGAAAAGAGCATAAGAGTGCTTCAGAATTCAAAGAGAGTTTCTTAAACATCACTTGGCTGTGCCAGCCTTAGGCCAAGAGTCAATGCTGCCTCTCTGCTTAATATTTATTATTCTGGTGATAAATGCACTGAATATTTGGGATGGCAAAGTGTTCTAAGTTTCTGGTTTTCTTAAAATATTTATGTCAGCTAGGGGTTGTAATCTAGGGAAATGCTTGGAACTGCAAACAACTGGGAAGGGGAATCAAAGCATTAAAAGTGACTGCCACTCTTCATAAGAGACAAAACTTCTTATCCTCTCTCCACAAAAGCTGTCTGGAAATTATTTGACTGGGTGAATGATCCTGGGATCAGGGAGGTTTTGAATAAATTGCCACTTGTTGACTGTTGAGGGACTCCAAAAGAAGGCTGGGGAGGACTATGGGCTGATTTCTGGTTTGTTTATGTGGGATTTCCCAAATTACGCCAGACTGTCATGGAGAGAGGCAGTAGAATAGAAGTAACTTGAAGTTGGCCACTGACCAAACAGGGTATTTTGGACTACAAATGTCCTATTTGGAGCACTGTGTAGCTGTTTGATTTATAAATTACACGCAGACTTATCGCTCATCTCACGCGTGAATCTCTGTCGAAGAAGGAAATACTGGAATTGGGAAGGAATATCCCACACAGGAGGATGGTTAATTACTGGAACACGTGCTTGGGGATGGTTGTGATATCTGCATCCTTGGAATTTTTCAAAACTTTTTTAGATGGAGCAACCTGACCTCACTGTGAAGTTGGCCATGCCTTGAGGAGTCGTGTGGACCAGAAATCCCGTCTAATCTGAACATTTCTATGGTTCCAGGTGCTGAAAGAGAAGTCCCCAGGGCAAAAGCAGAGGGCACAAGGCATGAGATTAATATCTATTTCCTGTCTGGGCTGCAAGGCAGAATTCCAAAGAGCTTGATAGCTGGAGTCTCCTCTCTGTGCTGTGAGCCTTGCACAGATTCTTTATTCAGCCTTGATTTTTCTCTTGTGGTTTTTTTCTCGTCTCTAAAGTCATGGGAACTGAAATTTTATGTTACAATTTTCCTCCTCTTATCAGAGAAATATTGCTTTTTGTTGTTATCTGTCTTGTCTAAAACCACTTGTAGCATGTTTTTGTTTTTGTTTTTTTTTTTAAGCAGCACAATTATCAGGTTGGGAAGAGAATTATTGTGTTAATTAGGTATAACAGTATGAAATTAAGAGGGAGGTTAAGGACAGATAACAGGGAAGCCTTTCTCTGCAAGACTTCAAGGGATGTAGCAGTATTAAGTCATTTAAAACAAGTCTGAGCAACTTCTTGAGAGTAACACTGTAGAGAAGTACCCTGGCTTCCTTGTCTGCAAACTACTGAGCTCTTGTAAATCTAGTTGGAGACGACAGAATATATATTCAACTCTAGTCCTTTTACATCCCAACAATTTCCACAGAAACACATCAGAATTACTTTATAAATAATATTTCACTGTGCATGTGCTGGCCTAACCTCTAAGCTTTCTTAGCAGAAAGGACTTTGGGATATCTAAAAGCTCAGCAGAATGTTTTATCTGCAAACACAGGGGGAAAAGTTTGGTAGCGTTAGTTTCTATTTGAGTACAAATTAGGAAAATAACTAAGAAACTTTGTTTTCTGGGGGATTAGACTGCAATGCCTGGATTGAAGCTAAAATACGTTTAGCGTATTTAAAATACACATTTGGCCACGTCCTCATGTAAGTGAAAGAAGCTATGAGGTGGAAAGCCCAGGTGGGTTCCCTCAGCCATGACTGGACAGCAGTAACTGTGACAGAGAAAGAAGTATGAGCTGAACTTTGCATTGCTTCAGCTGCTGGAAAAGTGAAGCCACGAGAGAAGAGCTTTGGTGTAACCTCTGATCACCCTGGGGCGGTGCAGGCATCTGTCTGGGGACGGTCAGCACCCCACATCCAGTGGGGTATTCATTTGGGGGATGGTTCATGGCTGTCCAGATCATGTGCTTGCTCAGCTTCATAAATTTTCTGCTGTGACAAGCCAGGTGTCACCAGGCCCCTCTGAAAGCTGGAAGGGTGATGTTTAGGGTGCTGGTTGAGGGCAGCACGTAGAGACATAACATTAGACATAACTCACAGAGTCATTACCATTAAGGAATAAATTAACAGTGTTCTCTCTAACTTCAGCCTTGAGTAATTTTATCAACTTTTTGAAAAAGGACAGCTCGGAACACTGAGAAACTTTGCTTTGCAAAATACGCGACAGTGTTCTTGACCGCAGAAAGAAATTTATAAATAATTAACCACTTGCATAGATCACAACACGTTCAAAGCAAGAGGGTCTGCTTTGAGAGGTCAGTCATAAATTGTAGAGCTAGGGCAGCTGAAAGCTGCTTAGAACTGGGCTTGAACTTAGGCAGGGGTGACTCTGTGATCTATGGGAGACAGCCCCTCAGTTTGGCAGTTTCTCCAGGCTTGTGCCAAGCGTGCTGAAGACATTTCAAGGGGTTACCAGCCAGGCATAGTTTACAGATACTTGTATTAATGAGTGAATCAGATCTGAGAGCAAAGTGAAAGATAGCTGTTGTAGTCAGTGAAATGATTGATGATGAAGGTTATGAAGAACTTGGCATTTTAAAGCATTCTCAGTGAAAAATTATGTAGGAGACAGAGGCTCCCTGCATACTGATGTGTTGAGTCTCCCACCTCAGCCTCTCATTCAAATAATGAAACTACCTGCAACAGTACTTTGCTTTGATGAAGGCAATGTTATGTGTATGGGGCAGGATTTCATATCTGAACTAGATGGAATATTTTCTGGATAGCATTTTGTTCCGTGCTGAGACTTGTGAAGAAAGAAGGTGTTGATGTGTTGATATAAAAGCTTGTGAAAATGAAATTGTAGCAGAGGACAGGAAGGGTGGACCACTAAATTTCTCACTCATAAAACCCCCAGACTAGCAGGGGTATGACCCAATGCCAGGTCAAGGGAGGAACCTGGTATAGTTGTTGTGGTCTGCACTGGTCAATTCAACTGAGATGGTGAAGTGTTTGTGATACTGAAATGGGAATCCTGCTGTCAAACACCTTAAATAGAAGAACTGGATGTGCACAACAGTTGCTGTGATCATGTTCTTTGAGAAGGTCGTATCTCTGATCTTGACTTCAATTACATTCAGTTACATATGAGTTTGCTCTGTAAATGCAGACAGTTCCCTTCTCTCTGGGAATGATGATTTCTCCAAGTTCTGATCTTTCTGGCTGCTAATTATCTTTCTAATTGAACAACAATGTCCAAAGTCATGTAAATTAGATAACCAGTGCAGCTGATAAAGAGCTCAGACACTCATTTGGTAATCTTGTCCTTGTAACTGGAATGTTTTCTCTTTCAGAAGAGAAACATAGAATGGTTTGGGTTGGAAGGGACCTTAAAGATCATCCAGTTCCACCCCCTGCCATGGGCAGGGACACCTTCCACGAGCCCAGGTTGCTCCAAGCCCTGTCCAACCTGGCCTTGGACACTTCCAGGGATGGGGCAGCCACAGCTTCTCTGGGCAACCTGTGCCAGGGCCTCCCCACCCTCACAGTAAATAAAGTATTCAACATTTTTTGTGGTTATATTTTGCATAATATATGAAAGAAAAGCAATTTAGTTCTGGTTACACATTGGAGCAAACATACAAGGTGGGACTATTTGGGTTTTTTTAAGCCGATTTCCACTCTTTGATTTTGCAAAGATGGGAAATCTGCCTCTGTGTGGAAATATGTGTGTTTTTGTGCATCGATTCATCATAAAAATGCGTAGTAAGCATCACAAAAAATTATATTTCAGTAATAACCACACATCCTGTGTGCATTTAATTTTTAGCTGTGCCTATTGCATCACAAAAAAAAAAAAAAAGATAGGAAATCCTGTATAAATTTGTCTCAAGAAGTTACAAATAAAATCCTTTAAATCGTTAAAAAGATGTCTAGTTATAAATAATTTGCGCTTTCTGCTCACATGTTCACACTCCAGGATGCATTTTTGTCTGACACTGCAATAAAGCAGCAGCCCGAGCCCTGTCGTGTAGGTCCATTCATACTCACGGCCACCGGGTGTCACTATGATATAGATAAAAAGAGGGTCCAGCACAGGAAGAAAAATTCCAGCTCTGCAAAGCTTTTCTGCCAGAGTTTATTACTCATGGCAGTCTTGTAAAGCACATTCGGCTCTTCAGGTCCGGGATAATGGAGTCTATAAGGAACAGCCTTTCTGATGGTGCTGGCACTCATTCAGGATGCCAAAATCATGCCAAGGTTGAGGCTCTGATTTGGAACTCAGGGCAGAGTCTGGAGCGTTGGGATGTTCAGCAATTAGGGCAAGTGGCAGGAAGGAGATTGCATTTGTTTATGAGCATCAAGGGGTTTCTGGTTTTACTGTTTTTCATTATAAATTCCTGTGGCCAAAATGTGAGGGAAAAAACCCAACAACCTGCTGTTTCATCTATCCAGCACACTTCTGAATTTATGGCTTCAGAGCTGTAATGGCAGTTAATTGGAACATTCTGTCCTTGCAATGCTCACATTTTCCAGTTTTTCCTATTTTATTCCAACATCTCTTTGCCCTGCCTCATCTCTGAAATTGGCCTTAATCTGAAAATGAAGGTAGAGCTCTGTGAAAGACATTCATTCCATGTGGGAACTGTGCTGCTTTGAATGCTGGGAGAAGGAAATAGGAAGTCTTCTTGTGGAATCGATTGTTTCTTTGTTTGTTTCTTTGATTTTTGTTTGTTTTTCGGCCCCCTTGTCTTGTTCTTGGCAAACTGAGTCACTGAAACCTCCTGAGTTCTGCCTGCATGGGTGACAGCAATGCAATTAAAGGAAGGTGCTGCTAAAAACAGCAGGCCTGTTTTTTCCTGCGTGGGAGAAGATTCCTTTCCAGTTGTGACTGTGCCTGGGATTGGTGGGTGGACATTTTCTGTGGGACTCAAGGGAACATTACTGCTCTCCTTGCCTGTTTCTCAGGGTATCTGGGATTATGTGGCTCTCTGTGCCCCAGCTTCTGGCTTTTCCCACAGCTTCCTGCTTTAGGCTCTTCCCTGTGAAAGGTCGTGATTAGAGGTGGAGATTCCTCATCTCCTGCACAACAAGCTCCATTTATCTTGGTGGGGTTAGACAGAACCAGGCAGGATCTCAAGCATTTTAAACAACTGGCAAACAGCAAATGATGGAAAACCTTTGAGGCTCCACATAAAAGATCAAAGGAGACAACTGGCTATCTCCTGATCCTATGGAAATGTTCAGGACATATCTTTCATGTGGAGCCTACCTAACCTTAAAGGAAACACTTCCATCTACTCACCTTTGTGGGGAAGAAGAAAATCCAGAGGTGTGAACTGAATCCCTTCAGATCAGCCTCGGGGTCTGGATCTTCCATAATCCCAACCAGAGCTTGATCCAGCTTCCATAGCCAGACTGGGTAAGGCAAGAACTGGATGGTATCTCTTGTATTGTGCAAACTCTGACATTCATTTTTCAAAATTACCAAGGAGTGTTGTGCAGCAGAGTTTTTTATGTGCCTCATTATATTTTTTGGCTGGTGTATTGCTGGCTGCCATACGGCTCAATATAAAAATCTTTATGGGTATCTGCTGTCTCTCATAATACACAAAGATATGTTAATTAACACTAATTAAATCAATCTAAAACATATATGAAACATAGCCCCACAAATTAGATAATTGAAGTCAGTTGGCCAAGTCCTTAGTTTTTGGCTAAATGCTGTTGATGCCTCATGAAATCACTGATAACGCTCTTCTGCTCTGTGTGTGTTTGTCCTGTGGAGACATTCCTGGTGCTCCTGACTTTTCTTCATTGAGGGTACAGGAACAGGGATGTGCATGTTGTCATTTTGAACACAGCTGGAAAAACTAGTTGCAACACAATGTTATTTCTTGCTGTTGCTCTGAATGGGGGAATTTTTTCTCAAGTGTCCTTCTGACATCAGTGACCAATTTGGATTCACAGCTCAAAACTGGTCTGTTCTGTAGCAGGGCTGAGTTTAAAACCTGATTTAAAAAGCAGGGAACATCAAGCAGATTTGTTTACATGATTGTATCTGGAAAAATTGTTCAGAATACTGAGAAAAGACAAAGTATCACAGGCAAAACATCTCTGCTCAAGGAATTTCACTTAATTTATTGTCAGTTAATGTAAGCCACTAATTACTGACTCAGACGTTGAGAAAAGATGGAAAGACAAATAATTAAAAAAAAACCACTTAGGGAAACACTTTTCCTCTCCTTCCCCAGGATAAAGTTCAGTCCAGCACTTCTCCCTTCTTCCCACCTCCACATCCCTTGTCCCTGTGTGCTGCAGTAAGTCTCCACTGACTCCTTTGGGCAGGTGACAGGCAGCACAGGAGGTTGGCTCAGTGTGCAGTGGTTTCTTTCTGCTAATACTTGCTTTGGCTCTTTTCCTCTACTGCTCCTTGCTTCTCCCTGCTCCGGCCTGGGATCCTCCAAGAGCCACCATTCCTTTGGGGGTGCCACTGCTCTGGAATGCCTACAAGCTGACATCATCAGTTCCCAAGTGCTGTCCTTACCCTGGTTTGGATCACCCACATCCTCAGACCCTTTTCTGTGTCCTCACTGCAGTGAGTCACCCACAGCCAGAGTCCCTTTGGGTGGCCACTGCTCCAGCACGGCTCATCCATAGCCACGGCCTCTCCAGGGTGTCCCTGCCTCAGTGGGGGTCACCTGTGGGCTACAGTCCCTTAGAGGGGAAACTTCTTCTGCCAGAGAGTGCCTCCTTCCAGGAGTGTGTCTCCAGCCCTGTCCTCAGGAGCATCTTCCATGTGCCCCCTCCGTTCCTCCAAATCTCTCTCTTTACTTTCTCCTCACGGATTTTCTTTGGCATCCTGAGAAGATGCCTTTGTCTTCTTTGTCTCCTGTGCCTCCTGCCCTCAGTGCTTGCCCCCATTTCTTAAATATGTCTGAGCAGAGGAGCCAAGTGCTGGAGTCCTCTGGCTGGTTGAAATGTTTGAGGTATGGGTTGTTTTCATGTTTCAGAGCTGCCTGGCCGTGGCTGTGATCAGCCCAGGGCAGTTCATGGCCTCCTCCCACACAGGTCACCCCTGCAGTCCTCTGCTTCCCAAATCCTGCCAGTGATGCCCAGTACAAGTATTCCCAGTGGGGTGTGAAGAATGTCCTCACTTGCCCTCCATGTTCCTATAAAGCACTGAAAACTTTACACAGCTCTGTTATCCAGAAAGAAATAGTCAATGCAGCAGTTGAAACACAAAATGAAAAAAAATATATAAAAGAAGAAAGAAAAAAGTGTTGTTGTTTGTTTGTTTGTTTTTTTCCTAAAAGATTTCTCCAGCTCGTGTATTTTCTTTCAGATTACTTATTTATTTTAAGGAACCAAAGTGTTTGCTGACAGAGGCATAAGACCTTTTATAGGCTAAAATAACAGCAATCTATCTCCTCCTGTAACTCTCTGACAGCTACTAAATCAATGACAATAAAGCATCAATGGTTAACGCTGTATGGTTTATTCTGGAAAAAAATAGCTATGAGGGTGCTTGTTGTGATTCCAAAGTTAGGCACAAAAGGGAACTTGGTCTAAAACTGGACATTTGGAATCTGTATCATGTAGAAAAACATGGCAACTCAAAACAACAATGTAAAAGCCAGACTCAGAAAAATTGTAGGGGCTAAAGGGCAAAATTCCTGACTCGGGCACTGATTTGCTGTTTGACCTTGAGAAATCACTTTAATCTTTGATGAAGGCAGGGCTGCTGGTACTTTCCCATTGGTTAGAGGAGAATAGCATCAGTTTTTGATCAGTTATTCGAGGATCTCTGGTGGAAGGCACTAAGCAAGTATTGATTATAGCAGTTGTGTTATAAATGTTGGCTGGAGCAGAATTCGGTTCATGGTTTTCCCACAGGAACAGGAGAGTCAGCACTGTGAGAGAACCTGCAAGTGATGTAAAGTAGATTCCTTTTCTGGTTTGGTTGGTACAGGTTGCTTACAGATAAATCCATGTTTGGAATGAAAGAATACAGCATCTTCTCAGTTGGGTTTTTGCTATTAAAGTTACTTAGTAGTAAGTTTTAAACCTCGTAGCGTTCCTGAAAAGAACAGAAAGTACTAGTAAAGTATTGAATCTGCTTGGAGTGCATTTTAAACAGAGGATTATTTACTGTTTAAGAGAGGGCTATGTATACATTTTCTTGAAACAAGACAATTTAAACACAAGATAGAATTTTGCCAACGTTAGAAGGAGAAGTCACTTTAAAAAGCCTCATAATTAAAAGTTAACAGTGTTGCTTATTTAGAGGAAGGAGCTGTAAAATGGATTGCAGAATTTGTTTCTGTTCAGAAGGCACACTGATTGTGAGGTAAGGAGTGATGTGCGTTGACTGCAGGAGCAGGTTCACTCATTAAGATTTGGGTTCGTTTGCTGTGGTCAGCTTATAAATGACATAGGTTATAGACACAGAGGGACCTCCAAACGTCTAGTCCACTCCTCTAAAGAGTATGAAGCAGACCTATATGATTTCTGATATGTTTCTCTAACATACCACTAGACCTCTAGTGATGGAGATGCAGCCTCAGCAGGAAACCCACTGCACTGCTTCACTAGGCTTTCCAGAAAAATGTTTTTCCTAATGTTTAATCTTTCTTGCTGCAAATTAAACCTCTCCTAGCTTATATTTCCACAAAGAACAGACTATTCCCTTCCTCTTTTTATGACAGCTTTCTATTAGAAGATGGCTACCTTGTATGCTTTCTTCTTTACTTTCAGCTGAACATCCCAGTTCTTTCAGTTTTTCCTCCCTTCTGGACTCTTTTCTTGTAGTCCACACTTTCCTGG
Organism: Lepidothrix coronata; assembly: GCF_001604755.1. Classification (NCBI taxonomy): domain Eukaryota; kingdom Metazoa; phylum Chordata; class Aves; order Passeriformes; family Pipridae; genus Lepidothrix; species Lepidothrix coronata. Next base: position 1,413,858 of record NW_016690210.1, on the reverse strand, counting down.
AGTGCTTTGCCCCAGCCCAGCTGTGTTCTTGCCAGCGCTGGGCAGAACAGAAGGATTGATTCATGTCTCAGAAACCTTATTTTTGTTTCTGTATCTCAGTATGACACTTGCCATTTTCACAACAATGTGATGCTGCTGACTCATGCTCAGTTTGTCATTGACTGTAACACCTACACCCTTATTTGCAGAGCTGTTACCTAACCTGTTTCTCCACATCCAATATTTGCACAGTCTGTTGAGTGTAGGGTATTGCAATTGCATTTTTTTTTACATTTTTTCCCCTATTTTTCTAGTTCACAAGTACAATTTTGCATTCTATTCCTATGTACCTCTAGTCACATTTAGCCTTATTCCATGGTGGTAACTACGAATGAAAACACTGAAGAGGACTGAACTAGGGTATAAGTATGTAGACAGCTCCTCCTAGACTGGGTTTTGCAACTTGCTTGTGTAAATGTTATGTCAGACCATATAAACAGACTTACCGAAGTCAAAACACAGGACATAGACTCATAGAATCACAGAAGGGTTTGGGCTGGAAGGGACCTTAAAGATCATCTGGTTCCACCCCCTGCCATGGGCAGAGACACCTTCTACTAGACCAGGTTGCTCAGAGCTCCATCCAACCTGGCCTTGGACACTTCCAGGGATGGGGCAGCCACAGCTTCTCTGGGCAACCTGTGCCAGGGCCTCACCACTCTCATAGTAAAGAATTTTTTCCTAACATCTAATCTAAACCTTCTCTCTGTCATTTTGAAGTCATCCCCCTTCATCCTGTCGCTCCAGGCTCTTGCAAATAGTCTCTCTTCATCTTTCTTTTCTGCCTCTCCTATATTAAAAAGACTCCTTATCCTTTCAAAGTTAGAAATTAAACTCACTTGAAGTAAAAACCTTTTTTTTTCCTTGTGACTAAAAGCTTGTGAGTGTGTTCCTTTGCTCCAGAACGTTCACAAGGGTGACAGTTACAAAGACCAGTCGTTGGTTCCCTGTGTTTTCTGTCCCTTTTTAGTGATGTGCAGTGTTTTGCACCATTCCAGTCTTCTACTGCCCCCTCACCTGCCCTCCCCTTGTCCTGGGAGGTGACTGCTGGTGCTTTTGAGGTTGCTCGTGACACTTCTGTAGAAATCCTTGGATGAAGTCCATCTTGCCAAACCAATTACTGTCATCTTCCCTTCATAAGGGAAGGACCCTTGGTTCTCTCTTCTGCTATGTCCTTTTTCTACTGTTAGTAACAGAGTAGTTTAAAGGGTACGGTTTTCTAGGGGAGACTTGATGCAAAAGGGGCATTGACCACTATGGTGTTTTTGGCATCACCTGACAGTCACTTTCCCTGCCTGTTAAATAGCTGAGTAACACTTCCCTTGTTTATAGTGAACGAAGATTTTCTCAGTCCCTTTATTACTATTAATGTATTTATGGAATGACTCTTGTTACCCTGAGTCTCCTGCTTATTTTTTTCTCCTTTATCCTTATGTGCTCATGTTTTTCTTTTATATTGTCCTTGGTGACCTGATTTAGTTCCCATCTATTGTGTTCCTCTGTCTTATATCTGACATCAATGAGCAGCTCACCATATATCTTAATTGCTCTATTATGCACGGTAGCAAAATGAAGGGTAAACAGTTTCAGCTCCTGATAATTTTTGCCTAAATTGCTGCTGTGCAATAAGGGTCACTCACTGAGAACCTTTATCATTCATCATTTTGGGAGATTTGACAAGGTGAATGTTCAGGGCTCGCTTTTCTCCCCTCACTGCAAAATCATAACAAATGCCTATCCAAAAAGTTCCTTGGTGTGATTAAAAGTAGGATGACCTATGGTTTAGTCAGCTGTTCTGCAGAGATAGATCCCTGGTAGTCCAAAGAGGTGCCAAATGTGTTACTCATTCCACATATCTTACTATCCAGTGGCTCATAATTAACAGGCACTGATCTCTCTGGTGATCAGTGACAGGAACTGAGGAAATGGCATGGAGTTGTGTCAGGGGAGTTTTAGGCTGGATTTAGGAACATGTTCTTCCCCCAGAGGGTGGTTGGGTGCTCGAACAGGCTCCCCAGGGTAGTGGTCACAGCCCCAAGGCTGCCAGAGCTCAAGGAGTGTTTGGACAATGCTCTCGGGCACCTGGTGGGATTGTTGCGGGGTGCAGGGCCAGAAGTTGGGCTCAATGATCCTGATGCATCCCTTCCAACTCAGGATATTCTATGATTCTATGATTCTGTGACTACTAACAACACTAAACCAATCCAAGAGCTGACTTCAGCTTGTGTTTTGGTTTTAGATCCATGTTTGAGCTGCCAAGGCTCGGTGTGGTGAGATGATCGCGGCGGTTTTACGCGAGTGACGATCATCTGCACCTCCCACTGGGGTGAGCAAAGTGGTTTCTATTAAGTGCTGCAATTCAGCATCTCGTGGTGTATGAAAATGAAAGAGATCAGTGCATTTGTACTGAACCTATTTCCACATCAGTAAAGTGAAGGTGCACTGACAAGACAGCTCCCTAAACCCAATTAGCTAAAGCAAATCCCAAAGATCTGGTCCTATCTTGTTTAAGAAATGTCACCTAACATTGGAACATGTGTTACCAGGAAACACACCTTTTGATCATGTCAAAAGCCTTCAAGGAACCAACGTTCAGATAACCTGCAGATTTTCTGTCAGGAGACATGTGAAGGGAAGAGCAAGGCAAGTTAAGAGAACTCATTTGTAGAGCTTTACATCAATTCAACTCATCAAAATCCTCTAACAAAAATTCCTTTAAAATTAAAACAAAAAGAATATGACCTTAGATGACTAATTTCATTAGTTTGACTAATGTTCATTGGGGATTTTGGAGATTTAAAGCACCATATGAAGCTGAGTATTCTTTTAGACTGCTGCAGGGTTGGATAAATGATCTCACATTTCTCACCTGCCTACACTCTGTGTTTCCACCCCCTCTGCTCACAATCTGGGTTTTGCTACTCTCTCTGGCCTAATGTCTCAGCATGTTCTGACTCCTTCTTAGTGCCAAGACGTACTGAGGAACAGGCTAGAAATAAAGGCAGGTTCCTGTTTACTTTGTACACATACTCCGACATTATTTAACTTCTGTGGGTCCTTGTACATACAGGAAAAGACATATTTGTGGGGAAATGCTAATATTTATTAATTTTCATGTTCATTGTACATGACATTGAACTGGAACCTGTGCTTGGATGTTGTCTTGGAAGACAGTGCCCAAAGCAGTGACCAAAACAGCACTTTGTACAGCAGGAGGGGTTTGTAGAACTGGTTTCCTTGTGTTCCTGCACTTTGTTGTTAAATGAGCAGGAGTGTGCTGCTTGATACCTCTTACTAAGTCCTTGTTTTGAAGGGAAAAAAAAAATCCTGCAAGGCCTCCTAATTTGGCTAACTACTCAGGCCTAACATTGAATCCTTGGAGACATCATGAAGAGGCCTTCATTCTGCAGCAAACAGATTGGCACTGCAGTGATGATAATTGTAATTATCATGAGCATAATAAATAAATGGCAATGCATTTTGCTAGCTTTAGGAGACTGAGTAATCTGGCAAACAGCTTGCTGCACTCTATCACACAATAATGATATTCACTGCCAGCCCGGGAAGTTTACCTAGGGGCTGTGACTCATGTTTGTTTTGAAAGGCACAGCATTAAAGGCCTGTGAATTATGTCTGTTGTGAAGAACACTGCATTTAAGTAATTACAAATGCAAAACTAAAACAAATCCACAAGGCAGGAAAAAAAATAAAAAGAAAAAAGCCAATTGATCTCCCTGTTTCACACACAATTTCAGTCCTTATTTTTCTTTATAAAATTTTTGCCGCTGGGTCGGATCTCTTGGGGTGGTTTAGTTTCTGGTGCATCAGTACTGAATGTCTACTGGCCCATGTGTGGGGTCTCCTGCCCCTACTAGAGCAGCTGGACATCTCCCCCTTCACAATGTTGGAGCATTGTGGGGAATGGAAATGCTCAGGGAACCCAGGGAAAGTGGGTCACTGGGTGTGAGAGTCCTGGTCCACTGTGGGAGCAAATGTTTCAGGTCTTTTTTCTCGCCATGCATAAACCCCACTGTTTAACAGTCATAGGACTCATACTGGTCATGCCTGAGGATGATCTGCTGGAGACAGGCACCACCTTGTCCCCCAGCCCAGAGCACTGAGTGCCACGGCCAGTCCTTCCTTGGACACCTCCAGGGGTGGGGACTCCACCACCTCCCTGGGCAGCCCCTGCCAATGCCTGACCACCCTTTCCAGGAAGAAATTCTTTCTGATGTCCAACCTGAACCTCCCCTGGCACAGCTTGAGGCCATTTTTTCTCATCCTGTCACTGGTTTCCTGGGAGCAGAGCCCGACCACCAACCGGCAACGTTCTCCTTTCAGGGAGTTGTAGAGAGTGAGAAAGTCCCCCCTGAGCTTCCATTTCTCCAGGGTGATCCCCCCAGCTCCCTCAGCTGCTCCTTAGACCCTTCCCCAGCTCCGGTGACCTCCTCTGGACATGCCCTACCACCTCAATGTCTCTCCTGAATTGAGGGGCCTAAAACTGGACACAGCACTCGAGGTGTGTCCTCACCAGTGCCCAGTACAGAGGGATGCAGAACATGGAGCCAGGCTCTGCTCAGTGGTGCCCAGTGTCAGGACAAGAGGCAATGGGCACAAATGAAAACACAGGAAGTTCCATCTGAACAAAATAAACCCACTTTTTCCTGTGAGAGTAATCAAACAGTGGCACAGCCCAGAGAAGCTGTGGACTCTCCTTGGAAATACTAAAAATCTGACTGGGCACAGTCCTGGGCAATCTTGTCTAGCTGACCCTGCTTCAACAGGGAGGTTGGACCAGGTGATCTCAAGAGGTCTCTTGAACCTAAATGATTCTGTGAGAATAGAAATAATTGCCTAAAATCTTCTGGAATGACTCAGACTTCTGACAGTGGTTTCTTGAGTGACTCGGGCCAAACTAAGTCCAGGCTGCTCACAGTCCTGCCTCACTCTCTGGTGCTGGGCACATGTTTCTAACATTCTTTAAAGGCCAATGAGAATTAGCACCAACCCTAAGGCTTTTCAGACTTCTGGGATCACTGGTCACTGGGGATATTTTCTCCAAGCTCTGATTCTGGGAGCTCGACACTGCATGAGCCTGAATTTGGGGAATGCTGAGGTTTTGCTCTGACCTGCTTCTTGGGTAGATAAATTGTGTTATAGAAGGTAAGTTTATTTCTGGGGGTACAGCAGGAAGATGTTAGGAAGATATTAAACATGCATTTGTCTTAGAAATTACAGACATTTATGTTTTTATTTAAAGAGATATGTTATTATATATATGGTTTCTCCTATTGTTTATCTTACCTGTGGGTAACTTCATCAGCTGCTCACAAACAAAAGCGCCCTTGTGCTCAGAGGACTTCCAGGACCAGTGTTCAGATATTTTTCATGCTGTAACAAGCACATGAAGAGCCCTTAGAATAAGGTCCAAAACCTGAAAACACATTAATATCACAAATGACCATTTAGACAAATATTAGGAATGGTGCCTTAAGCGAAATGCTTCAGATTAGACTCTAATAACCAAGAGGAAAACATAATTCCAAATCTTTTTTTTCTTTAAAAATTGCTCCCTGTAAAACGTAGCATATAGGCCACTGAAAAATTTAATTTCAGTTTTGCTTCTTATCCTGGACAGGCACTTAACAGCTTTCCTAAACTGGGGCCAGAGCAAAGAATAAATTATAACTCCAGCCATTTCTTGTGTGCTGAACTGCAGGTTTCCCTGGTGTGCTCCCTGGAGCTGTGGCAGGGAGAAGCTTCTTCTCCTTGTCCTGTGCTCCTCTGGGTCGTGCCACACTATCCAGCATGCCTGGGGTTCAAGTAGTGAAGATACTGGGTACCTGACTTTGCAGATAAACTGGGAGATTTATTTTTTATCAGCAAACCCTGTTACCTCTGCCAGCCTTCTAGTTTCTCACCCAAGTGTTGTTTAGAGTTACTGTCAACCTTTGCTATTGCCAAGCTTTTAGTCAAGATGAGTCAGGCTAAAATAGGCATCGAAGAGTAATGCATAAGACTTGGGAAAATAAGTTAGAAATCTTTCACATTTGCCTTCTAGCTTCTGAGTTATTCACAGCACATTTGTTTGGTGTTTCTGTGCAAACTTTGAGGCTGGAAATCATCTTGAAAAAACAAGTAAGATAAGGTAGTGTTACAGAATCATAGAATGGTTTGCTAAGGAGGGGACCTCAAAGATCATCTTGTTCCACCCCCCTGCCATGGGCAGAGACACCTTCCACTAGCCCAGGTTGCTCCAAGCCCCCTCCAACCTGGCCTTGAACACTTCCAGGGATGGGGCAGCCACAGCTTCTCTGGGCAACCTGTGCCAGGGCCTCACCACGCTCACAGGGAAGAATTTCTTCCCAATATCTACTCTGTCAGTGTGAAGCCACTTCTCCTTGTCCTGTCACTCCAGGCCCTTGTAATTAGTCTCTCTCCATCTTTCTTGAGGGTTCCCTTCAGGTCCTGGAAGGCCACAATTAGGTCACCCCAAATCCTTCTCTTCTCCAGACTGATCAATCCCAAATTTTCTCAGCTTTTCCTCCTTGCCTCCAAGACTTGAGGCACGATGGAAAACACCCAGGCTAACCAGGGTAAGCTGAAAACTGCTGTTGATGCTGGGTGCCCCAGTACCTCTGGCATTTCCAACAGCCTTCTATCAAGGAGAGCAGCCCATGGCCATGGCACAGTGGCACCATTTCAGCTGTGTGACCTGTTCTTCTCCTTCTTTGTAATTTCTTGAGGTCTGAGGTGCTGTGTTCCCTTCCTGCATGAAAAAAGTACTCAGAAATTCACTTGCATTTTTCTCTTCCGTTCACTCAATGTGTGATTTTTTTTTTCTACTGCATTAAGAACAATTAACTTGGTGCCACATCTTAGGTCAGCATTAATTATGTCATTGCTGTGTATCATTCATATGTGATATTCATTCTGCAAGTTGCATTATCTATGTAAGACATTCTATGCATTTTGATTGTATGCATCTAGTATAACATATTGATAAATTTTAAAGTTGCATAGCTTAAGTATTGCAGTAACCACTGAAATTTCACACAGCAATAATGAATTACTCTTGTAACCAAGGAGTGCAGTGTGCTTAAGCATAGTGAATGTGGAATAATATGTACTGAAAGCAATAGTTCAAAAATACATTCTCAGTTTATAGGATGGTAGCTCAATAATAATCCCTTGCTGTGTGTTTTGATTCACAGTTCCATTATGGAAACTGCCTCTTTCTCTGCCAAAGTCTTGGCTCAGAAGATTCACAGTTGATCCCCGTGAAAAAACAGGTGATTGGATTTTACTCTCATTATCCTGCCTCTGGTTGTGTTGCTTTAAAAGTATGATTCTGGAAAAGAAGAAAGGAGAAAGGATGAAGTTTAAAACAACCCTTAAGCATCAGAAATCAGAAAGAGACTACCTGGGCAGCAGACTGGGCAATATCTGCCTCTGGAATAGTTGATACTGGCCCGTGTCAGAACCCAGAGGCTGAAACAGGAGGGCTTTGGATCTCATCAAATATGGTAGTTCCCTCCTGTAAAAGAATTATCAGAGGGATAAAAACCCCAACCTCACTCCAAGGCACTTGGGTAAATAAAACTTTGAGTGGAAAGAGTGCAGACTGGAGGAAGAGCCAGAGAAGGAAAGAAGTATTGGTGTGGAGAAAGGATTAAAGGAGGACAACTTTCCATAACCTGCTCATGTGGAAAAGAAAAAAGAAAAAAAAAGGACAAACTCATGAAAAGAGATGGAAGACAGCGGATAAATATGATGCAGGTGAGGTGTTTTTGCTTTGTTTGGCAAAACAAGAACTGGCTGAGACTTTTGGAAACGTTTGCTGTAGACTTCTAGCAAGGAAGTTGCACAGTGCTGGAAGAAGGTAATGATGTGCTAATTTTTGGAAACTTTAATAAGTTTAACCCGAGAAACTTTAAACTGGCTCATTTGATCTTGCCTCCAGGAAGACTCCTGGATAAGCTTTTGTTTTACCTTGAGTGGGGCAAAAGCTAAAATGTGGTTGTGTAATGCTGTCATCCAACACTCCCTCCAGGTAGAATAAGTATTCTGTTGACATGATTTATTCTGATTTCTGAGAGGTATCTGAATGGCTTTTGTGTGCCCCTTTGATAAAAAAAAACCACACAAAGGCAGCAGTAGGGTGGGTTAAATTGTCCTTGCTCATGGGCCATGGGAATGATGCAGGTAATGGGGGTGTTAACATAAGGTTTCTCCAGGAATCTGTTCTCGGTTGGGTGCTGTTTAGTATCTTCAGAACTAACCACAATAAATCACAGGTGATGTCACAGACATAAATAAACAGAAAAGAGAACTGGTTACTGATACAGCCTTGCCTTGATCTCCTGAGGAGGTGGGTTCATCTGAACAACATGCATTTTACTAATGTGACATGCCAGGGCACACATCCAGGGACAGAGAAAGGACTTCTCACTTGTAGGACCGGGCAGTGCATTCCCAAGGCAGCAGATCTGGAGAGGAGGCAGAGGCAGTAGCAGGTAATCAATCAAGCATGAGCTCCAGTGCAGAGGCAGAGCTAAATAGCAATGAAAGGAGGAGGAGGGGGGCAGGACTTCTGATTATTAGCGGGATCACCTCGGGAATACCATCTGCTTGGATGTCAACGCCTGAACAAAGGGATGTTGACAAGTTAGAGGTGATGAACCATGTGAGGTCTGCGCAATTTGCCTCAGCAGAGAGGAAGTTGCAGCTCTCAAATATTAGTCAAGATAATAAAAGGTATCACATCCGAGGTATTAAATGCATCAGTCTTTTAAAAGCTGGCTGTGTAAAATGGCTTGAAGCTTCAAAGATGCAGAATTCCTGCAGCTGCCTTTGGCATAAATCAGATTTGCAGGTGCTTCACTCCTCTCTTTCTACTTAGAAGCTTAGACATGAAGCCAGGAACATGAATTTTATTTTCTGGTTCTGAAATCCTTGTTTGGAATCAGGGAATATCCACAGCAAGCTGGCTCTGTCACACACCTTGATGCCATTTCAGAAGAATCTCCCTGTTCTTCAGCTAAGGGGAAGGCATTTCTCTAGGCATGTGGGATCCTCAAAGCCATCCTTGCCTTAGGTTTGTGCACCTTTAGAACTGCAGAACTGATTTGTTTTCCCAAAAAGCCAAGCATCAGTTCCCAGCAGAGCAATCTGCTTCCTGTGCCAGACTTCCAAGCTAACCCAACTGATGGTATTTCAGACTTTTCTCTCTGCTCTGCCCAAGTCTGGAGTTTTCATCTGAATATTCCTCTTTGAGGAAATGATTATTTGGCTAAGGATCCCAAGTTAGATATATTTTGTCAGGATATTAACTCATTAATATGGCAGAAGAACTGAATATGTTTCCTCCCCTTCTAGCACTAAGCAACCAGGCAAGGAAAAAATGTCAAGTTTTTGGCCAGATTCGACACAGGAGTTCAGCACAGCTTTAAAATTTTTTCCTTCAGATGCATTTAGCAGTATCTATTCAAGGAGCTGTGCAGAAATACTGTGGGTACATTGGCATGTTCTCTTGAAATCCTAACACTGCTCTTTGAGGGAAATGCATCACAGGAATATTTCAGGTGCCGTGCTGCCCATGAATCATGCATAATGCTCTCACTCCAGGAATGTTTTCTTTCAAAGGGTGGGGTTTTTTTCTTTTTTTCCTGCAATCTGGGACCCCAAGCATTCCTCAGAGTTCCTGGTAATAGTGCCTGTTCCTAAAATAGCAGTTTCTGGCAGCAGAAGCACACCCTGAGCTCTGCCACGCCGCTGGTGCTCAGGTGAGCAGTGACACCTACGCTGATGCCATCTGGGCTCAGCGGCAGGACCGAGGACAGCGGCAGGGCTGGGGTGATGCCCGGGGGAGAAATGTGTTTTCCAACTCCACAGAGCAGGGATTATAAGAAAAACAAGCACCAAAAGAAGGCGGAGAAGTCTTATACTCAGCTGCTTTTTTGTAAGACTAATGTTGTGTCAGGGGTGTTCATGCACGAGGGAATTCAGCCACACGAACGTCACCCACTGGGGCCTCTGCCACTGCAGTGTCAAATCTGGCAGCTGAATATCCCCCCAGCCAGGACACACTGAACAAAACCAACAAAAATGTGGGGAGACTGCTAGTGAACCCCTTGAAGGGAGCGAAGAGAATTGCTAATGAAAGAATGAATGTTTGGTGGCAGATCTGTAAAAGGGGAATAGAAGTGTTAGCAGATCGAAAATAAGAAGTGATCCCAGTTTAGAAAAATTCTGGAGGGTTTAAGTTTTTTTTCTTCATAAAATGCTTTTTTTGTGAGAAAGCAGCTTGTTCTCATGCTGGTTTTAATTTCTTTCAAGAAGTTGCAGGTTTTTCGTAGAACTCAAATCAAGGGCAACTCTTCTCTGCAAATCTTTCCATTTTCAACACCGAAAGCTCTCCTTGTTGAGTGAGTAGGAAGGGAGAATATGGTACCAAAAAAAAAGCCCAACTCCCTTAAAACTTTCCAGGTGTCAAATTGCATCCACAACATCTGCAAAACAACCATTTATTCCAGCCAATTTAAAAAAGAAAATCCTGTTCTTCTCCCTTACACTCTCCAAATTTCCAACAGTACCACCATGGGATGAACCATTTGGGTGTCATGAATCTGTCAAAGCTGGAGGGACACTCTCCAGGGAAAGGGAGAGCAGAGAGAGCAGAGGAAAGCTCATCATCATCATCATCCACCACTGTTGAGGACTGTTTAGGAAGGAAGGCAGCAAGCCAGTGGCTGTTCTGTGGGAGGAGAGAGAAATGGAGCTTGAGTTTGAAGAAGTCAAGAAGAGGATGGGGATTGCATCACAATGACAGTGGGCATTTCAGATCTAGGTAGGTTTTTGGTGGGGCTCTTGTCCCTTTGGTTGGTTTTTTGTTTTTTGCTTTTGTTTTTTTAAAGATTAAGTAATTGAATTCAAATGTTTATTGGGTTAGCTGAGCTCCACAATGAGACACTTCCTAAATCTTTTTCTTGTTTGTGAAGAAATATACATTCAGAACTGATATTTTTAAACCTCCTTCACATACAGTGGTTGCTTTCCAAGCCCTCCAGGAAATCCTGGATGCATACTTAATGTCTGCCTGGCTGCTAACAGCCAAGTAACCGAGCTTGAACACATTTTTCAGGCGAGGAACTATCACCGGGATATTACCAGGTAAAGGTGAGCAGTTCAGGCAATCACTGGGAAGACAGGCTTGTGAAACTACTGATTCAGCACCGTAATGTTTAGGTAAATGCTACAACAGCTCTTTAAAAGAGAAAAGCGAGACACTTCTTACGTGTGACTCACTAATCACTGTCTGTGCTGCAGAGCCTGGAGTACAAATTCCTTTTGTCATGAAAATGCTTGCTCCTTTGATCCCCACAACATCATTAAACAGTTTCTAAAGAGTAAGTAAATCTTTTGGCACATTCTTTGCAAAATAAGCGTTTCAGGACTCAGACGCATGTGGGTGTGTTTGTGATGCTGAGGAGATTGATACCGATACAATTTTTAGCAGCGGGTGCAGACTGTGCTTTGCTGAAGGAAAGAGGGAGAGGTTTCTCCACCTCCTTTTCCAAAGCAAATATGTAGAAAATTGAAATGCACGTGGTAGCCATGCAGGATTGCTGCAGAGAGGCTGCTGTTGGAAATTAAACCCATTTTGCCTGTCTGTAGGATGGCTATGGATGTAAACCTCCCAGCTGACACATGACATGTGCCCATCAGCACACTTTCCAAAGGGTTTTGAAGAATTTTATTAGTTCTCGTAGGTGAAATGCAGAGATGGTTTTTCTGGAGAGTCTGGTGCTGTTGAGGGCATTACCAGCTTTTGTTCATGACCAGCCAAGGCTACAGGCTGGTGGTTGTGGTAACTTTAGGTTGTGTCCTGTCTCCTTGAGGACTCAGTGCAGGTTGAAGGCACATGGAGGTTATTTTGTTTTTCAGAGTGTGTGTGGATCACTTTCTGAGCTGCTTTAATACCTGGCAGTTGTGGGGGTTTTGTGGCCCCATGCACATCAGCCCAGTGCCTGGAGCAGCTGCCCTGCTGACCTTCTGGTAAATTTAAGGGGCAGGGGCCAGAATAGCTATGCATAAAAATTTCTCTGAAGGTTTTCTGGTATTTATCTAGTAAGTTCACAAGGCTTTAGCTAAAATGGGAAGAGCTTATGAGCTTACTGAAAGAATACTGTAAATCTGAACCATTCAAAGAAGCACGACTATTTAGGAGTGTAAGAACAGCATTCTCATGCCACATAGCACTCTGTGTGAAATAAGTTTATACCCTTCCAACACGCCATCTGGCAGCAAACAGTATATTGGTTTGCATCCCAGCCTGTGATCTTGCAAGAAAAATTAAGTCATATATAATAAAATGCATTTTTAAAAGACAATGTTTTCAGTAATTTTCACTGGAACGAATGAACTTCAAAGTGTTTCCAGTTATCTGTCAGAAAATGTTTTGGTAGACAAGTGGCTGCTCTCAATTGCAATGTGCATGTGAGCAAAGGGGTTTGTGTCACAGTCAGACAGATGTTGTTGGGGTGCATCTGCACCTCTGAGTGCTGAGAACATTCAAATCTGCACTCCTGCCTGAACCATTGCACTGGGAGGACTCAAATTGTGGGCTTTCATATGGTACCAAAATGTGGGTGGAAGTAGTTGTATGTTTGGGAGAAAATGGAGCAAGTCTGGTGATTTAGGAAATTGGAGGCTGATTGGAGTGAGATACAATCTCTGGAAGTTCATACACCTGAATTCCTCTAGAACTGTTTTCTCTCTCTGATAATGATACCCTTAAATTTTAGGGGAGATGATTCATGTCTGTGTTGGATAAGGCATCTCTCCAGTTTAAAGCATCTTCATTCCTAGTACTGTGATATTTGAAGGAAAAGAAAATCTGGTGAAAGGAAGTAACAAATATTTGTTTAAAATTCTCAGCAAATCAGGCAAAAAGCTTTCATGTAGTTGGATTATGGACAAGTGAGTATCTCAAGGAAAATAAGATAAAATACGTGCTGATAGATCTGTTCTTATTAAGTTTAATGGGGGAAATTAGGCTGCCCACTTGATATATGATGAAATGATTAGGAAGGGCCTTCTATCTGGCTGTATACACAGGGCTGCAGAGATTAGATCATGTGAAAAATAAGAATTGGAAGCTCAGATTTACAGGGATGAGGATGGGTTAAAATAATTCATGGAGAAACTGCTGTAATTAAAAACATTCTATCTAATATTCAGTCTGTCTGTCTCCTTCCATTAAGGGGGCATCTTCAAATTCACATTAATATTCTCTGTGCCTCACCCATGTCTAGGAACTCTTTCATTTGTCACTCCATGTAAATTTAAATTCTACCCTCCCAATCAGTGTTTTGAAAAACTGGGATATTGAGTAAGTATATAATTCTTAGCTTAGACACTGAACATCTGTTGCCATTTGTGTCCAATATGTAATTACAGCAGGGGGAGCTGGACAGTTGGAGATTAAAAAGATGCTGCTTAATCTTCCACCACATGTTTCTACTTAAAAAGAATAACACACTAGAGAAATCTCATACTCATGGTGTATCTTCTTCTCCCTCTATCCTTACTCAAGGCTTCATTTGATTTCTGCCTGGAATTGCCACAGTCCTTTTGTTTGGATCTGGGAGTGTGTTCACTCAGACCTTGTGTAGCCCCTGTGGTAGGGCATGTTCTGAAGGACTCCCTGATTTTCTCCTAGTAAAATATTGCATCTTGTGCTCTTCCTTACTGCAAAGCAGTGTGCCCAGTGTCCTTTGCAAAGGTATTTACACAAATGTGTACTTAGGAGCTGATTCCACACTTTGACCTTTAAAAAGAGCCTGGAAGGAAAAGCAGGGTGCTGATGACTGGGCTGGATGGGGCTCTGAGTAGCCTGGTCTAGTGGAGGGTTCCCTGCTCATGTTTGTTTGGAACTAGATGATCTTTAAGGTCTCTTCCAATCCAAAACATTTTATGCTTCTCTGTGGAGCAAGAGATGATCTTGCAGGAGCAGATAGTGGGAGCGGGAAGGGTCACACTGGAACCACGTGAGGTGGGGGGGGTGTTTTGCTGCAGCTGCTGAGTAAGGAAGTCATGTCTCTTAGAACTTTCTATCCCCTGGAAGCCCTTGAAAAATGTGAGTGCAAAGTTTCATGAGACTGACAAAACAGTTGTTGTATTTCAGTGGAATATGTTTCACTCATTTTGTGCTCAAGAGGGGAAACTCATTTTACTGCTGGTAGGAATACAATGCCTAATGAGATGTGTCCACACATACCTATTCTAAACTAATACAGTTTTTATATTTGTGCTGTTGGCTTCTGTACTTTTCCAAGTACATCCTTCTAATCTTTATTAAAAGTCAAAAATTATATTTGTTTGGTTTTGTTGGTTTGGTTTTGTGTTTTGTGAGGGGTTTTTTTGAGGGTGGGGGTTTTTTGCCTTTTTTTTTTAAAGAAAACCTAATATACTGAAAATTTCATCTTGTCTAATTTTCTTTAGGACAAAACTGCAAACATTGGTAAAATATAAAGTAATTTCTTCTTCTCCTTTTTCTTCTTTTTCTTTTTCTTCTTCTTCTTCTTTTTTCCAGAAGAAAATTAACTTCCATGCCACCTCGACAGGATTCTGATTTTCCTAGGAATAGACTTTGGGACTCAGAAGGATTTACTGAGAGACATATGTGAGACTCAATTTCAAAATGTCACATGTATTAAATTCATCCCTTAACATTATGGCATGGTAAGATGGTCTGCCAAACATCTTAAAAGGTGTTTTGCTCAAACAGCAGGTTCTCCTAGCTGATAGAGACAATTCAAGAAGAACTACTGACTTGTTTAAATTGAAATATAAACACAGTTATACCTTAAACAACCTCAGAATTGCTTCTGATGTGAAATTAGTAACAGTGATGTGGATGAGGGAGTGCACAACGTTGGGTGTTGAAAGATGGTCACGAGTAATGCTTCCCCTTTCCAGTCCAACTGCATTTTATACCCTCTCCTAATCTTTAATCCTGGAAAAAAGCAAATTAAGATAGAAGAGACCTGGGCCCAGAGTCAAAGCTTGCTGAAAGCAACTGCAAAGATTCCCTTTGGCTTTGGTGTGACCTGCAGCCATTCCTGCCAGCTCTGTCAGCCCTCCCGTGTGCCCACCCTCTCTGAGTCTGTGGCTTCTGTCCCTTCCCTCCTTCTCCAGGCATGGACTGGGGACCTGCACAACCACCTCCTTGAGCTGCTTGCCCTTGAGCAGTCCACTTACAGAATCACAGGATCATTGAGTCATTCACGTTGGAAAAGACCTCGGAGATCACTGAGTCCAACCTTTAAACGATCTGCACCTTGTCAACTGGATCATGGCACAAAGTGCTCTGTCCAGTCATTTCCTGAACACTTCCAGGGATGGGGACTCTGCCACCTCCCTGGGCAGCCCCTTCCAGTGTTTAACCATCCTTTCAGTGAAGAAATTCTTCCTGATATCCAACCTGAACCTCCCCTAGTGCAGCCTGAGGCCATGTCCTCTCGTCCTGTTGCTGGTTTCCTGGGAGCAGAGCCCTCAGCTGGCTACAACCTCCTTTCAGGCAGTTGTAGAGAGCAAGGTCCCCCTTGAGCCTCCTTTTCCCCAGGCTGAACACCCTCAGCTCCCTCAGCCCCTCCTCATATGATTTACTCTCCAGACCCTTCCCCAACTCCACTGCCCTTCTCTGGACGTGCTCCAGCCCCTTAATGTCTTTCTTGTCGTGAGGGAACCAAAACTGAACCCAGGATTTAAGGTGAGGCCTCGCCAGTGCCAAGTACAGAAGGACAATCACTTCCCTGGTCCTTCTGGCCACATTATTTTTGATACAGGCCCGTGGTCTTCTTGGCCACCTGGGCACACTCTGGGTCATGTTCATCTGCTGTCTCCAGCACCACAAGGTCCTTTCCCACTGTGCTGCTTTCCATCCACTCTTCCTCCAGCCTGTAGCACGAAACTTGAAAACCTTCAGGTGGCTGAAATGGAAAAATAACAGTGTACAGGGACTTCAGATGTGTGCCAGACCGCTTCAGTGAGGGGCACATCAGGAAAGCTGTTCCACATCATCTGAATGCTCTGTTTCCTCCACCCCAGGTAAACACCAGACCCTTTGAAAACGTGACCTTGAGGCCTTGGCCGGGTGGGCAGAATTCTGCCTGTGGAGCAATTTTTTGCTTGAATCAGTTTTCTGGTTCCAGGAAGATGATATGTGGAGCAGCAAAATGCAGTCCTGGAACTTGAAGGTGACAGATTATTTACAGAAAACGAGTGGGTGTGTGGCTGTGTGTGTTTGTCTGCAGTTTTTGTGCTGCCTAAATGCCAGTGGCCATTTAGCATCATTGCATTACAGTCACACGCTTTGCAGAGCATTTAAACCATCCACAGGAGGAGGTGTGGGGGGAGTTAAGAGTCAATACATTCATTACTTGCACGGTTCTCCATGTGGCTGCCATAGCTCATTTCTGGTCAGTGTTAAATTTGTATCCACAGTCAATACTGAAAAAAAAAATATTCTTTTATTGCACCATTACTGTTTTCATGTTTCTTTGGTTACTCACTGTTCAACTCCTTTGTTCTTTCTGGGATCTGTTTTTCCCAGGAACCTCCAACCCACCTCAATTTCACAGGATTTTGATTGCCTCAAAAATTTTTCAGGAGTTTTTCCTGTAAGCTTACAATTTTTAAGGGGTTGCATAATACATGTTTTCATCTTCTGTGGTGTCTTTGGAAAATTGTGTCAGAAGAAACATACTTAGAACAGTAGAATTTAATTATGCATTAAAGTGCTTCAAAACCCATGTTAGTCTATGGACCAGAATAATGGTACAAGCATCTTCACAAAGATTTGCTGGATTTTGCCAATATATGTTTCTTAGAGCAGCCTGTGCTACTCCTTTGTTTTGGATGTGCACGAAATCTTTATTTATGTGAGTTCTTCATTCACATCGACTGTCCCCTGTACATAAACAAATGAGAGCATCCAAACAATATGATTTCACCTCAAAATTATGAAGAAAAAAACGGTGACAGAAAAACACCTATATGCTTAAAGAATAACAGACATTATTGTAGCTTGATTGCATCTTTTCTCCCTTATTTTAAAGACCTATTTCTTTTTGTGATTAATGATTTGTTGTTTTAGTGATAGTGATTTATATCACAGAATCATTTACTGTCAGAAATGGATACGTAGGTGCTTGCATATTTCTGATAATTCTAAGTTGAAGAAATCTTTTTAGTGGAAGATCATAAGGAAAAATCAGGTTTATCGTTTTCTCAAAACACATTAAAAATGAAATTCTAGTTTTCCATCAAGGAATTTTCCCCCTCACTAGGTGGTGGCTTGAGTTTTATTTATTTAATACTGTGCAGTGAGTTTGTGGCCAAAGGTAGGCTGGGACCCGGAGTCTGGGCTTTCTGTGCTGCCCACAGCCACAAGATTGTCCTGTGGAGAGGTCTAAGGGCCAGATAGTTGTGGTGTTTCACAAACATACCGTTTCAACGTGGAAATGTGCTTTATTTTTATTTTTATGATGAAATAGACCCGGTTTCTTAAGCACAGAATGTACTATCTGCCCTTCTTTCCTCCTGAACATGCTTTTGGAAAATGATTGCAAATTCTTGCAGAGCGATTACAGTGACAACTGCAGGAAAGCTCCAGCTCTGCAAGAAAGTGATTGATGGTCAGTGCTGGACACCTGCATATTGGGTCCCTCCTGAAATGCATTCACTTAATCTCAGGGGCATTCATTTAATCTAAACTGCATTTTGCAAACTTGAGCACACTGCTCAAGCTGGAGGGAAGCAGTTTTCTTTCGACAGTATCCATTTGTGGGCAATAGTATGTAACAAGGAGTGTGTATTACTAGAGCTGTCTCAAAGTAGAAAGACCTGGAAATTTGCTGAAGATGAGATACACTTCCAAAGTCCTTAAAATGCAGGTAAAAATAGCCAAGGTTTTCCCTCACAGACGTCACTTAATTTGTTCTCCCTTTGTGAAAGTCATCCAGCACTTCAGGGGCTGCAGAAACTGCAACTTGGATCTTTTCGGAGAAGAGAATTTTATCTTCTGTCTCATTAGCTTCCTTCTAAGTCCATATTTTTTTTTTTCAGTGCCAGGCAATGTTTGCAAAGCTTCCAATCTCAGAAATTCCTTAAAACTTTGATAGTACCATCGCTGTTTCAGTGTGTTTTTCCATCGACTCCACCAGGCTCTGCGTCAGTGTGTTTGCAGTTCCTGAGCTCTTTGGCACAGCAAGCCTGTCATATGCTTGGTGATGCTCAGAAATCGCAGTTTTGTGGTTCTAGGCAAATAACAACAATACTACTAATGCTATTTTGCATCTGCTAATGGAAGACATGAAGTTCTTTTAACGAATCTATAGGCTGCTGTTCTGGTGGGGGCATTTGTCTCTCGCCCCCCTCCCCCCAACAAAATGGATTTTCTGACATTTCTGTGACCTCTTAGAGAAAGAATTAGGTGCACAGTTACCAAGCAACAGAAAGTCAGGCAACACACTTTCGAAGCCCTCTAATTGCCCATAATGGTTAAGAGCAGCATCCACGTTCACATCCTTGATACTCTGCTGCGGGAACTCATTTACCTTTTATTATCAGCCTGGTGTTAAGATGTAACCACCAAAGGAGGAGGTGCAAGTCTGAAGGGTCTGCAAGACTTGGAGCTCCTCTGCATATAGAGGGCCATAAGGATTGTCATTTTCGCAATTCATGCCTCACATTTCATTTTTCTGGAATATTTTAAGTGCTTAACTCGCAAGAGAGAAGGCACATTCATCTCTGCAATATTAAAACCAAAGTGAACGCGAAAAAAATAACTTACAAAGTCTTTCAAAGATTTAAATGAGAGACCAAAGAAAGGCTTTAAAGCACAATATATTCTGACAACTTATCCTCTAAGGTTTTAAAATGACACGTTTCATGAGTCACACAATGAAATCTCGGGGGGTGGGGGGAGAAATGCATGAATACATGTTTGAGAATTTGAAGGATTTCGGGTTTTTTTTCCTCCATCTTGTACCTGACTGCATGTGAGGAGTCAAACTGTCCTCTCCTTGCATGGCATATCTGGGACACTGCGTGCCACTCCTTCCTGAAGCTTTTCCATTGTCTTCAAGGGCTGTGGCAGTCTCCACCTGCTTTCCTCAGGGGGAATTTGGGAAGTGTTTTGCTTCTCTCTCATGGAGATCATCATGGAGGGACAGTCCTAGACTTTTCCACTGGGCATTTTGACCTCACCTCGTTGTTTCCTGTGGAGGATGGTCTTGGCCATGGGCTGGGACAACTGACAGTCACTGACTGCTCTCTCCCACTGCTGTTCCTTGGGGAATCCCTTTCAATCCCAAGAGGCAGAGGTGTACAAGAGGCCTGTGCTCTGGATACCTGTGATCTGCTTTCCCCCTCTGCAGCAAGGGCTGGTTTTCACATTCAAAAATGGCTTCTGGGTATTTCTGTATATGCTTTCATTTATTTTCAAGCATACAGACATGTTTCATCAGATACAAAGCTCTGGAGCTTCCTTCTCATGTAATTTACACTGGGGTTTGCTCTGGTGAAGTTAATAGACATTATATTTGCATAAATAAAGACAGGGCCAGAAACTCAGCTTTTTTTTTTTTTTGTCCCAAGACGTAAAGAAAAGCATACTGTAAACTTAGCATGGCATTCTGAGCAGGAAAGCACCTTGCACATGATCTGTGCCTCCAGTATTTTTTTTTTTTTTTTTTTTTTTTCCCTTTTGCTGCTGTCCTCCAGCCAGAACTGAGGTTTAATGGAGTGGTATCATATGGTGGAGGTGAAATGGCCGAGGGCTCAGTCATGCAATCTGTCAGTGCTAGAGCTCCAGTCCAGCAAAGCCCGTAGGCACCCGACTGCTTTCAGAGAGCCTCACAAAATGATACAATTCTTCAAAATGAGCCATGAATTGCCGAGAAACATGCACACAGGGAAGGTGGGTACTCAGTATTCTGAACTTAGAGGGGGAAAAAAAGGAAGCTGAAGTTAAAGCAGCCACATATACAAAGACGTTTGAGCTGTGTTTTTCTATTTAGGACCTTTTTACTTCAATGACTGCGCAATTACCATAATTTCCAGTGGAGTTACTTCGAAATTGCTATGTAGTTTATTGTATCTGTCTAATTAACTTGTCTCACGACTGTAAGTGGAATGTACCACCACTTCCAATCTGGAAAGGACTTCTTTGGAACGATATTCTGACAACTCAAGAATATTTCTGCTGCGTTTTCAGTTCTGAGAGTAGGTATTGTTTGGAGACATACAGTCTGGAGGCATGGGAGGAAAGGGAGAATTACTGTGTTTGGCTAGTGCCTAAAATGGAGCTACTTTTCCTGCTTTTGGTTAACCTCTTTTTAATAGGAATTCATCATAGAGTGAATTAGAATTTCCATGAGGAGCTACATGTTAGAAAAGCAAAAATCCTGGCTGAATTTGGATTTTTATTGCTGTAGGACACCTGAGAGCATATTTATGCTGATTCTTGCAGTTAATATGGAAATTTAAGCGATATCTTCTTACAATTATACAAACCCCTTAAATCTTACCCACCTTCCTATTATCAGAAATTCAAATATTAACAGTGTAATCAGCACTGTCGTTGGTAGACACATCGAGACATAAATATCAAGTCTTCTCCCTGTAAGCCAGTTTTACACCTGGGAACAGCAAAGCTGTAGTGGGAGGCTGCAGAAAGATTCCCATCCTAACATATATTTTATTTTTCCCTGTTATTGCAACAGTTGTGCTGATGTCTAGCACATCACTGCTGTACTTCATGTAACACCCTGCTACCAGCAATAGTTGTCTCAGCCTTTTGATAGCAGAAAGCCAAACAGATGTGGTTCTCTAGGAATGAGAAGCCTTTGTAGGAAGCTTGCTTTAAAAAAGGAAGGTTCATATCTGCATGGTTTTTTTGAAATACACTCGTGAAGGATAAAGCAAGTTCCTGATGATAAATTTGCTGGTTTTGAGGGCAGTGAGAGAAAAGATATCATACATGTGTGCCCTCACAACATAGGCACTGTCTGGAGAAAGATGCTGTGGTTCTCAGAGTAATTGGGCACAGTTCTGAATTTTTGGTTGGTGTAAAGGATACAGACCAGAAAAGAAGGGTTTTCTATTGGAAATGAAGGGAAGATCAAGAATGCAATTTCCACTGCTCATTCTTCTCCCCAGTCCAAAGGACACACACATCCTTATGTGTATCCATGTGTTCTCTCCAAACTGTTTGCATATGTAAAATCTTTATAAGTCTAAAACACTACTTCTTCTCTAAGAGTCCTACAAGGACTACATCCAATATGTTTTTAGTTCTGATTTACTTCTTTTCAGTGGGTAACATTATACTACATAGCAGAATATTAACCATCTGCCATGAATTTTCTTTACTGTTATTCCAGCTTTGATAAAGTCTCTGGAAGATTTTTATTTGAACTTTAATCACCCCCAGCTCACATCCCTGGACATTTTTATCTCTGCCTCCTACCCTGAGAACCTCTGGCCCTCATCTGGAGTCCCCATTTCTTTTGTATTTAGGGTGGAATCTAGAGCTGTCAGTAGAGGAAGACATGAAAATACCTGTCATTCTCAAGTTCCAATCTCCTTTCTATTGATGGCATTTCTGGATTCTGGACTAGCAGCCCCCAGCATCTCACCCTCTGCAGATTTCTCCAGCTCTCAAAAATAGAAAATTGCTCTGGGATTTTTCCTGGAAGGCACTATGAGTTTGCAAAAATGATTGCTGCAGAGGACCTCAACTGAATAGCAGCCCTTGTGAGTGCACTCAAGAAAAACAACTCCAGAATTGCTGCGGAGTGTAACTACAACTGTATTTTGTTTATTTCATGAACACCATACAATATTACAGGCATAGATTAGCCAGCAAAGTCAGATGTAGGTGCTGGCTGGGGCTTCTGGCACTTGCTTGTTATGCAAATAGCAAACAGCAGTAGTAACTCACTCCTAAAGGTAATGACAACATACATCTGCTTCCTTATTTTAGCCTGTTCTCGGAGCCATCTGCACCTTGGGGCTAGTGTCAGTGAAGACTTACTAGTTCCAGCCATGCACATGTAATATTAAAAAGCCAGGGAGCTGTAGATGGCATCTCCCTCTTCACTGTCAGACCCTCCTCCTGAATGCAGTAAGTACCATTTCACAGCAAGAAATGGCCTCGTTATCCAGCTTGGATTGTGGCAGCAACACAACTCTGACCGATTGCTGCTCGGTCCTCATCTGTTTGACTCCAAAACTGCTCACACGTTCAGCCCTCTCAAGTCTGGGTCCTGCCACAGATCATCTCGTGTCTGGCGCTAATTCTTGAGGGCGCAGCTCACGTGAGTACCTTCTGTGCCTCACAGGGACCCACTCCTGGAGGTGTGCTCTTGGGCAAGGGGGTTTGAACACCTGGTTCAGAGAGGCTGAGGCAGCAGGGGGCTGGCTGTGGTCCCCACAGCTGCTTCAGTAGCTGCTCAAGTGTGCGGATCTGAGGTTGTCCCTGGAGATGGTCGTTGTCAGCCTCATCAGACCGGGACGTGGGATGTGTGCTCAGCTCAGCGCTGGGCTCCGGGAGGCTTTGTGGAGTTGTCTGGGACATTCCTCTGGGAAGGAGAGCTTTGATGTGAACTCATGCTTCTTTTGGTTTTGATCACCCCAGGTGTCTCCGTTTCTGGTGGGGATGTAGGCACTGCAGTGATGAAGGCAAAGGCTGGCCTTCGCAAGGGAACTGGCACTATTTCGGGGGAGCTTTTTTTGTTTTAAAAAAATGAAAGCTGTCTCCTGAGCCAGGATGAATGAAGATGGAGGGAAAGGTTTTTGTATTGAAGAGCATCGTTCTACAAAATATCCATGTCCAAATTATTTTCAGGTTTCGCAGCCAAGAGGCTGAGGTCTTCAGAGTCCAGCTCCATGGAGCAGAGATAAAATGGGAGAAAATCTCAAACTGAGGAGCCTTGATTTTCCCTTCTGAACTTCCCCTGCCCAGGCAGATATGGCTCTGTTTGGGGCCTTTTTTTTTTTTTTCCCCCTGAAAAACTTGACATGAAAAGAGTTAAGCAACCAGCTTTTTGACTTTGACTTGATTTGTCCTCACTGTCACAGAGAAGATTTCACATTCTCACCTCAGATCCTTACCAGTCATCCGTGTGTGTTCCCTGCATGGGCTCAGCATCCCTGTCTGTGAAAGGGATTTTTTTGCTGCAGACCAGGATTCAAGCCTTTCAGGTCCATTCCTCACTCACAGTTTCTGAGCTCAGTTGGAGAGCAGAGTGACCAGCCCTGTGAGTAGGGCAGCCTGGCCCCTTTTCACTGTATTATTGTTTCTGAGAAGAGCTGCTCCATGGGCACCTGCCTGGGTAACTTTGCTGTTCCTCAGAGGTGACCTTCAACGCAGGCTTGGCTCGGGGAGGGGGGGCATTTTTGTGCACAAGCTCTTGGAGAGTGCAAGCTGTCACAGGGTGACCAGGTTGCAAACTCCTGGGTGCTACAAATTAGTTTTTAGCACTTCAGACACACTCTTCAGGTGTTTCACTCAGCTGTTATCTCCATCTCTGAGTTTTTTCTGGGAAGCTTTGCCAACAGAAAGCAAGATCCTCTAAATAACCTTTTCCTCCTCTTCTGGAAGGCCCTCTAAATAAGAGAAAATGAAAGTATCATTTTTGATGTAAACAAGTTCACGTTCTGGATCTGCTTTTTGCATGATTTGATACATTTTATTGTCCTATTTACTCACAAATCAGAATGAGGCCAAATCTGATCCTTTCCGGAGGATGATCAAACTCAAACATGAGTTTCTTTCTCAGGGTCACAAAGACCTGTAGATGCTCAGGTTTCTTGGAAGCTGAGAATGTTTTGCAGGAGAGGTTCTATAGCAGCTCTTTCTCCTGAGGCAGGGGTATGGTCTATTATGGTCTGTTCATGGTCTGTACCAGTAATGGTTGGCTGTCTGGTTCAGGTCTGGCTCCAGGTGCCTTTTTATCTGGCACACAGACTTTCCTGTTCCTCTCTCTCAATTTTGCACCTCGGTGGTAAAGGGAATGGAGATCCATGACCTGAGATGAACATCCTGATAACGTCCATCTTCCTGCCTGAATTGATGACTTTCTCATGCAAAAAAATGTGAATGGCACTTTCTTCTCCACCTCCATTCTACTGTTTCCATGTTTCTATCAGTCCAGACCCACCCCTTACATGTGCTATCCCTGTTCCACACTGTTGGAGCTCCTGTCATGCAAACCTGAAGTCAGGTCAGCAATATTGTGTTGTCTTTGCTAAGGCACTGACCAGGTGGTTTGACCCAGATCCTGATGAGCCATTTCATGCTAACCAAGATATGTAATATTCACTCATTCTTGTTTTCCCCAAGACAGAGCAGGTTAGTGCTTTGCCACCCTTTGCTGTGGATAAGAGAATGCAGGATACTGTGGGATACAGGCATGGTCTTTGTCAGCAAACCCCAGACCTGGCAACAGTCTAATGGGCACTTAATATTTTACATCAAAGGAGTACCAAGGCTGGAAAAGTCTGACTAAAGGCAGATCTTGCAACCTGCTTTCACAGTAGTGTGTGCTTAGTCTTATCCCACTCAGAGAAGGCTTATAGATCAGAGTATGTGATTGCATAATAAAAGCTGTGCATGAATAAGGAACTAGATTTATAGATTCACAATTCCCTTTTGTTTGACTTTAAAAAAAAATCATAATTTATTTGTTACATTTGTTTCGTTTTGTTTTGTTTTGTTTTTAAATTCTGCTTGGTTGAGCAATGCAACTTTTTGAATGTAATCCCTTGAAAAAGAACCCTGGAAGACTGAAATCAAATCACACGAAACCTCACTGAGTCCTTTGTACCAACAGTCATTAGATTCCCAGTTCAGGTCTCAACCACATGAGCCCCATGAATGTCAGGGAGCAGCAACTGCTTTTTCTTCTATCTATTACCCATGAGAAAAGGACTGGAAGACAGATGTTGCTAGGGGGTCATATACTGTTTGCTAGCTACAAATGTTTGAAGGATATTTCTTAGATCTTATTTCTGACTTTGGGGGCTGTGGTCACTTAGAGATGTCACTGACAAGCACATAAACTTCATACACTTATGTGGAAAGACAGCATGAGTCATTGGTGGAGACCTGAATCTGCCACCTTGCAGCTGAAGTCATCATTTCACATCTGCAGAGAGTGAAATATTCAACTGGCAAATGATGCCATCTCTAAAATGGGCAAAAGATTATACTGGCCTTGTCTGCTCATGGAAACTGAGGTTTCAGACACAGTCTTTGTCCCATGACTGGAATCATATATAGGGAGAGTAATAAGGAATTCCCCTGTTTGTCTGGAATTTCTGATCAGTAGTATCCTTTTCTTCAAAGAGAGGCCAATATTTCTGCATGTCCTGTACACTGACATGGCATGTTGAACCTTTCAGCAGAGGCTGCCACACCTTCAGGCAGCTTTGCAGGCCCAATGCAGCTCTGTAACCTATATTTGCTTCCTTGGGGCTTTTGGAGAGCACTGTCATACCTGGAGGGAGCCTATGGGGAAGACAGAGAGGCTATTTTCAAAGGTCTGGAGTGACAGGACAAGGGGGAATGGCTTCAAACTGAAAGAGAATAGGGTTAGATGGGATATTGGGAAGAAATTCTTTACTGTGAGGGTGGTGAGGTACTGAAACAGGTTGCCCAGAGAAATTGTGGTTGCCCCATCCTTGGAAGTGCTCAAGGCCAGGTTGGATGGAGCTCTGAGAAACCAGGTCTAGTGGAAGGTGTCCCTGTCTGTGGCAGGGGGATTTGAACTCCATTCAACTTGTCAGCTCCCTTCAGGTCCTGGAAGGCCACAATTGGGTCATCCCACAGCCTTCTCTTTTCCAGGCTGAACAATCCCAGTTCTCTCAGTCTTTCCTCATAGCAGAGCTGCTCCATCCCTCTGATCAGCTTGGTGAACTTCTCTGGACCCGTTCCAGCAGATTGACATCCTTCCTGTTCTGGGGACCCCAGGGCTCAAGAGCCAATATCCACTTCCTGTGTCATACTATAGATATGATAAATATCTGACAGTGCAATAATCATTTGTTCCTGTTTGACAGAAATGGATGCTAGCTTTGTTCTCTAAAACAGCTTCTTGCCTGAGCATGGATAGTAAAACGTGAATCAAGAGTGATTATGGGAAGAGAAATTCATGGCAACGTGAAAGAATTCAAAGTAATGCATTTAAAAGGGACAGGAATGAGGAAGAAACCAGTCTGTGAGGTCTGTGGACAACCAGGGCACAGGTGCTGCACAGACTCCTGTCTCACCCACTGGCACAACTTGGGGTGTGTGGCATTTTGTCCAGTCCTTTAAAGGTCTAACGAAATCTCCCGCTGTACCACATAATAAACAAGAGAGGTGTTGACTGACTGTGTGCTGATTGCAGTTTATGAAATGAACAGCAGGTGGGAGAGAAGCAATATGCATCCTCCTGTAGACCTCCAGCTAACAATGCCACATCTGACAATATGTAGCCTGCTAGTCCCGAAATCAAACCTTTTATACCACGCTCCTTGGAAACAGGGAGAGGTGGGAAGGAGCAGAGTGGTGGGCTAGGGGAAGGGGGAAGGTGGAATAACGGGATTTTTGTATGAAATTATTTTTCTTTTCAGTCTCTTTGGTCCTTCTTTTCGTATCTCATACTCATATTTCTCTGCTGCCTGGCAGTTTTGTCATTCGTCAGCCTCTCCCAGGCAGCCTGACTCCAGATGATATTTGCCTACCCTGGTGGCAGGCACCTCCCTGACTATTCATCTGTCTCTTGCCTCCTGCCTTTATGTTTTGTCAACCTGTTTATTTCAAACCCGCTTCTCTGTGCCCCACCTTGCTCCCATCCTTATGCCTATCCATCCATCTCCATTAAAAATCTAAATATTGAATATCAATAGAGATAACACAGCCCGTTTGGGGAGGAGGTCATTTGCCTGATGCTTTATGACTGACTGTTGATTTGTGGTCAAACGCAACGGTCATAAAAGGGCTGTGCATCAGGCAAATGACATAAAATGCACACATCAGCAATTAAAATCAGCTGTATTATCTGGGCACCCAGCAGGGCTGCCTAGTTAAGGCCCTGCCAATGTTTTGATTATTACAACTCTGTACAAGAATTCATGCTGTTCCTCTCTCCTCACCCCCACATCTGATATCTGACCCTTCCTCTCCTTCTGTGTGGCTTCGCTGCTCACCCCACGTTTGGATTCTCCCCTGCATGACGTAGCTCCCATGATCTTTCACTCCCTCCAAGTCATTGCAATGTGATGCAATAGTGTCTCTCTCTCTTTCCCAAACACGGACTGTATTCCTCCACCTCAGGATTCCTGCCAGGAATGTGTTTTCTACCTGTTGTGTCCATTTAAAACGTTCTGTCCTAGTGTAACCCCACCTGTGTCTCTCTCTCTATCCTTCTTTTTCCTCACCCCTCCCTGGCTCCCCCCTTGCAGGGGAAGGTGTTCCCATCCCCTGAGCACTGCAGCAGGGGGGGAGGACCCCAGGATTTGTGTGGAGCTTATGGACTGCAGCAGGAGCACTGGATCTGCCTGCCTGCAGCTGCTTGCAGAGGGGCTGCATGGATGTGGATGTGTTCTTCATCACCTTCACGCTCACTGCACGCCCTAACATCCCTCCTCTCAGCCTCCTCTCACATTTCTCCCTGCTGTGTTTGACTCCCCTCCCACAGGCTCTTCTCCCATACCTTTTTAGTCTCCCTGGCTACTGAGCTCCACCATGGAAATGTTCCCTGAGGCATCTGTGCAACCCTCTGTCCCCTCCATGCCACTGTGTATTTTTGGAGCCAGTGGGACATCTACCACTTGAAAAAACAGTGTGATGCACAGATATGGAAAAGTCTATGTGGTTGTATTTGAGCACTCACCTGTCTTCATATCACTATCATATTCCTTCATTGTAAACACTTATGCTGCTCTTAATGAAATGATTTGAGAGTGGAAACTCCATGGTAGTATTTAATTTAGTGTTGTGGGTTTTTTGGTGTCTGGCCAGTAGACAATCTTCAAAAGTGAGAGAATGCCTCTAATTCTTCACTAAGAGGGTGGTGAGGCCCTGGCACAGGTTGCCCAGAGAAGCTGTGGATGCCCCACCCCTGGAAGTGTCCAAGGCCATGTTGGATGGGGCTTGGAGCAACCTGGGATAGTGGAAGGTGTCCCTGCCCGTGGCAGGGGGTTGGAATGAGATGATCTCTGAGGTCTCTTCCAGCCCAAACCATTCTGTTTTTCTATGACTTTGTGATGTAGATTTCCTTTCGGTTGAGAAGTTGCAAAAGGGGCTGGAGAAAAGAACTTCCTGCATTCTCCTTGTGGTCACATCTGGTCATGGAGCAAAGCAGAGGTGGTGTCACTGAACCACAGGCAGGTGATGGCATTTGAGGCTCTCCAGGATATCCAAAACACCAGACAACAGCTGCAAATGTGATGCAGTCCCTAGAACAGGCATCTGTGGGGGTAGTGAATAAATGATCTATACTCCCTTTTGCTGCTGGAGTTTTAGTGTCAGAATTAGATTGTCCTGAGAACATATCCAGATTCCATGCTGCCACCTTCCCACCTGGTAAGAAACTCTCTTGCAAAGTGCAGGCATGGGCTAGTTTAGATTTTTCAGCTGCTTTATTTCCCCATGCTAACCAGAGCGTGCAGTTGCCATCCTTGCAGCCTTAGAAGATCAGCTTCTGGTCTGATAGTTAAGGGAATGTGAAGGAGGAAAGCTTTGAGATGTTTGGACAATCTCTGGATGGATTTGGAGGAACTCTGGAGAAAAGCCACCTACCTTCCAGAAAAAAACTTGCAGTCTATGAGATTTAGGCCTACACTAATTACTCTGGTAACTCTCATGATCTTTGCTAAATGTGGGTCGTTCCCACTGGTAGAGCAGGATAAGGGAACAATCCACTTGCTTGTGCTGCCTGCACGGTGCATAATGAAAATATTTTACTGGGAGTTTTGCATGAAATGCAGATTTTTGTGTGAAAGGACACAAAATAATATTTTTTCAGTGGTGAGTTTCAAACTTTCAGCTTCTGATTCTGTCTTGCTTAGACATGTATCTTACACAACACATGATTATAATTTTTGGGTAGAAGTTTTAGAATTATCCAAAGTGATTTAAGAGGAACAGCAAAGGAAAAAATGTTTTTTTTATTCTCCTTTTCCTACTGTCTAGCATGCAAAGAAATAAAATCAACCAGGCAGCTGCACACCTCTGACTTCATAATTGCTGGAAGTGAGTTCTTCTGCTTACCTAATACTGAGCTTCCATTTCCAAACACTTGTGGTTATCCATGATTCCTGGCCTTAGTGAAATCAGTGACAAAATGCTAACTAGCTACAGTGCTACTGGATCCAATATTGATGGCAAACACTTAGGCTCCAGATGGTTAGGAAGATTTCCATTTTCCATGTGCATTATTTCCATATTTTTTAGATTCACAGACATATTTTGCTTTAATCTGTGGTATTTGTTTTGTTGTGATAGCAGACAGTAAATCGTGCCTTAAAACTGATGCTTTCAAAGCCCTGAGACCAGCTTTAGAAATGTTTCATAAGGTTCTCTGTATGTTTGTTTAGTGTTTGTTTAGCTTTAAAACTGCTTATATGGGCTCTGTAACATGGGAGGTCAAGCCAGGAAGGTTATGCTGCTTGCTGAGTCACCACTGAACAGACAGGGGCCTTCCTTAATTTCATAGAATCATAGAATCCTAGAGTGGTTTGGGTTGGAAGGGACCTTAAAGATCATTTAGTTCCAACCCCCCGCCATGGGCAGGGAACCTTCCACTGGACCAGCTTGCTCAGAGCCCCATCCAAGCTGGAATGATTGACAGCAATTTTTACCTCATCAAACCATATTTGGTTAATTTATTTTGGTGTCTTCTTCTTCATGCCTTTACAATAAAACAGGCCAAATTAGATGCATTTCTCCTGAGGGAGAAAAGGTTGGTTTTCCTGGGTATGTGATACAAACCTGAACAAGCATTTGTCCATATGCTGCTTGGAAAAGTTAAGTCAGCATCCAGCTGCAAGGGGAGCATGTTAAATGCTATTAGTTTAGCTGGAGAAACAGCTGCAAGGCCCACCTGGCCAAAAATGCTTCCCTCTCCTTGCAAGTGCACGGCGTGAGCGTGGCCCCACACTCGGGAATGTCGGCAGGGCGAGGCATCGGGAGCTGGGAGTTTTCCCTCATTAGCAAACAGTTCTGCTGCTGTAAAGCCAAGAAAGAGGAGATGGAGGGGGAGGATGGAGAAGAGCAGTGCCCCCGAAGGGAGGGATGCCAGGCAATAACAGGAAGAACAATTCCAGGGTTTAACTGAAGTGGCAAGACCCGGGAAGAGGACGAGACAGCAGCACGGAGGGCTTGTTGCTCCTAATTTGCAAGAGGCTTTATTCCATGAGCTGGGAGGGTACCTGCCTGGGGAGGCAGGCAAGGAAATGGCATCCTCAGCATGTCAGTCATGAGGCAGGGAGTCATCAGCAGGGTGCTTTTAAGCAACTTGCCTCTCTTTGCAACCTTTAGCAGCCTCATCTAGGCACCGTGGCAGAGACTGGAGGGACGTGACAACCGTGCTGATGAGGGGATGGTTGTGGTTGTGATGATTGGGAGGTTCAGTGGTGAGATGTTTCCCATCAGTGTGCAGGTGGCTGGTGATGCTCCTGGCTGCTGTCTGGGGAGGGGTGCTCTGCTCCCCTTCCAAGTTTAGAGAGGTGGCCAAATACAAAAGAAATTAAACATCAAAAAAGCACGTCGGGAGAATCCAAGATAAGCTAACAAAAGCCAGGGAATTCAGGGCTACTTCCAGTTAATGCTGTGATTTTTACCAGCCTGGGGAGAACAGGGAAAAAGGTAGTCCCAAGGTCACTTCAAGTCACGGGGCTTTGTGAAGCATTGCTACTGTTAGCAGAGGAGTTGAGCTGGCAGAGGGGAGCTGCAGAGGTACAGGCCTATAAAATGCATTATTAAAGAAAATCTGAACGAAATGGCAACCAGAATGGAAAATAGCAAATAATACTTACAGCATTAGAAATTCATTTCAGTTTTATGGACTATAGCTTGGGTATAAATATAAAGCACTGCATTAAAATTCATGATAACAGATTATAGTCTTCTCCCCTATCTGTTCCTCTGCAGACATTGTGCTTGCAAGAGAGCTCAGCCCAGCAACTTAGGGACAGGGCTGACAATTCATGTGGCAGGTATTGGTGGCTCCCTCCATTCCCCACTTCAAAGGTAGCCAACAGGTAGCACCACCAAGCCCAAGGACAGCCATCCAGACAGTTCAGCCTGACATCAGGAGACAAACTGCTGCAGGTGCTGAGCGATGCTGAGAGGAGCTGTGCTGATGCCTGACAGGAAGGGAGATGGAGGCAAATGCCTTTCTCCACCTGAACTTCATCTGTCACTGCCAGTTTTTGATCTCCTACAGTCTTAATTAATTATTTTCTACAACTGTAATGCGTTCTAATTCTCTTTAAGATTATTCCAGCTGAACTGGACACATATCTACGTGAAACAGAAGTAGCAGTGGCATAGCTAAGATTTTGTCACAATTTTCCTTTTAATACAGCTTTATTAATCTCCTTGCTGTGTTGCTACTGGAGGTTTTTTGGGACTGTGTCCTGTGTGAGAGATAGGGATTGCTTTCTATTTCCCACAGTTTTCTGGAGAGCATCGTTAAAACTGTCAGGGTGGGATGGGAATGGATGATGTTACTCTGTATGTGGAAGTTAGGGATGGATGTAGATATGATTTGTTGCTGCATTTCCTGTGGCTCCAAGTTTGAGGAGCAATTACTGTTCCTAACATGTAAGGATGATGGGGGAAACATGTTCAGCAGCCTCTGATGGGACATCATTTTTCAGTCAGTTGACAGATTTGAAAAACTTGCCTGAGGTATTTATTATGTTTGAACAATATTGTAAAACACCTTTGATATCCAAACTTCATGATTGCTGGCCTGAGCTCCAGGTTCATGTGATGTTTCTTGTGAAGCTGATATGCAACACAGAGCTACTTTGCATTATAATACTCTTTGATTTAGCGGTGTGAGCAAAGTGCTGCTGTGGGGAATACCTGAGCTGAGGAGTTATCTGAGTTTTCTTTTTTTCTCCAAAAAAAGACAGGGTTCTTCAAAAGACAGTGAACATTTTGTAGTGAACATTTCATAAGACATGAACAGTATTGGCATTGTGATCCAGACAGGCAGGGAAAACTCACGGTTCTGATTATCCTGGATTAGGGCATGGATGTGTAAACTGGAGAACAGAGTCACAACAAGGAAGTACCAGCATTGCCCCCATAAATACCTGGGGGTATTTATGTATTTATATGTCCTGTCGAATGCAAAAAACAAAGACATATTTGCTTTCCTCAGCCACAGCAGCAGGTGCTGCTCAGCACAGGTAGAGCGAGTTGATATTTAAAATTAATTGCTGTTGCTGTTCTAGTGAGGGTCACAGGGACCTCCCAACCTGATCTTTCATGAAGGCACCTCAGGGTGTGGAATCTCCCTCCCTGGAGATGTTCCAGAACTCTCTGGACACAAACCTGTGCCACGTGCTCTGGGATGACCCTGCTCAAGTGGGGAGGTTGGACCAGATGACCCACTGTGCTCCCTTCCAACCTGACCCATCCTGTGATTCTGTGACTCTCAGTGGCTGTCAGCCCAAGGGAACTACCAGGAGTTATTTCTTTTTTAACTAGCAGGCCACTGAGGGTCTCTGGAAAGGAAGGTAACTCTCTCCTACCTATGCATGATGTGCCTGCATGAAGCTTTGTGTCTTTGAATTAGAGTTTGATGTGATAAACTCGTATCGATCCGTGTCAGTTCATGCATTTTATTTGCTCCGTTCAGTGAGGAAACCTCTAATGGTCTCCAGTTTTGTTAGGGTTTTATGTTATGTTATGTTTAATATCATAAATAAAAATAGTTAGTCCTGTTCATCAGCAGTATAACCTTGGAATGAACTGCCTGGAGGACCTGAGCTCCACGTGGGTGGACAGCACCGTGTCGAGGAAGAGCACGTGCAACTGGAAATGTTAGCACTGGCTCCCTGGCTGGCTGTGCAGCTGGGTGCATTCTACACTGCACAAAGGTCCTTTCTGGGAGAGGGAAAAAGGGATGAGTTCATCATTCAGGGGGTGCATTCAGCAGCACACAATCCCCACTGAGTCACTCTGAAGTGGATGGCAGGGCAGGAAATCACAGCTGTGGGCAGCGAGTGCCTCCCGTGCAGTCATCAAACGCTCCCCCCCCGCTGCCAGAAACAGCCACCCACAACAGGAGCAAGGGGAGGTTTTTACCATCTATTTTCTCTGGGTCTGCGTGGCTGAAACAAGCCCAGTATTTCTACCCCCTGTAGCTGCACAGAGAGCTTCTTAAAAACAATGACATGAGCAGTGTCTGCCCAGTGTAGTGACAGCTCCTGTAGGCAGTGATCAGACAGCAGCAACAGCAGTGGGATGTATGAATTGCCCAAATTAATCTTTTGGGTCAATTTGAAGCCTAAAGTTGGGAAAGGCTAACGTAGCTAATTTCACTGCTAATCAATTTAGCAGAAACCTCCAGTTAATACAGTTGTGTATTAATCCTAAATAATTTCCTTGGACTTTCCCGAGGGCCTCCACTGTGATGATCTTTAATGCTGAAAGCTCTGATTTTCTCCCCTTCACTTCCTACTTTGAATCTGCAATTCTGCATTTTCGGAACAAAACTCTGCAGCATGCAGAACACTGATGATACAAAGCAGGATAAAATAAATTAAATTAATTGCAGTATAGATAGTGCAGTGGATACTGCATTAGTTTATTTCTTTTCATGTTTAATTCTAAAAAAATCCCTCTACTGCCATTATCTGATTATTTTTCTCTGGATGGTACTTTGCAGTCTTTCTTCAGATTTCTACTCTAGTTTTCTGGGCCTGCACAATTTAAGGAAAGCCTTGATTATAGTCTTATAAATAAAGTAAATGTATTTGAGGACAGGAGTGGGGATAAAATAGTAAATACAGCAAATTCTACAGTAGGGGCAGTAATTGGATGCCTTGTCAGGGCATTGTCTGGGTCAATCATCTGGATGTGGAGGGGAAAAGCTGAGAGAATCCATTCCATTCATATATGAATTTCTAATGACTGGATGTCGTAATTAATGCTGTGGTCCAGTAGACAAGGTGGTGTTTGGAAAAGACTTCTTAGACCATCAAGTCCACCCTGTGCCCGATCCCCACCTTGTCCCCCAGCCCAGAGCACTGAGTGACAAGTCCAGTCCTTCCTTGGACACCTCCAGGGATGGGGACTCCACCACCTCCCTGGGCAGCCTCTTCCAGTGCTTAACAACCCTTTCAGTGAAGAAATTCCTCCTGATGTCCCACCTGGAGCTTCCCCTGGTACATCTTGAGGCCTGTCACTGGGAGAGGAGGCCGATCCCCACCTTGCCACAACCTCCCTTGGGGTATGAGCAGAAATGTGAACACGTATAGCTTTGCTATCTCCCATATGCTTTTTCAGTGTTATGCAGGAATGGGTAGAGAAAGAGAGAAAATTAATTTTCTGGATGTTTGTTTTGAAGGAATTGAGATCACCTGTCAGCCTGATGAAACAGCTGATGAATCAGAACTGGAAGTTTAAAGGGAAGGATGAAGTATTCTGTCCTCCCATATTACAGAAGTGGACTAAATCCAAGTTAAAAAAGGGCTGGAGAACCCAATGCAGCACAAAGCAAGCCTTGCAAATATTGCAGCCTGGGAGATTTCTCTTTGGATGATCAGACAGGAACAGGACAGGATGGTATGCACACACACTCTGAGCCTTAAATCCTCTCTTTTAATCTTTATCAGACACAACTATTTCTAGGGAATGAAGGCACTTGGTACAAAGGGAAGGGTGACATGACAGGAATACTTGTAAGCAGAAGCTGTCATGTGTTTTTGATCATTTTGCCGCTGTAAAGAACATCTTGATGCATCTTGTCTTTCAAGAAATAACCGTAGTTGTGTCTCTCATTCTGTCTAGTTACTTGTTAATGCTCACTTCTGCAGACCTCTGTGTTTTCCAGCTGCT
Organism: Lepidothrix coronata; assembly: GCF_001604755.1. Taxonomy (NCBI): domain Eukaryota; kingdom Metazoa; phylum Chordata; class Aves; order Passeriformes; family Pipridae; genus Lepidothrix; species Lepidothrix coronata. The sequence continues at coordinate 1,378,682 of NW_016690210.1, read as the reverse complement.
ACAGATGGGATAAGCTGTGGTGCCAGGCAGCCTTTCCATGTTCTGGGCTTTCCCGTGTGGAACAAGAGAATGTATTGAGCTATAAATGGGAACACAACACAGTGCTATATGGGAGACAACAGGGTGGGATTGTGGGGATGTTGGAGAGGTATTTATTTATGAAGTCGCAGAAAGTGAAGTTGCAGAAACAAGCAATTTTTCATTTTTTTTTTTTTTTTTATTACCCAGTAGTTCTGGAGTCTTTAAGAAAACCAGCATAAATCAGTGTGTTCATCAATCCAGCAAGCAGTTTTTTATAAACATGTCAGATGGTGACCAAAATGTGTTCAATTGCAAATGCACCCAAGGAAGCAAGAACACACCTACAAAATACACCACAGGCACCATCTGTCTTTATTTAGGAAGTGCAGTCTTCCCACTTCTTCCCCTTTCCTTTCCACTCCCTTCCTCTTCAAATGGCTTCCAGCTATCATACTGTCCTTGTATAAAGCTCTTGAGTTCTCTCAACAGGTTTCAGGGCAACAACAACAACAAAAGCCTTATTTCTTTTTTCTCCCTTATCATTGTTTATGTGAAGTCATTTGGCTGCTGAAATGAAATGTCCACCATTCTCATGCTGTAAATTCCCTTTTCCCTGGTAGGGAAGTGAGCTGTGGGAGACAAGGATCACAGACAATATTGCTTAGAATGCTTATTATTCATTAAGCTGTTACTGGTGATCAAAACAAGCCGTTATTATTAATGGCAAATAACTATTCACGTGGCACATTCACTCTCACAGTTCACTTGCACAGTCATGGATCATACAGCTCCCAGCTGGAGCAGCAGCTTTGAGGCCATTTGCTCAGAAGCAGAGGGTTGTACTGATGTCCTGGTGGCTCCTGTGTGCAACTGACCTTTAACAAATGCAGCAAACACTTGGTTCTGTGTTTATCAACTCTTGAAGGTTCAAGAGGATCATTAGTTCTCCTGGGCTTATCAGTTCTCAGGAAGCTTTCACTCTTTACCTTCTCTTTTTGGCATGCTGTTGTCTTGCAGCTTCTTCTTCCATCTAAATTTATAGGTACCTGCAGTACCCACTCACATGAAAAGGGCCTTTATGATGCTGAAGATTTACATTGTAAAGTTTACTGTGTGTATTTTATTAACATTAAGAGGCAATACATTAATGACATGCAAGTAAAAAGAAGTAGTGGTAGTTATCACATCCATCCATCACTTATGCCAAAGACTGCTGCAATGAGGAGCATAAGCTCACAAAACATCCCTTCAAGCTGTGCCATGTCAGTTAAGTTTCTGCAGGTTTGCAGTGCAAGATCAACCCCCTGACTGCTTTCTGCAAGAGACTGGAACTGTTCTGGATGAAATGGTCAGAGCAAACAGACCCACCATTATGTCAGCACTTTTCTCCTTCCTCGTTTTTAAAGGTTAAAATATAAGAATTGATGTGAAAAGCCTGGCATAAGCCATAACATCCTCCCTACCTTGATGATACTCAAATACTGAAAGTTTGAAAAAAAATTGTAACTACACAAAAATACAGTGTCTTTATCCTCTGTTTATTATGGAGCGAGGACTAGTTTTGCATCTATACCACTCCCAAACCTTTTTCCCCTGTACTTGGCACGGGTGAGGCTGCACTTGAATCCTGTGTTCAGTTTTGGGTCTCTCCCTACAGCAAAGACATTGAGGTGCTGGAGTGTGTCCAGAGAAGGGCCACAGAACTGGGGAAGGGACTGGAGCACAAGTTTGATGAGGAGCAGCTGAGGGAGCTGGGGGTGTTTAGCCTGGAGAAAAGTAGGCTCAGGGGAGACCTTGTTTTCTACAACTACCTGACAGGAGGTTGTGTCTCTTTTCTCCCAGGAAACAAGTGTCGTGACAGGATGAAATGACATCAAGTTGCACCAGGGGAGGTTCAGATTGGATATTAGAGGAAATTTCTTCATGGAAGGGGTTGTCAGGCTTTGGAACAAGCTGCACAGGGAAGTGGTGAAGTCACCATCCCTGGAATTGTTCAAAGAACCTGTGGATATGGCACTTGAGGACAGGATTTAGTGGTGGTGGTGGTGGTGGTGGTGCTCAGTTGATGGTTGGACTTGATGATCTTAGAAGTATTTTCCAACCTTAACATTTCTATAATTCTATGATTCTAAACAACTTCATATAATACATAAAGCTCCTTTCTATTTGAAACTACTTTTCCAAACATCTCTGTCTTGGTTGGACTTTCTCAGCAAGAAGACCAGGGGAATTAGGGTGGTTCTAATGTTTAAAACCAGTGAGACAAGACCAATGGTGTGACTTTCCACAGCAGAAACACTGCACAAGGTCAGAAAAAGCTGGTTAAAGGAGGAGGTGACTCTCTGATCTGGACAAGTCAGGCAAGGGAGAAGCAGCCCTAGATGACCTTAACTGCACCCCAAGCCATCCTCAAGATTATTGAGGAAACTGAGGGCAGGGAAAGTATCACAATGTTCATCTTTTGTCTTGACATCTACAGTGAAGAGGGCTTTGCTGGCTGACCCTGCAAAGTACATACACAATGGGCTTTCTCTGAGAAGGTAAATATAAACTTTATCTTGAAAGATAAACTTAGTGCCAGAGCATGTTTTGGATTGCAGGGGTAGGGAAAGATGCGCTTGTTTTTTGATGTTGGAGTCTGCACACCTCTGGGTGGATGCCAGTAGCCCTTTTTCTCTGGTTTTTCATCTAGGAAGAAAACCAGAAAGGGCAAATGAAGAGGCACTGCTGGAGTGTTACCAGAAAAGGAGAAACAGAAGAGCACATTTATCTACAAAAGACAACATGAAGGGCTGAGAAGGTGGTGGTACCTGGCATTAAAGTCACCCATTTAAGCCTGGGAAAACATGTCCTTATGGCACATATCTGAGTAGCTGCTATGTTTTATGAACACTGAAAGACATGACTTGTATCATATGTTTTCCCTGAGGTTTGTGTGACTACTCAAACAACATATGTTTCACTGTCCTTGTTCATCACCAGAACATCTTGACAGAATGATGGTCTCTAAATCATTCAGTTCTTTCTCCTGTTACTCTGTTACATGGGACATGTACTCTGAAGTTTTAGAGTCACAGAATCACAGAATCACAGAATCATAGGAACTGGTCAGGTTGGAAGGGACCACAGTGGCTCATCTGGTCCAACCTCCCTGCTCCAGCAAGGTCATCCCAGAACACATGGCACAGGATTGTGTCCAGATGGTTCTGGAATATCTCCAGTGAGGGAGACTTCACACCCTCTCTGGGCAATCTGTTCCATTGTGTGATCAACCCACAGCAAAGAAGTTCTTCCTCATGTCCAGGTGGAACTTCCTGGGCATCAGTTCCTGCCCGTTCCTCTCGTGCCATTGCTGGGCCCCCCCGAGCAGAGCCTGGTCCATCCTCTGCCCCCTCCCTGCAGACCCTCCAGACCTGGGGGAGGTCCCCTCTCAGTGTCTGCTCTGGAGGCTGAACAGCCCCAGCTCCCTCAGTCTTTCCTGCTCTCAGAAATGCTCCATCCCTTTGGCATCTTTGTAGCCTTTACTGGACCTGCTCCAGGAGCTCCATGTCCCTCCTCTCCTGAGGAGCCCAGAATTGGACACAGCACTCCAGATGTGCCTCACAGGGCTGAGTAGAGGGGCAGGATCGCCTCCCTGACCTGCTGGAAATGAATATGAAAGCCCCTGTTGTTCTTTTAAGTTTTTTCCTGCAGTGTGCTTGCACACCCACGAGTGCTCTTGAATAGACTGGCTCAGAAGAGAAGGTTGTGCCTGTGCATATACATCATGATGCATATACATTATCTCCCTGCGCCTTTGTTACAATATCCACACCTTTCAAGTGACATTTGTCACCTCCTTGGCAGGGTGGGAAGAGAGAAAAGGTCAGAATTAAACAGGAAACATTTTCATTTTTTGAACATTTTCTTCTTTCAGAAGAGGATAAGTGCACCCAGAAGACCTGCAGAGAAATACAGGAGAACCAGAGGACCACAAAAAGTTACAGTGATGGCCATACACTTTTCTGTTTCATTTTCTCTTCCTGCCTGCCAAACCAGTAATTAAGCACATCTTCTTCACCACAGAATCACAGAATGGTTTGGGTTGGAAGGGACTCTGAATATCATCCAGTTCCAACCTCCCTGCCATGGGCAGGGACACTTTCCACTAGACCAGGTTGCTCAGAGGCCCATCCAACCTGGTCTTTATTTGGCAGAAAACCAGGGATGGGCCACCCACAGCTTTTCTGGGCAACCTGTTCCAGGGCCTCACCACCCTCACAGTAAAGAATTATTTCCTAATATCTCATCTAAACCTACTGCCTTTAACTTTGAAGCCATTCTCCCTTGTTCTGTCACTCCAGGCCCTTGTAAATCGTCTCTCTCCATCTTTCTTGTAGGCTCCCTTCAGGTACTGGAAGGCCACAATTAGGTCACCCTGCAGCCTTTTCTTTTCCAGGCTGAACTTATGCTCAGACTAGCAAGGAAAGATGTTCATTCAATTCCAAACTAATTTCCTGGTACAATTTATTATTGTTAATACTGTTGTTACAAGACCACCAGAAATTAAGCAGTTCACATAAAGCCCTGGAACTCAACAAACAGTGGGTTTTGTGCTCTTTTCCAGGTCCTTGATTCCCAAGCCATTTACATGAGATTTCAATGCACTCTCATTTCCTGAGACCCACCTCTTCACAATCATTTACATTCTCCTCCAACAAGCCATACCATTGTGAGGCTTGCAGAAGTCTTGTTCCCTTACGAGCAAGTCCTTGTTTGTTGACATTCAGCCTGTGGAATTGGCTATGCTACTCTGCTAAACTGGTTTTTCTAGTGAGTAAAGTCCTTTGGCTTCACTAGATTCAAAATCTTCCTGAGTCTTTCCCTATCTTTTCAGTTTGACATTGCTGCTCTTCACAGATTTCCAGAAGTCTCCCAGAGGTCTGTCCTCCTCAAGGGAGATCTTGGTATGTTTTCACTGCTTCCCCAGCCAGCTCCTCATCTCTAGCTAACACCAGTGTTGCATGTTCTATCAGCAACGCTGGGAGACAATTTAGTAGTTGGAAATGTTCTAGTGCTGATCCTTCCTCATGGGACACATTGCCCTGTGACAGGGACCTGCCCTAGCCTGTTGTCCAGCCAGTTTCTCCTTCAAAAAGCCTTCTTCCCTTAATGGAGTCCACTCCCTGCAAGTGTCCCCAAAACACAGAGCCACCATGTCTCTGCAACGTGCCTTGCTTGGGCCAGAGAACTACCACGTTATGCAGTTTTAATTTTTGATTTATCTTGGTCCTTAGAAGATGAACCACAGAATTGTAACAGCGTTGCTTGTAAGGGACATCTGGTGTTTAACACTCAGCCTGGTGTCCAACACAGCAAATAAAGCCCAGCTGCTGCTGAGCCAGTTGCTCCTTGGTTGGTACCAATGCACAGGGTTATTCCATCCCCAGCTTATAAGGGGCCTACAAGGAAGCAGAGAGGGACTCTTCATTGGGAACTGTAGTGACAGGGAAGGAGGGAATGAATCATAGAATGGCTTGAAACTGGAAGAGAGTGGTTTTAGATTAGATGTTAAGAAGAAATTCTTTACTGTGAGGGTGGTGAGGCACTAGAACAGGTTGCCCAGAGAAGTTGTGAATGCCTCATCCCTGGAAGTGTTCATGGCAAGGTTGGATAGGGCTTAAAGAAACCTGGTCTAGTGGGTGCCTCTGCCCATGGCAGGGGTTTGAAACTGGATATCTTTAAGGTCCCTTCCAACCCAAACCATTCTGTGATTCTATGATTTCTCCCCTGCCCACACAGCCCTCCTGTGGATGGGTTGGCAGGGAGGTGGAAGAGGAAGAGTTCCACATCGGCTGCATCCCTCAGAAAACCACTCTCCCCTGGACCAGACTGTTGAAGGTATTTCTGTGCCTGAGAGTTTGGCACTCTGAGCTGGTGTCTCCTGTGCTCTGGGGAGCACAGGGTTCCTGGGATGTGTTATCCCTGCACACGGTAGGAGCTGAGGGAGCAGATGGGCTACCCAGCTCTGATGTTTGTGCTATCAATAGTTCCTGGGAAATTCATCTGTTAGTGAGCAAAACGTGGCTTTTCCATTGTTCTGTGGGTAATACACTCTATTGATCAGATCTCTCCACTAAAGCACTGGTAAAATATCTAGTGACATGTCTGAGAGAGGAGTGCCTGGTGCCTGTGGTCCCTCCTATGTTGGACTGAAATGCCCTCTGCAGTCAGAAAACCTAAAGCACTTTTGACAGCTGAACACAGTCCATAGCAGCTCTTTCAAAAATGTTTGGGGTGTGTGTCTTCTTGTGATTCTATGAAAAGATCACGAGCAGCTTTTCTAATGAAGCCTTTGTTTTGGATGAAGTGTGTTGTATAATAAAGCTGAAAATAGTTAGTTGTTTTTTTTTTTTTTCTGGGTCAGCTGTCTGTCATTTCTGATGGTTTCCATATTTCTGCTGATTCCTCTGAGAATACTGAAATTATAGAAAGCATGCCATATGAATAAACAGATCAGTCAGGTTGCTTTCATTAAATATTTAAGGGGTCGACTTACCACAGGCTCTGTAACTTTTTCTGCTACTGTTCTCTACACTTCCCTGCCTTTGGTTCCTCCTTTTCTTTCTTTAGCCAGCAAGGGTAAGGGATCCCCTCCACTCCCCTCCACTTCCTCTGCTAATGGAAATCTACCTTCCCACCCCTCCTCCAGTCAAGGTGTTGCTCAAAACACCCATCTAGAAATTTTCATCTCAGTTTAAAAAATCTCAGTTTCTGTCCAAACCCCTTCCCATCCTCAGCTCTTTCTCTGTATCCTCATTTCCTGGTACACAGTTCTCACGTAAACAATCCATTCTGGCTTTGTTGTTATCTGGAATAAAAGTCCTGTATGTCTATAAAACTGTACTCTGAGGTTCAAATTCTGCACAGTGGCCTCTGTACAAAGACCTGCATAAAGGTTTCATGAAAAAAGCGACACCAGAGTACAGAAATATATTTTTGACTATGGCTCAGTCTTCTGAGTGAATAGAAATGAAAGAATAAATGCCAAAGATGATGTGTATGAAACTACAGTACTTAAGATACTGTTAAAAATAATAGGTGAGGGCTGAGTAATATGTGTTCTTGTCTTATATGGGTTATTCTACACAGAGGATGTGAAATGCTGGGCAGCGATGTCATGATTCCACAGAGAAGAAAACAGGGATTTTATTTTTAACAGCGCTGCCTCTCGATCCATTTCTGATCATGTCAGGAGTTCCAAGAGGGCTGCAGACCCATGTGGTGACAAACAGCCTGGCAAAACCCTGCTGGTGCCTATTGTGGAGCAGGAATAGATGCAGGTGTCTATTTGGAAACACGGAGCTCGTGTAGCGCCTTTCAAGTCTCTGTCCCTGCTCCCGGGGAAGTTGTCCTCATGCCCCATTTGAGAGGTGGCCTCATGCTGCTGGAGGAAGAAATGCAAGCTGAGAGAAAGAAAGTCAGAGTCTGCCCTTTCAGAAATGCTGCTGCATCGGGCCTTGAGCCTACAGTTTCCGTTTAGGAATAAATGCTGGGGAAACCAAAGGATTTCTTCACCAGTAAGAACCAGGTGATCTGGCCCACGACAAAATTGATTTGTCTGATTCAGGAGGTACCACAAAGACTATGTATATAATATATTAAATATAATATATTATATTACTAAACTTATGTCTGGCATGATTTCCTGAAATCTTATTTCTAGGGAAACAAAGGCTGCAAAAGTGAAGATGAAGGAACCTGTGAAGATTTCTTAAGTGAAACTTAGAACAGAGTCAATATGATTGATTTTACAGGACATTTATACATAAAATATAAAAAGGCATATTTTGTTCCAAATGTGATTTGTAAGTGGAGCACAACCTCAGTTTTCTCATTGTGGAGCATCTGCCCTTTGCTATTTCAATAGATTGTCTAGACTGAAATTTCAATCAGACCAACCTGAAAGTGCTTCAAAAAGATTAATGGAGTCCTGTGGTTGTGTCTAAGAAGTTGACTGCAAATTTCAAAATGCGTTTCATTTTTAGATGCAGACACCAACACCTTTCCTAAGGTTGCCACCAATTATCATAGAGAAACTGGTGCAATAGTTCTTCTTCCTAAAATCAGCAGGTCTTGAGGATAGAGGTGTTCATGAAATAGCATTCAAGAGCCTTAATTAGCACCATGACTGCATTTTCACAGAATCACAGAATATTCTGAGTTGGAAGGGACCCACAAGAATCATCAAGTCTGACTCTTTTTTGATGATAGTGAAGTTGATATCCTTATTGCCACACCATCCATATTCTGTTCTTCCAAGTCAGTAGTACATGGGATCCTTTAAAATCCAAAGGAACAAGTTTGCTGTCTTTTTTTTTTTATTTGACTACAAGTTCTTTCTTACTAACTCTTGATTATATCTCTCTTACTCCTTAATTTTTGACATTGTTCATATCTTGTTTTGAAATACTTGGATTTTCCACACTTAATTCCTAGAACTCCTCCCACTACTTTCAAGTCTAAGCATATTTAAATGGAGGCATTCATCCAATGATATAATCACTATAGTTAATTGAAATGGATGTATTTTTAAGATTGCTGTGAAATACAAAAGTTTGAAATATTAAAAACCCCAGAGCATTTTCTATATTTTTTTTTTTGGTGAACATTTCTGTCCATTACCCAGACCCTCTGGGGGGTAATTTTGAATTCCTTACAATTTTGATGGGGAAAAAAAAAAAGAAACAACTTAGGCTGTAGATATTATTTTAAGTGACAGTGTTTTCTGTCTTTCTAACAACCCCCCTATTTGCAATTCAGTGGTGGTATGGATCATCAGCTTTCACTTTTTGCACAGCAGACTGCAAAACAGCTACTCTGTGTATTGAACACTGAAAATTCAAGCTGGTGATTGTTTTTATAGAGAACTTCATTCTGGGAATGAACCTACCCACTGGATATTTCTAGTTCCCCTAATATAGTTCACAATTCCACTACTTTCCTATTAGGTATCCAGTGGCTTTGGGTTCCATTTACTGCTTCCTTCTGCAAACACAAAAAGGCTCCATCATTCTCTTCCCCATTCACGTGTCTCAGGCTTTAGTTCTTGTCTTAACTTTCTTTAGTTCTTAAACTTACCTTGCTTTAGTTCTTGTCTTAACTTTCTCAGGGTATACAGCAAGGTCTCAATTTTCTCATTAAAATGCCCCTTTAGTTTTTTAAAATAGCTTTCATTCACTGAGTGACAATATTTTAAAGCATTTACCTGAATATATACTAAGAACATGTATTTCAGAGGGATATAGGAATTCAGCAAATTGGGATGCAAACAATAAATCAAATTCTTATAACCTCTATCCCACCTTATCAACCACTGTTGTGTTTTCATTTTTTAAGAGGTTAATATACATGACTGTGTACATATACATATATTAAACCATAGAATAGTTTGGGCTGGAGGGGATCTTGAATGAAATGAACATCATCAGCTGGTTTGTTCCATGTTCTCATGATGGCAAATATTAGCATTCTCTTGAGTTTGGTCTGGAAGGGTTACATGGCCTCTATGAATGTCTTTTGGGAGCTCAAAAACTCAAGGAGTTCTGAATGAGCCTTGTTGATACCTTATTTTACCCGATTCACCTTTCCTTATTTTAAGGCACTTTTAATCACCTTGTTTAATGCACTACAGTAAAATTCTTGCAGAGTATACAGATTTTTTTTCCCCCAAATTTCTACCAGCACTTACTAGTGTACCAAAATTTCCATGTTAACTTATTCTTGTAACTTTAACTTGCATATTTATCAAATGCACTTCAGAACTAATCAAATACTGTCCAAGTGAGCATCCCACATCTTCAGTTGGAGCAAACATGCCCAATCTTTATGCTCTTTCTGAAGGAACAAGAAAATGTGTCAGGCCTCAGTTTCCTCTGCTTGTATATCTGCAAAATTCAAACAGCAGAACCAATCAAACTGTCTGCTGAATTTTGTAATATTATTCTTCCATTTCTTAGCATTTACCTTTAAATTAAAGGGAGGTACACTGAGTAAAGTAGTTCAAAGCTAACTCAAATATTGGAAGCCCGCTGTGTCTCTTCTTTTCCTCAAATTACAGATAAAGTAGCTTTCTAAACAGCTCCACTCACTGAAAAAATTGAAATCAGATATCCCTACAATGTGTTTCACTTGATAATGAGCATATCCCATCTGAAGGACAATGCACGTTCACATTCACATTTTCCCAGTTTATACTGTTTTCTGCTATTTTGTTCTAATGCCAGAAATAATGTAGATAAATTGGGGGTATGACTGATTTAAAAGCCTTTGTGTTACAAGAACACATCTGAGGAGGTGGGGTATAATATATAATAATACATATGGTCCATATATATATATATATATATATATATATATTTGGACAAGATTCTGTTCCTCTATGAATTGGCTGCTTCTTTTAAGGGTAGACATCAGGGTCTTGAGGGTGATAAAAGACCTGAGTGGCCCTGACTGGCCTAATCTTGGACCCCCACCCTGTGTCCACGGGCACGGACATCAAAATTCAGCCCTACAATCAGGTGATGTAAAAACCTTTCACAATAAGGACCAAAAGTTTTTGTCATTTGCTGACACTGGCAAATGTTAATTTTATAACCATCACGAGTAACCAAAACAGTGCAAACTGCTTTAGTTGAAATATTCCCTGTTGTTATTCCTGTGGCACCCAGAGGTTTAGATCAGGGCCCTGCCAGGGCAGTGTTCTCTCCATGAACATCCAGTGGGAGAATGCCTGGCTCTGAGGCATTATATGCTGAGTAATGAAAGGCTGAGGAAAGGGAAAATCATCACCTTTGCAGGGAAGGAACACCAAGATATGAAAGGTCAAATTGATGCCAATCAGAATTATAGAGACTGAGCTGATCCAGCGTGAGGAAGCACGAGATGAACTTTTCATTCCTTCTTGGAACTCTTTATAATAGTGGGGTCAGTTGTTTTTTTGTTTAGGTGGTGTTTTTTGTGGGGTTTTTTGTTTGTTTTGTTTTTAAGATTCATACCTTAGTTCTCTAGATTATGGAGCTGGTTAGAATATGGAAATGGAGATGCTGGAGGAAATGGGAGAGACCAGAATATGATAAAGTCCTTCCTCAATCCTGGGTGGCTGTACAGCTGGGGGACTTTGCTGCTGGGAGCACAGGATTGATTTCAGGTCCGCAAGCTTAAAGAAAGCCCTTGAGGGAACAGATTTGTTGCATTTATTCTATTTTTTTTTCCCTACTTTAAGCAGATTTGGGTTAAGACAGTGTTTGTTCCTGATTTGGCAGAAAACCTGGGATGACTGTCAGCTTTTTCCTGAACATGGCAAGGCCTGTCTGTGACATAGTGTATCAAAACTGAAATGGCAGTAACCTGCATCCCTGGGAGGTTTGAGACATTTGCTTTCTCTGCATGTTTTTGGTTGCAAGGCTGGGGTTAAGGATACTCTGCATTGTTTCCTTTGGCAGACTCACGTCACAGAGAAAAACAGGTTTCTCAGACCCTTGTACTCTTAAAAACCTTCCAGAAAACTCACTAGTGCACACAGAAATATCTCTGAATGGTGCACAACTATCACCTTTTAAGGTTCATTCAACCATCACTCAAATACTTAGATATTAAATCCCTCTAAGCTTTCTCCTAAACCTTCACTGTTCATAAAGTTTCTACTGAAGATCTTCCATTGCCCTGTTTGGCCCTTCCCTTCACTCCTGTCCTGGCTCAGATTAGGAGTTACTTACAGGCACAAGTCAGCCAGTAGCTTGCCTTTCTAGCTCAGGATAATGGCAAGGCACTGTTGGTGCTAGAGCAGACAGAGTTGGGAATTCCTACATCTAAACCTGGAAAACTGTCTGCAGCTGCAGCAGGATAAAATTGGAGTCAGGTCTGGTGCATTGATGGTGGTTCACAAAGAGTTGTGAACATTAAAGGTTCCTGTGCACAAGAAGATCATTCTTTTCTTGCATGGAGAGCAGGAAAAAGGGTAGCTTCAACTAACAGCTGGTGGTGATGCCTTCTCGTGTTTGGGATATACTTCCTCTGCCTTTTACAGAAGCAGAGTAATACAAATAACTCATTTTGGCAAAGATTTCTGAAGAAAAAGCCCTGTTTCTCACCTCAGAACAATGAGTCAAGCTGAGCCCTGCAGAAAGGACAGAGATGTTGGGGAAAGAGCCTCGAGCTGACCTTCCCAAGCCCTGTCACAGTTGAGATGATCCTACTGGGACTCGGCAAGACACGACTAATGCCTGACTGGGTGTAGCTCCTCCTGCTGTCCCATCATGGCTCTTGCCACTGGAGATGGCCTTGGAAAATGTGCTGGCTGAGGGAGGAAGGCTCAATTGGCAGGTGCTGCAGAGGAGCTGCTTTACCTGCTGCCTGGACTGGGGCTGTCTGGGGCAAGAAATGAGTGCAATTCTCTGCTGCCATCAGTCCTGCACTACCGGCTCGATGGAGTGACAATGGGGGCCAGAGCCAGGAGCTGATGGCTGAAAAATCACCCCAGAGGCTGCCTTTAGCTTTTGTGTGGCCTCTGGGCAGCCTGGCATCATTCACCAGGGCTTTGATGGTTGTTTTCAGTAATGCTACTCCTTCCCCGAGGTCTCTTCTGACCCCACAACCCGGTCACTGCTCAGTCTGTGACCCTGGAGCTTTTTGTCTTTTTTTAGGCATCCTGCATTTTCTAATGAGAAGAGAAAGCTCTGTTGGCTTGGTGGATTCACAGCTTGAGTCACTGCCATCGCATCGGCTTGTTCTTTCCACGAGCACTAAATTCACTTTAAAAACAGCCAAAGAGTTTTATGAGAAAAGCCAGCCTTTTCATAGGTGTGCCAATATACAGAAACAGTTATTTCCCATCTGGGATCTCTCTCTATGGTATGTATACATAATTTTATAACTCATCAACTTTAATAGGTGCCCAAGAATGCCAAAAATAGGACCATAAATTTGTAGGAGATAAAACATTTTCACAGAAAAAGAAAATTCCAACAAGATAAGCAAGGTTTGGGATGTTCTGGCACCCACTTGAAAAAGATATTAAAAAGCCCAATCCTGTCTTTTATTTTATGACTGTGTATAGGAAAGCTGAAAAATTCCCAACTTCCAGTAAAAGATAAAAGATTAAAAATATACTTCTCTCCATTTCGTAGAAAACTGCTCTGTTAAATCTAAAATTTAAATCATAGTGTTTGATTATCAGTGCTCACCAAGAGGATTACAGAGCAGTCATTAAATCTTATTACAAAGCGAAGTGCAGAAAGTAATTGCACATATTTGTAAGTAGCTTAGAATTGATTAAAAATGCATAAAGAAAAACTGGAAAGTTTTCTGCAGGCTCAAGGCTGCTAACCCCTCTGGGTAAACACACATCAGCTCATCCCACCAGGAACCTCCTCTGCTTCCTCCCAGTGTGGCAAGAGGAGGATTTCTCCCTGTTTTAAGGACAAGGACTCTGTGATCATTGGAACTGCTGTGAGCTATAGGAGATAGGGAAGGCCTGCAGTCATGTTAAAGTTAGGAAGCTTTAGGAGAAGTTTAATTTAAGCTGTTCCTCGGGCTAAGCCTTTCCTTCCCCACCCCCATCCTCCACTGAAGGCTGCTTTAAGGCTGCATTTTCAAAGCAGTGTATGGGGAATTAAGTGCTCCAGTTCCATGGATGTTAATGTGATTTTGTGAGCAAATATCCTCTACTCCAGCACGGCTGAGGCTCTGCTCTTCTCTGAGGGTTTGTATATTCCTTGCAAGCAAAGGACCTGTGCCAAAGCACAGTGACTTCAGAAGCAAATTAACTCTGTGTAAGTTAGAGGCACAGGGGGTTTTTTAGTGTTTACTTGTTTGGTTGGTTGGGCTGGTGGGTGAGGCAGATTTTCCCTGCAGGGGCTGAGCAGGAGGTTGGGCTGGGTGAGGTGAGAAAGACATCGAGGTGCTGGAGTGTGTCCAGAGAACAATGGAGGTGGGGAAGGGTCTGGAGAGTAAATCATATGAGGAATGGCTGAGGGAGCTGGGATTATTTAGCCTGGAGAAAAGGAGGCTCAGTGGGGACATTGCTTTCTACAACTCCCCAAAGGAAGGTGGAGCCAGCTGGGGGTCGGCCTCTTCTCCCAGGCCAGTAGTGGCAGGATGAGCAGGCATAGCCAAAAACCTGTGCCAGGGGAAATTCAGGTTGGGAATCAGGAAGAATTTCTTCCTGGAAAGGGTTGTCAGGCTTTGGAAGGTGCTGCCCAGGGAGGTTTGGAGTCCCCACCCCTGGAGGTGTCCCAGGAAGGCCTGGTCGTGGCACTCAGTGCTCTGGGCTGGGGCACAAGGTGGGGATGGGGCACAGGGTGGATCCATGATCTTGGAGGTTTTTTCCAACCTAAATGATTCTGTGAATCTGAGGCGATGGAGTAGCTTAAACACCCCTCTGCACTCCCTTTTGCTCGGCTCTGCGATGGTGTGGCCCCAACAAGTCAGCCTTTGCCTAAGCCTTGACAAATTCAGCACAGAACACAATGCGAGGAGGAGTCTGATCCTCGGCAAGCCAGGTCTCAGCATGCGACTTGTTATTTTTAACTTTCCATTTAAGCTGCTCACACATCTTCTCTGCCAGTGTTCAGAATATTCCTGAAATGCTGCATTGTGTCGTGGTTTGCCTTTCTTTTTGGATTCATGTTTTTCTCTCCACAAGACTGGTAGGTTGTGTTTAGTAGGAACGGAGGTTTTCCCTACTTTCTGCTTTTTTTTTTTCTCTTTTTATAAACAGTGCTTTCTCTGGCATAAATCATAATCATAATAAAATATTATTTTTCCCATTGGACCCAGACTTTTCAGGGAGAGATCAGTGCCAGTGCACAGGAAGAGAAGGGATGTACCTTTTCCACCATCACTCTCTTACCACCCAGTGGCTGGACAGTGACAGAGCTGGGACTGGTGTCTTGAACCTCTGGGATTGAGGCAGAAAGAGTAATGGCCTTGAAGCTGATGAATCCACAAGGTAACCTGCAGTGCAGTTTCTCTGGAGTCACCTCTTTGATCCAACTCCCAGAGCCAAGGCAGTTTGGTTATGCCCTGCTCTACCCATTTCTGGGGGTGTCATAGCAAGGGCACGTTGGGTTTCTAATTACCAGTCCCATATTGATCAATTCACAACATTTCACCTTATTTTCCTGTCTCGGCTCTGACAATCATGTGAGTACAGAACTGGAGAGATTACAAAAGATTTTGCTGTTCTGTATTCATTTAGAACATCTATAAGGGCTTTTGAATAATCTTTATTTGTAACTAGGAGAAAAATGCACATTTTGTCAATTTATCTTCAACTCACTGCATGGGACTTGACCTGGGTAGCTGTCCTTCATATTAATACAAACTTAGGAACTAAAGCACTACATAATGAGTTGAGAATATATCTCTCAAAGTTTACTATTGATTTACTGCCGTAACATTTCTGAGAATTACCCACTGCATAATCTATGGAACCAAATGATTTCTCTGCTAGGTTGCTGCTATCTCTTAAGGTTTTATCTAAAGCCTTGAGAACTGATTTTTTTTTTCTCAAAGTCATATAAGAATCTTTTTTCTTTCCGTACCAGGAAAGTTTCTTGCCACAAGGAGCATGGGGGAAACTCACAGATGGGAATGTCAGGGAGCAGTGAGGGTGTGAGGACCAGGGAGCTGGGCTTGGAGATGACCCTGGCACTGGTCACTGATGGGGGGAAGACCATGTTACTTCCAAAACTTCAGCTTGTTGAAGATCAGAGGCTGCACCAGAATCATGGAATGGTTTGGATTAGAAGGGGACCTTGAAGATCATCTTGTTCCGACCCCTCTGCCATGGGCAGTGACACCTTCCACTAGACCAGATTGCTCAGAGCCCCATCCAACCTGGCCCTGATATAGAAAATGCTCCCTGTATGCTTTCATTGCACGTGCTTTGTCTTTTTTGTATCCTCTAGGCTTCAGCATTGGTGACACTTAAACCAGGTTACTGCTCTAGACAACCCCACACCCAGCATGTCTATTCATATCTTCCTATGTCCCCCTCAGGTAATATTTACAAGTGACCTGAAAGCAGTGAATGCATTCAAATCAAGGAAAATCACCCACTGAACTTCCTTTGCAGAGTGTTTACACCAAGCAGTGTCAGGATCAGTGATTTTCAATTGAGGTTTTACCACTCTGGCCTGTGGGAGACACTCCAAATCCCCTGTGAAGAACAGGAAAGTGAGTTAAACCCACAGAACTCGTCTTCCCACAAGGCCTGGGAGCTCAAATGTCCCTTGACTTGACATCCAAATCATCCTGAAGTCTTTGCTTTGGTTTCTTCCCTATCTCCCCATAATAAGTCTTGTGTAACAACAGGATGCTCTTCCCCTGCATCACATAACAGGTCCTATACCCTCCAAACTCCTTCATGGGTGTCACCCCTGAGACCATGGGGCTGATGTCTCTCCCGTGGTAGCTCAGGCCAGGTCAGGTCAGGGAGCTCTATTGGCTCTGGTAAGGTTATTTGGGTTCATACAGCTCCTCTCCTTCCCTGGTGCTTCTTTTTGTTCATAGAGAGGAACTTTTAATCACATAACAACACCACAGAACAGAGATTCTTCTCTACTATATCCCACTTCTGTCCTTGCAAAGGTTTGAAATAATTATTCTTGCCCTGAAAATTAAAAAATTGCCTTGTTTTTATGTTGAAAATGATGTGGTATGTTTAAATCAGCAGCAGACCACTGTGTCATTGGAATGAGTGGGTAATTTCGGTTATATTCAGTATTAATGTACTTTCCTTTTCTTGGAAAACAGCAACACAAAAATAGTTTAGTTCATCTTGTCATTGGGAGGATTGTATCCTGTGGTGATGCCATTAGATAAATTGTTATTACACAGGGGATAGATTGGATCCCTTTTCTTTGTTTATTTTGCAGCTGAGAGCCTGTTGACTCTCAACAGCCCCTTGAGCCAAGTGATGAAGATGCTCTTGTTGACCTTAATTGTAGAATAATGACCCTATTCTTGACTTTGAACACTAGGTCAAAATATGACTCATTTTCAACTCATGGGCCAGCAACTGTAATTTAGGATTGGCCAATATGAGTATAATTGCACAAATGATGGTACAAGAGAGAGGTGAAGCTTTCCCTAGGAATGCAATTTCTGTAAATGAATAGAATAACATTCAGCTCAAATATGCATCATGAACAGAATGTAGGGAGGTTTTCTGGGTTTTTTCCCCCCCATGTCAGACAAAGAGACACCTAGAACAACTCCCTTCCAAGCCTGGGGTTTACTCTGGCCTGTGACCAGAGGCTTCACAGAAAGCTCAGCCCCTTTATTTCCATGTCTGGCAGCTTCTGGGCCAGGCTGTGCCATCCCATCACAAACCCTAACCTTCTGCAAGGGTGTTGAGCCTCCTATTGGTTCCTTCTTTTGGGACAACTTTTTAAAAAGTGAAGGTCTTATCTTCCAGAGGCGGGAGAGCTGCACCTGCCTGAGGGGGTTTCCAGGTGTAAAACAAAACTCTGAATTACCTGACACCTGAAAAAGTCACAAACCAGTGCTCATGGGACTGTAAAATTCATCCCCAATGGGGCCACTGCCTACTGAATAATAAAAAAAAAAAATAACTTTGTAGTATTTTTTGACATGCTGGATACACCAGGACCTCGAGGTAGAGCTGGGTGCCAGCTCCAACATCTTGTTGCACACAAAAAGACTAAGGGAAAGGCAAACCATTAAGGATAGCCAATGAGAAGCATAGAAAAAAAAATTGTTTCTATGATTACAACACAGTAAATTCCTCAGTGAATTCCCAAGGGCAGCCTGTAGGTCCCTCTCAGACCAAGGACCCTGTGGGTTTCTTCAAGTCCAGCAGCCAGAGGTCGTCCTGTATCTTCTTGCTCACGTGAAGCAACCATGTCACGAGTTCCCTTATTCTTATCTTGAAATGCACCTGGGAAAATTGGGCTTCTCCTTAAAGTTTTCTGCAAGTTCTTGCCAGACTGTTTTTTGTGACTCAGGAATGAGAACTTCTGCAACAGGATAGCCTGTTTCTAGGTACAGCACTTAGAAAACATGTCTGTTGTATTTCAAATTTTCAATCCGTTTGTCCCTATTCAGATATCTCCAGCTGGACTTATGATTTCATATTTTATCGCAGATCAG
>NW_016690210.1:1345165-1360421 GCF_001604755.1 Lepidothrix coronata | reverse complement strand
CTTTAGCACTTTCAGATTGTCACTCAGCAACATTTCAGATGTACTTATCTTTCTTTCCCGTCATGTCTCAAAGCAACAAAAGAACTACCAAGAAACCCCAGAACTGAGTTTGCCTTGAGAAGCCTGAAACCAGCTGTTACTATTGAAAGGGATATTTTCAAAATGCTTTTGTCCTAATTTAGGAAACCTTTTCTAACCAGGAACCTCACTTCAGCACGTGTTTTAAGCACGTGGTGAGGCCAAGGAAATCAAAATGTCTCTAGGCCCATGCTTCAGTGTGATCCTAAATCTAGGCCTTTGGTGGTAAGATGTATTCTTTATTATTTTCACTGCTCTGCATTTTTCTATACTCATTTATACTGTCACTTGTTTATCAACAGCCAAAGAAAATGGAGGAAAACTGCAGTTTGTTTAATCGCTGCCTGGAGAAAACTGTAAGCTGATCCTGGTATAAATGAGCAAGCATGAGAATTTGCTTTAGCAGTTTTCAGTCCCTTTGGTAATGCAGAAATTTTGTTTGATTTTTGCCAAGTGGTGGTTTTTTTTTTTTTCTTACTTAATGTTATTAGGTAATCACTATTTAGCTGGCTTATGTTCTTGGATTTTCCTTTTTTCTCCTCCCCAGGAGATAAAACCAGTAAAATCCTCCCCTATTGAAGTCAGTGGCAAAACTCCCACTGAATTCAGGGTTTTATTCAGCTAAAGAGTTTCTTGCAAATAAGGTATTTAGATACTGCACTCTGGGGTGATATTCATAAATTTAATGCTGTTTCCTCAAAATAAAAATCCATATATGTTAGTGAGCCACTGTGTGACTTCGACACAAATGTTTCTCCTTGAAAACCAGTTCACTGTCCTGGAGCTTAATGCTTTCACCAAAATCCATAAGACAGCAGTGAACTCAGCTGCCCTGACTGCTCTACATGGTGCCAATAATACCATCAGTGATTTGAAAAGGAAAATAAACAAAAAAAAACCCACCAAAAAAACCAACCAATCAACTAACCAACTGAAAAAAAAAACAAGTGAAAGGCTTCCTTTCCTGCCTGGACAGACTGGACACACTCAGATACCTCACACTTGTGTAAATCTCAGACAAACAGTGGTGACAGATATGGATTTCTGAATCTGTTGGAGCCTTTCAGGTGCCAGAATCACAGGACATTTAGGTTGGAAAAGATGTCCAAGATCATCGAGTCCACCCTGTGCCTGATGTCCCCCAGTCCAGAGCACTGAGTGCCACATCCAGTCCTTCCTTGGGCACCTCCAGGGATGGGGACTCCAAACCTCCCTGAGCAGCTCCTTCCAAAGCCTGACCACCCTTTCCAGGAAACAATTATTCCTGACATCCAACCTGAACCTCCCCTGGTGCATCTTGAGGCCATTTCCTCTTATCCTGTCACTTGTCACCTGGGAGAAGAGGTCGATCCCCACCTGGCTACAACCTTCTTTCAGGTAGAGAGGAAGAAGGTCTCTCCTGAGTCTCCTTTTCACCCCTAGCTCCCTCATCTGCTCGTCATATGACTTACAGGCTGCCTTAATTAGCTGCCCTGGAGTCGTGTCTGCATGGGCCGCACTGCACTTAGCTCGGGGACTTTTCCAGCGCTGGTCTCACTGCTTGCCCAGACCTTTCAGTTGCTTCCTGGCCCCAGGCTGAAGATCCCCCAGGTCACCAAATACCACTCCTGCATGAGGTTGCCTTCCAGGCAATGGAAAGTTCAGGTGACAGGGTGCAACAGGGACTGTTCTTTCTGGCAAGGCTCATTTTCGAGAGTAAGTGCTCATATGTTGATTCGGGGCCAGTTTACCTGAGCTGAAATAAGGAAATCATTTAAGAAGGAAGCAGAGTTACTTTGTGCTTGAGAGAATCCCCAGGACTCCTCCACTGCCATGGTGATTGCTATTTTTGTGCTATCTGGGTGATATTATACAGCTAGGGTTGCATGGACTATAACGTTGCTGATTAAAAGGAGCTTCTTTAAATTTGAAGAGATTAGGCACATTTCAGCTTTGTATTTCTGTCTTCCATGCGGGCCAGTTACTGCACAGGGAGATGCAAAATGAGAGATCTATGATATGACCTAACCTTTAAAAAATTACTACTGAGCTTCGATATCTCTGTGGCTGCATGTCCGTAAGGACAACGCTCAGCGCATCCTCTTAAAGGTGTCTCTGGGTAGGCACCCAGAAGGAAAAGGCACACAGAATCATAGGTCATATATCTGAGCTGAGCATCAGGCAGTGCAGTCAGAGATGTGCATTTTCACATGTGCCAACACACACATACACAGATCTGACTGCACACCCCACTGTAAAGCAAACAGGTAAATCCTATCTATTGTTCAGCTCTGTGCCAAACCTACGTAAAATGTGCCTAATTATGCTACATGGGCTCTAAAAATAAAATATTAAGGTAAAATAATACTGTACTCTTTATACAAGTGCTTCAAATGGAATACATAATACAAAATATTGATTCAAGGGGGTTGCCGTATTGAAAATCAAATGAGTTTTTGCCATTGCTGAGAGCACAGAAGCCCAGCGTAATCAGCCTGTTCAACTAATCATTACAGCAGTGCTGTTTGTGGCACTCTACTTAACACTCTGTCAGCAATTCCATAAAAAAACCTTATTTTTCAGGGATTTATGTTTTGGCCATAAAAGGCTGCTCTGATGTGAAATTAGAAATACGCCGAGAGACGTGAAAGAACAGAACTCCCCCCCCCTCCACCCAAGTTGCTTTTGAAAGGTTCGATTCTGGGTCACCCAAGACAGCAAGAATTTTGCCTTTTATGTCAGTAGGAGTAGAATTGGGATGAAAGGGTCTTCTGGTGATTAGTTGCAGTTAACAGAAGCTTTGCTTTTGACTTTAGCTGAGCTTAGCTTTGCCGATATGTTTTAATCAGCACTGTGTGAGCAACTCTTGGATTTCTATTTATTTATTTATTTATTTTTGCCTCAAATCACCATTCCCTTGCTGGTACAGTCCTTGGAAAAAGCTCTTATGATGTGACATTTTAGTCAATGGAGGCAAATACTGAGGCCCAGATTTCAAGTCCAGTACAAGCTGTTTCCTCCTGTGCCAAAATGGAGCCTTCCCACCATAATACTTGTGCTGGAAGCTGGCACCAGAGGCAGGAGAATTCAGGACAGTGGAGTAATGTATTAGTTTGAACACTCCTGACTACCTACAGTGTGACATGTATAAGGTATGACACTCAGCTGGACCAGATCCTGAGCTACCTGATCTGATATCGATGCTGGACCTGCCTGCTGGGGGTGGAAGTTGGACAAGGCACCTCCTAAATTCCCTTCCCTCTTACATTTCTCTGTGTCTCTGGGAAGTTATGCAAGACTCTGCAATGTCTGCTGACACAGAGACCTGGCCAGATTCCAGTTTAGGTCAGCTGTAAGTATAAATCTTTCTGTTGTTTTAGGGCATTTAGAGTCACAGTTTACTTTGGTCCCCTGGCACAGGTTGCCCAGAGAAGCTGTGGATGCCTTTGGATCCCTGGAAGTGTCCGAGGCCAAGCTGGATGGAGCTCTGAGCAACCTGGTCTAATGGAAGGTGTCCCTGTCCATAGCAGGGGGTGGGACTGGATGATCTTTAAGGCCCTTTCCAACCCAAACCATTCTATGATTCTATAATTCTAGATGTGATTAAGTTTGCTGGAGAAATGGCTTGGATTGCTGCTCCATATCCAAACTGAGTGACTTATTTGACAAGCTGTGGATTCAAATGATTCATTTTTTTTCTCCCTCTCTTTGGGGAGCACTTAAAACTTTATTTATACAAAAATGAACTTGAATTAAAGTGTGGAAGTGCTTCTGAAAATTTTGCCCTGTAGAGTTCCATTAGCAGTAGCATTATAATTATGTTTCCTTTCATTTTCTCTGTACCACTAAGCTGCTAAGGCTGCATTGGTGTAGTGGAGGTTATTGAAAGGTACTTTTTTAGACTTCTTAGACAGTGGCTAAGAAATGGTATGGTAGCTACAAGAAAATTATCAAAATCAAGGGCCATATGTACAAAGTACACCGCAATGCCATAAACCAGGCTAGATCTTAATGTGAAGCTAATTTACTATTTGCAGTCATATAATATAAATCACACCAGTCTCCTTGTTGAAAAGAAAGTAAAACTATCAATGTGATGAAAGAAATATCAGTTGCCAAGTAAAAGTAATGAGTTTTCTTGGAAGCTGGCAAAGCTCTCTGAGGCAGAGAGGGGAGAACGTGACCCTGAGCAAAATTTGAAGTATGATGACTTGGTGAACACTATGACTTTACTCCCATTCCTAAAATGGGACAGCAAGCTTGTATTCAAGTTCTGATAGATGTTATACATCAGAGTGAGAAGATAAAAATGAACATACATAAAGCTGTGTCACTTTGCAGTATGAAATATATTAACAAATTTACCCAGGGTATAAAAATAAAACATAAAGCTGTATTCACCTTTATGGGGTCCCTCTTTAGATAGTTTGCTTTTGTATTTAATTGTTTACTGTCTCAGGGATCTTCCTGCAAATATGTAGGGAAGCCTTTCTCAAATTCCACATAACCTTTTTATCCTTGTCTAGATACTTCAGGCATCTCTGATCCCTCACCAACTGCTAGTTCCCATCTTACATACCTTTAAATAACCTTATTTTTTGCCATCTTCTGTTGCCATCATTTCAGTGACTCTGTTGGATTTGACACTATCCTTTAGTCAGTGTTGAGGTACTTTGTAACCCTGGAAAAAGTGGATGCTTATAATGCAAAAAGAAAAAAAGTGTTGTTCTACTGTGTGGATTTTAAAAATAAGTAGATAAACAAAGAAACAGTAGCTTCTGTGCTCAGCCAGTTTGCAGTGTTACACCTTCCTCCTGAGTCAGCTCCTGTGCTTGTTTGCTCCATCATTATCCTGGCGGAAAAATGTCAGAGTGATGGAGTACCTATGAGCAGCTTCCCAGAGAAAAAATAGAGGGATTTGCTGAGCAAGCATGAGATGTGTTGCACAGAGAATCCTAATATTTGACGGCAAATCCAGGACAGAGGCAGGTCCCCTTGCAAGGAGGCACCACTGATGGAAGCACAGTTGTCACAGGAGCAGAACCGCTTCTTACAGCTTTTAATTTTTCTGGTGCCTGTCACAGGGCCCACATATATATATATATATTAAAAAGAATGCATATATATAAGAAAAAAATCGGTTTATACACATACATATATTTATAAGAGAACCACATCTCCAAAATATTATAAAATGATAAGGCCCTGATGTCAAGCCCACAAACCTTAGGGATTGCCAGAATTAAGATTTAGTGGTATGTGGTTTAAATAAGGTTCCCCTCTGTATGTGGAATGATATAATCTTTAATTACATGACTACACACTAATTATTCCATAAGCTGTGCCCTTCAGCACATGTAAGAGGCAGAGTCCTTGGAAGGGGGTGAAATTCTTTGTGACTGGCCTGGTTTTGGTGGGGTTTCCTACCTGTATTTCTGAACAATACTTAGAGTTTGAAATACAAAATAACCTCACAAAACAATATTTCCCCTCCTCAGTCCTCTTTCTGCCCTTCCCACAGGCAAGTGAGTCAGGTGGAGGATTGGGTTATAAATCAACAGTACAGTCTTCAAGCAACTACATGGAGCTGGTGCAAGGAAAGCCTGGAGACATCTCTGCCATAGTGGCCATCATAGATTAGTTTGGGTTGAGACCTTCAAGATCATTGGGATCCAATCCCCTGCCATGAGCAGGGACACCTTCTACTTGACCAGGTTGCTTAAATGATCCTTGGGGCTCGTCCTAAAGAGCATCTCTCCACCTTTTTCCTCTCCTTCCCCAGTCCTGCCTGCCTCACAGCTTCCTGCTGTTCCTTTTTCTGCCTATTTCTTTATTCCTCATTATTATGCCTCATCCCCTGTCATTGAATTTGGCATGTTTTCTTTCCTCAAAGCTTTGAGGCTCCAGACAAGTGAAAATTTGAGAACAAAATAGATATTCCCCTTGTCTTCTGCTCCTATTTCTGGTATCTCAGTAGGAGGGCTAGTACTTTTAGGAGGAAATCTCATTCAGCACCTCCATTCCCAGAGTGACATTTGTTCAGCGGCAATGCAAGAATTTATTCTGTGTAGCACCAGGAACCTGCAAAGAGATGGATCAGGCTCAGCCCACGTGTGGTGGTTGCCCAAATGGAATATGGAACATGTCAGTCTGCATTAGTGAATTGGAATTTTCGTTTTTCTCTTGGGGTTAAGCCTTAGCCAAACTCAACCCTACAACATGTCACTGGGGGTAGAGCAGGTCAACCTTCCTCTGCCTCACCATCATGTTTCAGGTTACTGGATTTCAATACAAGAGTACTTAGAATTTATAAGGTAAATAGTTATGCTGATTTTTTTCCTAGATGGTCAGCTGTATTTTGCTGAGAAATGCCCCAAACCGCAGCTGAAACCTCTTAATGGAGGCTGTAGGCTGGTCATTACAGTTCAGTAACATCTAAAGCTGCTGAAATTGGGGTGGTCTTGAATGGAAAATCTTCTTTAGCTCTAATGATGCATTACCAGCCTGCATCTAGCATGTGTTGCACAGCTGTCCCACCCAAGCAGCGTTGGAGGGAGAGGGGAAGCTTTAACCATATATACTGATAGATGTAGGGCCTGAGGTGGATATATATTGTCAGACCCAAACCATCACAGCCACAGAGAATGATTCATCATCCCATGTGTGCCAAAAAGAGACAATTCCCAGATTAGGGAGCTCCAAAGCTTTCTAACCCAGCTGTAAAACAACTGGACCTGGACTGTAATTCATACTGCACATAACAGTTCACATCCTCAGGGACTCACATCCCTTTCAAGGACTAAGAGGAGAGATTTGTGGTCCACACTGCTTTAAAAAGTAAAACAAATCAGCTTCCTGTCCCCGTGCTGATCTGAAAAGAAGAGAAGGTGTTCTCCTGTGTGCTGTCTGGTTTCTTGCATATTAGTTTCTCAGTGAAAATTTGCTCTCTTTTACTGGCAATTATTGTGTTCCACCGATGGCAAAACTGCCAAAATCCTTTGTGGAGGTGGAGAAATTAATTATTTTTTTTTGCTGGGGTCTGAGAGCATCAAAAAGGAAAACTTGAAACCTTTGTTCTGTGCAGTTTTATTCCACCCAGCTCTGAAGAATATAGAATGATGCCATTCACTGGAGAGAGATGTACTTTATTATTTCAGAGGTTTATTGTTACCAATAGAATTTGGGAATGTGCTTTGCTCCCTGTGGAAAAGGAACTGTTTCACGATGTACTGTACTTTCTCTTCTGATGTTCTTGGTCCTGCTGCATGCAAGCAGTTTGGATAGGACATTCATTCTCCTACAAAGTAGTTAAAAATTATTCAGTGGATATCTCCTGGTCACACACTGATCCTGTTTCTCCCACAGTAGAACCCACAAATAGGTACAGCAATGTCTCCCTGTTTCCCCCTACTTTCCATGAGAATAGGTGGTGAAGAGGAGGTGAATATCAAGCTTGGCATTGAAAAGTTACACAAAGCAGGGTGGTAGAGCTGTCTTTCTCTATCCTGAATCCTTCACAGGCACAAACTGGCATAACAAACCTTATTTCCAGTCTGTGTTTGGAAGTGACTGTGGGATACATCAGTACATTGGGATGGTTTAAGGGAACACGGGGAGTGCTGAATGGAACATGGAACTCACAGAGGTCAACCTGGTCACTGGGGCACCTGATTCAGGGATGAGATCCACAGACTCAACTACTGATCCCAGCTTTGGTTAGGAACTGCAGCAAGGTAATTGTTGCCACAACACCACTTTCAGAGCTGTCCTTCCGGGTGTAATGAGATGCTCCATGAAGTGATGGGGGCAGATGGGGGTTCTCAGGGATATTTTCACGCTTCTGGAGAGAGAGGGGAGTTTTTGGGTGGTTTTTAGTCACATTTCAAGCAATAACAATATTTATTTGTGATTGCACCACTTTAAGAGGTCTTAAATATCGTTTCTAAGCAGATAAAAACATGTCCAATATGAATAAAAGGAAAACGCCGGGACTGTGCTTTTATCTCTTTTTCAAGGGGAACGCAAAGGGAACTTTGGGAGGAAAACTTACTTTTATCCAAAAAAAGAAGCCTAAATAAAGACATCCACCATCCCATGGCTGCACAGCAGCACTTCCACCAGCCCCTACCCATCAGCTGCCCTCTCCTCCCCCTTGCATTACGCCCCAGGCCTTGGTGCTCAGAAGTTCACTTCAGCTGACGACAGCAATGCTCTGCAGCTGCCCACTGCCCAGGAATGTCCAGCACTCAGCAGTTGGCAGGCAGCTGATTTCTGTGCCTTGTAGTCACATCACAGTGGTGCTGCACACTGTAATGACCGTGGTGCCTTCGTGAGGAAAACCTCTACCCAGCGACAACGGGACGGTGACAACGGGACGATCAATATCCCGCCGGGTCAGATGTCCTGCCCAAGATTTTTCTCTCTGATGTATTAAAATATGATTAAAAATATGTGGATGGTTTGTGGCGGAAAGCTGCTTTCTTTTAGCCCAGGGTTGGGTGGGCTTTCTTCATTAAATCTGAGAACAGCACTCTGTCCCTACCAGCTCTTCCTCAGGAACACAACCAGTGGGATGTGGGTTTTTTTTAGGATGGAGTTACTTGCTGGGAGAAGTTACCCCTCAAAAATGCTTTTAATTGGATATCACTTCAGCTGAGGTGGAAAAATGCCCACGGTCCAAATATATATTTTTGTTCAAGAAATGACTGGATGTGGCACTTAGTGCCATGGTCTAGTTGACTGGGTGCTGATCAGTCAAAGGTTGGACTTGATGATCTCAGAGGTCTTCTAAAACCTAAATGATTCTGTGAAAACCTAAATGATTCTGTGATTTTTGAATGACTGAACTAAATTTTCAGTCCAGTTTTCGAAAGCTAAAACTTAAGAAAATATACTCCTTTACCAAACTCCAGTATAACAACTATTTTACATTTAAGATAATTTTTTTTTTCTGATTTAGAATAAATATGGCAATGAAACATCTCTAAGAGGGGAAAAGCCACATTCTCCTAAAATCTGAATTTTAATAATTTTAGAGTGAAAGTTAAAACGAGATTAAAGAGAGATTTTAGTGCAATAGGTGCACAAACCAGGTAGGGAAAGTAATTTAACAGATCTGTTGGTTTCAATTGGAAATTTTATCACATAGAAAGAGCTTCATCCTTTCCCTTACACAAAGAGCTTTGTCAGGAAAGTTTGCAGAAGCAAAATGTTATGCCTTATTCATCTCACAAATGGATCTCAATCTCTTGTAACCTTAATAGCAAAGGTTACATAAGGATTGTTCAAAATTCAGTTTTCATAAGGAAAAACCCTGGAGAACAAATGATATTAGTCCCGAGGAAATTACTTTTACTGTATGTATGTGACTGTAACAGACTGAGAACAAAAATCGATGGCTTATCCGCACACCGAGTACCCTTGAGATTATGAAAAAGCAGGGCCTGAATAACTTATTTTACTTTCTGAAAGAGCACTGGGACAAACATAAAACAAAACCTGCCAAAAAAAAAAAAATCAACCCTTTCTTTGTGCAGCGTTCAGTGCTTGCTGCAGCCTTATTTTCCCAATGTTTATTGCAATGCTGCAGAGTCCCAGTGCCTGAGGGAACAATAACCTTTTCCTCAGGTGCAGAACAAGAACAGGAGAAATGCAGGTTTTCGCTCCAGTGCAGATTTCCTGAGTGATTTTCAGTGATTCATTTAATCTCGCTGTGTATCAATTCCATACTACGAAAGGGGGGCTGTTATTTGCCATTCTTTTCAACAATGTTGTGGAAATGTGTCATAAAAATCATATCACAAAAATGTTGGATGGTAAACAGCCATGTGAAGTACATGTGATTGTGTATATATATATATATAAATAAAACTCTTCTTTCTCCTCTTTTTCTCTTTCTTTTAGATGCCTTTATTTGCAATTTTAGTAGAAAGAAATAATATAGGGGCCTGCACTAATCTGTGGTGTCTTGAGAACTGATTGCATTGGGGTTTTTTTTTCTATGTGAGGAAATTGGGTTTCTCTTCTGGCTAGAAGCAGTATACAGCCAGTAAAAACTGCCCTAGAAAATGCACAGGCTTAGTGGCTTGTTGTACTTTTATATGGTCATTTGACAGGGGAACTTGGCCTGCAAATTGCTGTAATTTAGGTCAGTTTCTGCCATAAATTCTTCTTTTACTATCTGGTCTGGGCAACAGATTAATGTTGGTTTTGAGTTTCTGTAGACATGACTCAGCTTTGCTGAAGTAATTTGCAGAGTCCTGTATCTTCTGGGGTTCTATTAAGTCAAGTGGGTGGTTTTAAGGGTGTTCTTCTGCCCAGACAGATTCACAAATAACATCCTGGCAATTGCTGTTGTGCCATGGAGTTGTTAAGTCAGGGTTACTCAACCTGCAACTGCTTTTACTATAAGCATGTAAGAAACAGTGTGTACAGTGACTCTTCTTTTAGGTTTGACTCATGCAGGTGCAATGGATATATATTTTTTTATTATTATTTAATTTTTTTTCCCACTGAAAGTTACTTTGGTGCTGAGGGCTTGCAAACAGCTTCTGAGGTCTGTTTGGGTCTATTTACACATTCAAGCTGTGTTGGACAGCACGTCCTCACAAAATTATTTGAAGACATTATTCAAACACCCCAAACTCATTTTCAGTCCATGACTGCCCAGGAGCACAAGGAATTTGGCTGTATGGCTGAGTGAAATCATGGCTTGACAGGGTGAGTGGCAGCTGCAGTCATTTGAGGTGATGGGTGTGTGTCAGCCTGTCACAGCACACACCGACGCCGGGCCGCCTTCGAGTTGGAAGCCCCATTTTCCTCCCTGTTTCAGCCGTTCCCTTTTAATCGCAGGTTTCCCCTTTTGTCTTTCCCAGGCAGTGTTGCCATAGCAACGGTGTCTCTTGACCACCCTGCCTTCCTCCCTTACCCCTGTCAGCCTCCCATCAGCGAGGTTTCACCCATCCCAGAAGCTCTCCCTTAAAGCCGCTTTCCCAGCGCGCACATGGGAAGTTGATGTGCTCCGCTGTTGAGGTGTCTCTGGACGTTGCAAGGGGAGCTGCTGGGCTGGCACCCAGTTTTATGTTGCTTACTGGCACAATTTTCCATGCAAAGCATCTCCAGCAAGCTGCTCTTGAGCAGCTCAGTCAAAACTGTAGGGATCCGTCAGCGTTGGTAGGCAGGGATGTGGCATGGCAGACACAATACTCTGGTTCTTTCAGTATTGCATCTCTCTTTTAATAAGCCAAGAGCTTTTCTTGAGTGAATTACTTATGACTTTGGATTGTGGAACCCTTATCTCTTGAAAAAAGTCACACTTTTTTAATGTTGTTTATGTAGATCAAATAGAAAACAGTCCCTTCCCCCATCCCAAAAATCTCCTCTTTGTATTTTAGACTTGAAGTGATCCTGATGCTCTCCAGCATCACATTACCAAGGCTAAACTGCAACTTCAACCCCGTCTCCCATTTCCAGGATAGAGTTTTTGCCAGAAAAATTGTACAAGCAGAATCATAGAATGGCTTGGGTTGGAAAGGACCATAAAGATCATCTTATTCCAACCCCCCTGCCACAGGCAGGGACACCTTCCACTAGACCAGGTTGTTCAGAGCTCCATCCAACTTGGCCTTGAACACTTCCAGGGATGGGGCATCTACCACTTCTCTGGGCAACCCGTTCCAGTGCTTCACCACCCTCCCAGCAAAGAATTTCTTCTGGAAAAGCAATGTTACTGGTTGCTCCTCAAGCATTTTCCTATAACCTGTTTGATTTATTGTGCTTTTAAAAGGGATTCGTTGAGCAGGTGTAAATTTCTCGTCTCAGTAAGACCCCAGTGGGTAAAAGAACCTTTTATGGGGTTTGGTGAATGTATTGAAAGGATTAATTAAAAAAAGGTTTCCATAAATATCTAAATGCATAAATGAATATATTTTTAATGAATTATGCAACAGTCTGTCACAACAGGCTATTTATACAAGAGATTTCCATTTGACACAAAGTAATGCATCTGTTTATTAAAATAAGGATTAATCTCATGTGTGCTACATGTGCGTGCCATTTCATACCTTTTCACAAAGAAATGCAAGTTCAAACTTCAATTATAACCTTCCATATGTGATGCAGCAAGTGAACAAATAAATGGGTCTTAAGTGGGTGGAAAAGAACATCTAGAGAGAAAATATCTGGGAATCTACAATATCTTCTACTCTGAAAATTCTGTTATTGAACAATAATTGACCTGAATCTAAGCTGAAACATCTACGAGGAACAGAATTAAGAACCTAAGGAGAAAATTGCACAGTAAACTGTTAGTAAACTGAATTTCCTGTGTTATGTAATGTAGCCACTGGATATTTGGGCCACAGGTGCTGTTAAAAGTACTGTCCCAGGATACTGTTGTATCTACGATCTGGTAATCCAGTAGATAGTAAATGGAAGGTTAGTAATAAATCTGATTAAAATGGTAGCCTATTGCTTTAAGTGGTGGAGAGGGTGGGATTGCACCCAATGTATTAATAATTTTAAGTGTAGAAACATGACAGACTCTAAATTAGTAGGCCAGCTCTAAATTAGGTGTTCCTTAGTGAAGTCATTGTGAATAATCCTCTGAAAGCATCACCTCATTGTCTGTAGGGTACAAAAAGCAAGTTGGATCAGGACAAAAGAGAAATAAATGCACACTGGAAAGAAAAACCTTGTGTCTGTACAAAACTCCTTTGTGTATTTATATCCTGAACATTTTGCAATTCTGGTCATGGTATCTCAGAAAGAATCTCACTGAATAAAAAAAGTATGGAGAAGGGAAGGAAAGATGGCCAAGGACATAGAATAGCTTGCCTAGGGAGTGAGAATAAAATCTTATGCTTTATCTTGGAAAAGAAATCAGCACTAACAAGGGAAACAGGACATGAATGCTGTGAACAGTGTGAATAGGGAATAAGTTTTGGTATTTCTTATAATACCAAAACTAGAGATACCCTGCAAGATGATTAGGTAGCACAGTTAAGACTGTGGTGAGTTGACCTTGGCTGGACCACACAGACACACACAAACGCAAACAAAAAGTAGATTTTCATTCACCATTTTACTGATTTTGTAGAGTTCATTTCCACAGGACACTGTGGATGTTAAACTATAATCGGTCTTGAAGATCACAAGTGGATCAAAGTAGGATTTGGCAAATTCCTGGACGCACCTTTGTCAAGAGCTATGGAATAAGAAGTTCAGGTGCAGCTGTGGCTGAGGACTTGTTTGTTTTGTTGGGACAGTGCACCAGGGGAGGACTATTCCATGTCCTTTCCTGGGGCATCCACCACTATGAGTGGGAGACCTTTCATGCCACATGGGCTCTTGGTCTGGTCAAATACAGCTATTTTAATATACCCTCTGATGTGATTAGATGGAGACAGAATGTTGCCCTGTTCATGTGAATGAGTTTTTCTCAATTTCTATTTCTTCATGATTCTATGTTGATGGCTTTATGTAGATATATCCATGTCCAAAATATATATCTAATTGCTCTTTGAGGGTAAGTTTCCCACTGGAAAAAAAGTGTCTAGTTTATTTCAGTGTATTATTTAGTATTTAGTATGTCTACATAAATCCACTGATGTAGAAGTTGAGAAAAACACATTCACATGAAGTAACTTAAAAAAAATATTTTCATAATTTTTAAAATTTCAAAAATATTTAAGAAATAGATTATTTCGGTACTTTTGTTTAAGAGTATATAAGGTTTCTAGTTGATAACTTAGATATGCCCCTGACCTATCAAACAGTAGTAATAAAATGAAATAGAATAGGTCAAATTCCTGTAGAAATATACAGAGGTTGAATTTGATTTTAAATAATGCTTTACATCTTTTCTATCAAAGCACTCAAAGTACTTCGGAATTATATGGCTTAAATCTCTGTTGGGTTTTGGAAGCTTTTTTCCTAAAATGTAGCACCATAAAATGGTATTTTTTCAAGTTCATTTTTATAGACCTTTTTTTTCCCCTGCTGTTGCTTTGGGCATGAATTACTTTTCCATTCCTGGTAACTAAAGCCCTGGGTGGCATTCACTGTCTGGAAGTAGCTACAGGAAATGGAAAAAATACAGTTTATTCTGTTACAGTGGGATATCTATGAAAATGTTCATAGACATTGAAGTCCTATCGAGACTTTCAGTTAACTGTTGTGCTGTTCCTTAATTACAGAGAAAATCAGGTCAAGAAATGGATTCCATCCCCAAAGATTATTATATTCCTGCTGTAGCCACGCTGAAGTAAGAAATAGCACACCCCAACTTTTCCCTTGAGATAAATTTCAGTTTGTGCTGTCAGATACCAGCATGGGGTGCAGAACCTAAGCCAACCTGTGGACAAAATGTCTTCAGGCAGACTGAAAATTATACCACAAACAAGGCCCCTCCACGTATATGTAAGAATTTTGCTTTTGTTTGGAATAATAATAACATAACTTCATAATTAATAATGCTTATAGATGTGGATGTCCTTGCTTTCTAATATGATCATTCTCTGAATGAAGATGTGAACCAAGGGAGTCTCAGTGTCTTGAGCTGGAGGACCATGACTGAGAGAATGATCAACTCCCAGTCAACCCTGAACTTGTGTGGAATTTGCTGCTCCAGCTGGATCCCTACGAGTCTATGGGGCCTGATGTGGGATTCATCCCAGAATCCTCAAAGAGCATCACAAAATGTCTCTCGATGATTTTTCAGTGGTTCTGGGTATCCAGAGGGAGGCCCTGGCTGACTGGGAGCTGGTGAATGTTGTCCCAGTTTTCAAGAAGGGCAATAAGGAGGACCCTGGAAACTACAGGCCTGTCACTCTCGCTTCAGGGCCTGGTAAAGTGATGGAGAAGTTTATACTGGGAGGTGTTGAAAACTACCTGAAAGACAATGAAGTCATTGATCACAGCCACCATGGCTTCATGAGAGGAAAGTCCTGCTTATCCAACTTGATTTCCTTTTATGACAAGGTAACCCACCCAGCTGATCAAGGGAAGCCAGTTGAAGTAATGTTGGATGTCAGTAAAGCTTTGGATACTGTCTCTCCCAGGATCCTTCTGGACAAAATGTCCAGCCCACAGCTGGATAAACACATCCTGTGGGGGGTGAGCAATTGGTTCATGGGTCGAGCACAGAGGGTAATACTGAATGGGGTCACATCAGACTGTGACCTGTCACTAGTGGGGATCC